>NW_024581137.1:4015331-4605348 GCF_017639235.1 Corvus kubaryi | reverse complement strand
CCCCCCCCCCCCCCCCCCCCCCCCCCCCCCCCCCCCCCCGCCCGGGAGAGGAATGGTGCAGGAAATAAAAAATAATGCAAAACAATTCTTTGATAGAAGTTTTCACTGCAGTTTATAATGCAATTCCCAGATCAGGCAGTTATTATTTGATTCTATTAAGAATGTCATGTATTGATTGTTACTGGGGATGGATTGATGCTGAAGCGTTTTCTTTTAGAGTTGTCTTCATTGTCCTTCCCAAAAACCTCTTTGTTGTTCAACCATGTGGTGAGAGATGCACAGCAAGAAAAGCACTAAAGCAAGATTTGCTCCTTAAAGTTAACCAGACCAAACAGCAGCAGGCTATTCCTGAAAAGATACGAGCCTCCTGCGAAGTATTCCCAAGAGAGGCCTTACTAATATGAAACTGTTTAACTCTTGTATCAATATGGGAGTGATTCCCAGTCATGAAAGGCTGGCTGGGGCTGCTGTGCTTGCACAGGAGGGTCTCCATGTAGCAGGAGATGATACAAAAGTGTGAGCACATGTCTAGTTACAGTGGAAGGAATTATTCATGTGGAAATAATGTATTTTTCTGAATTTAATCTGATTTTCTTAATCTTTTGTGGTTTAGAATAGATTGCAATTTCTCTATTGTATTCCTTGGTCCCTCACTTGCCTATGAGCAGACTATATTTTTTTTTCAATCAATGAAAAAATAATAAATAGTTTAACTGGTCATGCAGCTTTTAAAAAATTATTTATAAAGTAGGTTGAATAAATTATGAGTGGGAAAAAATAGATTGTATTTAAACTGGAAAGAGAAGTTTATCAAGCTGGATTTGTAATTAAGAGCTAAAAAGTTATGTCTCTGGTCATGAGAGGAGCTTTTGTTTAGTTGAAGCAATGGATCTAAGAGGTAGTACCAAGGTAGAGATTTTTAGCTGGAGGTCAAGAGCACTTATCCTAAAAGAAGAGGTGATCATAAGTTGGTGAATGGAAAACAAGCTGAGAAAACAACTTCTTTGGAGAGAAGGGAAGAAGAGTTGGACTAAGGATGGAGCATGAAAACAGAAATCTTGGAAATGCTGCTAGAGAATAAAAGGGTAAAACAAAGAATAGAAGCGAAAACCTAAAGGGAATATTTCAAGGGAAACTGTTAGTGGAGCTGTAGGTGGAGGAAAAGGGGCAGAGAACAGAACTATACATACCTTGCCCATCACTGATTAATGCCTGTATGCATGTTTAATTTGGGAGAGTGACAGCTGCTTTCTCTGAGAAATGCTGACTAGTTTC
Source organism: Corvus kubaryi (assembly GCF_017639235.1). Lineage (NCBI taxonomy): Eukaryota > Metazoa > Chordata > Aves > Passeriformes > Corvidae > Corvus > Corvus kubaryi. The sequence continues at coordinate 4,604,073 of NW_024581137.1, read as the reverse complement.
ACTTTTTTCTCACATGATATACTTTAGGGGCAGTCGGTAGAGCATGAGACTCTTAATCTCAGGGTCGTGGGTTCGAGCCCCACATTGGGCGCCAAATGTGGAAGGTATCTTTTCAGCTTTATACCGGCTAGCGCTTGTATCTCAATGCCTTAGAAAGCCTCGAGCAGCCTTGAGAGGTAGCACGGGCGATCTAGCACTTTAATAGCTCTAAAATCAGTACCTGTATCAGCTGCAAATACCATCAGCAGAAGCAAAGAGGGAGAAATATAGCTCCCTGCTCGCTCAATTCCCTGCAGTTGGAAGCTTTCAAATGAGACACACAACCAGAGATGTTCACAGGAAAGTAGCTGAGCTGAGAGAGAGGGCGGAGCCTCCCCTCGACCATCTTTTATTAGGAGAAGGGAAAAGGGGAGGACTGGGGGCGGACCCGGGGTGAGCGGCCAATCAGACACTGCTAAAGAGTCTGAGTTACATTTGGCTTTGCCCGAGCTTGGAACAAAGGAGCTCGGAGCACATGGGCAGGAGCATGTGTCTTTGGGAGGGGGAGGGGAAGCTCAGAACAGGCAGCAACAAGGGGCTTGACGCAGTACTTCACTCTTGCATAGGAGTATTTATAAGATGACAGAAAATGCTGATGTAACTTTGTATACTACCGATTTGTTGTCGATAAGACTCCTAACAAATAAAGCCATGATTCACAGGAACAATTAGTGTGCTGTACTGTTAAGGGCTCCTTGAAATATAATTTTCTGAGTTAGCAAAGGTTACTTTGCTAAAATGCCAGTCATCATAATTTCCTTAAAGCCTATTTTAGCAGAAAATACTAATTTCCCAATGATTTTTTGTATCTGGTTACAGTTGCCTTTATTTTTATAGTTGCCAGTCCTTTCTATAAGTACTTGTATTGCTAGCATTTAACTGAATTTATAACCAAGTGTGCCTGTGTAGTAAAATAAACTCAGTGCAGTGACACCAAAACTATGTTTCTGAGAGCTGTATAGCCATGTAGCATGCCCACCAGAGCTGGAGAGGGATTTCATTACTCAGGATGGAGCTTCTGCTCTAGCAAAGTTACACAAACCCACCCAAGTCTGGTGTCTCTGTGCACCCTTACACTTATGCTTTTTGATCAGCCATCTGGTATTCATTTAGTTGTTATATCTGCCTCCTTCCTTTGCTGGAGCAGCTTCCAGTCTTCTAAGTCAAACAACAACTTTAGACATTTGACAGCAGTATAATTGAAATATCAAATTATAAGCAATAAAAAAAAACCTATATATTTTTTGATTGTAATTTTCTGCAGCAATCTGGTCTTTCCAATGGCAGAAATCAGGTTTGGGGGATTTATTTTATAAGAAAACCAAGGGCTCAGTTTAAAGATGAGTATAAATTGAATGCTACATATGGCTAGTAGTACAGCCAGTACCTTTTTTCAGGAAGAAAATGCTCTTATGTTCTTGACAAAAATCAGTGTCAATATTTTGCCCTGTGAGCCGCTGGTACGCCTATGTGCATGGAGGCTCTCGATAAATGTCTACATTTGTGTTCCCCTACGCTTTATTAAATACAACTAAGATGCAGGTAACCTTCAGTGAGGGCTTCCAGCTATGCTTGGCTGCTCATAAGTTTTCTTCCTGGCAGCATCCTCCTTCCCACAAATTCCTTAAGCAGTGACAGTGAGTGTATTTCCATTTCCATACTCAGCTTTTTCCTGAGCCCGCAGTGAGGGGACTCACCTTGCCCAGGGACACGGTGAGTCAGCAGAACAGCTCAGTGCAGAGGAGCTGAACCACAGCAGCAAACCCTGGGTGAGCATGGTTGTGGAAAATGTTTATTTATAAAAAGCTCTCTTCTTTTTCAAGAAGGAAAAACAACTGAGCAGATGCTTCAGTCCAACAAAATTTCTTTTTCAAGAGTACATGTGACTTACAAAAGTGCCAGATCTTCCTATTAGAGACTATATTATCATCTGCTCTCTAAGGAAAAGATAAAGCAAATTAAGATACAGTGTTCTGATACCAGCTCAACCAGTAGAGATGTATCAGAAGACCCTTCTAAACTGCAAGAACAGTCCTGTAAAGTACCCCATAAATGTTGAGAATACACAATAGAGGTTTCACTGTATGCCCACATGTGTTTTCAGTTTTCCAGTAACATTCTCCTGTATCTGTTTCTTCCCTCTACATGTAAAAAGCTCATGATGGACAAGAAATAAATTTTAGAAATGGCAAAGTCTTTCATCATACTTCTCAGGGTAAACTGTCTCAATTTACATTTTTTAAAAAGGCAAAACCAAACAACAAAACAAAAGCACAAAAACTTTCCTGGTCTAATATCTTGATATACACAACCCAAACTATAGGAATTAAGTTCTTGCTGTCATACTCATTGATGATAAAATAGACTTTTCAACCAGAATTTATCTTTCAAAGTCTAAGGGGAGTTTAAATGTGAAATAAAATGCAGTTCCCTATTGGCACAGCAATTCTAACAAAATGAGGTATAATAATTGCATTTTAAAGGCCAACATTAGACACGTTTCTTGAAAGGCATTGGAAATTGTTCTCCTAAGTAAGGAAATCCTTTATTATAATGGGTTTTAACCACATGGAAGCTGCACTTACTGACTAAAAGGTATATTTAAACAAAAGTGGACTTTAAAAGTGCAAAACTTATAGATAGGAAACAAAATAATAATATCCAGCATTGAATAGGGGAATTCTGATTATCCTTAATTACAGACTCTTGCTCAGTTTCTTGTGTAGATTACTGAACTGTATGATATCAGTTGGCTGAACAAATTTGTTGTTCTCAAAAGAATGTCATCCCTGAATTACTCAGCTCTCACCTCAAATTACAGTTAAAATTTGTAGATGTCACTGTAATGACCTCTCTGTGTCCCATAGAGATCAAGCTCTCTGGATCCCACAGAAAAGGATTAAAACACACAGTATAAACTGGTATGAGTTGTTACTTCAGAAGAGTACCATATCCATCATGTCTCTCTCACTTAATGAAAGTTGTTCTATCCTTGAGCTTGAGGGGGTTTTTTTGGACTGTAATTTGCTTGATAGGTAACAGCATATTTATATCTGATCTATGGTACACTATAGTACTTTGCAAAAAGAGAAAGGAGGAACTCTGGCTACAAAAGGAGATCTAGGTCCTGCAAGCTTGGAAGAAATGACAGTGCTGTTGGTGAACAAGGGGCAAACTAGAATTTTTCCTGCCCTGTCCCTTGCTATGTATAGGATACAATGTATTCTCCTGACATGGACACCTCCTGACTCTCTTAAGGAATATCTATTGCCTTTAAGTTAGGCAAGTGAAAAAATGGACCCTGAAGAGTTGAATGTTCATTACCTTTCATATCACAGCTATTGCTAAGGTTCTTTAACTATTTGAAAGCTGTGTATGAGTTTCCAGATTTGTGATTTGGAATGATATGGTGAAGAGGGAAGAAAATTCTTCAAATAATAAGTCTCTTGAAGGGAGTGTTTAGAACGGCTCTGTTATTTCATATTAAACCTTGTTAAAAATCTCTGTTGACAGACTATTCATTTTCTTCATGGCTGGTTATCTACAGTAAGTCTTACTGAAGTATGTTCTGGACTGAAACTGATAGAAAAATCCTTTTGAGTATTAATTTACCTTGTGACATAGAAAACTGGCAAAACATATTATACCTTTTGGACAGGGTAAAGGGTTCCAGTTTATCTGAAGGTGAGGTTTTTCTGTTGAAAGCTAAACATTAAGATACCTTGCAGTTTAATGTCTAAATATTTATTAATGCAACTCAACTTTAGGTCACTGAACTGTGGCCATGTAAATGTCTCATTATGTTTCAGTCCTCATCTTATTCTGTTGGTGTCTTCACTCTATTGGCATCCTTTTATAATGTAAAATCTGTTCACAGGAGAAGTAATTGCACTGAAATTATCTGGCAGTGATTGCATAGTTGTTTGGGCAGAAATTAAATAGGGTAAAGTGATGGAAAGTTAAAGCTCAACATTTTATGACGTTGTGGAAAACATATTTCATTCTTTAACTTGTGCAGTAATCTCTCCACTCCTTCCTGGACTTTCTATCCTGTACGAGATAACAGGGTAAATTCTCCTGCCACTGCTTCAAATCCTTCTCCAAATTACCACGTTGGCAGAGTTGCATTCATATTCCTAATCTCTTTGATTACTTGATTGATTCCTTATGATATCCCTTAATGTAATAGTGATGGCTTTCCAAGTTATTCTGATGTGAAGGTGACGTTTTGCAGGGTGTCCTCTGTGCTAAAATGCATTTGCTGGGGGTTTTTGTTTTCTTTTAAGTTTAAACAGTATTCCTCAGAGTTTTTTTTCCTTTTTGTTTTTGGGAGTATTTTTGGTTGGTTGGTTGGTTTGGTTTGAGGGTTCTGTTTTTGTTTGTTTGTTTTTGTTCTTTGTTAGAATGGACAGACTCACTACCATGAAAAAAAAATAATAACTACTTTTTTCCTTCTGAAAGGGTATATATTGACAAGAACTCCAAAACATAATAGTGTTGAGCATGCACTGCATACTAGGAAGGGGAGGTGTGGGATTGATGGAAAAATCTGCTCTGACCAGAGACTAGCAGATTTCCTAGGGGTTATCATATCCTAGAATACGCTCAGCACTTCCCAACTGCACCTGAACAGCACAAGAGCTGTCCTACAGAATGTAGGATAGCACAACAGCCATTTCTCTCAAGAAAGTGCCCATCTGGGGCCTGGGCTTAGGCTGAATCTGAGACAAGTAATTTAGTCTAGGTGCTCTGGATGTAGAGTGCTTGATTTTGGAACCCAAATTCTACAGTAAATTGTTCTTATCTCCACACTTCTTTCCCAAAAAAAAAAAAAAAAGAAAAAAGAAAAAAAGAAAAAAAAAGACCCAAAGCACAAAAGAAGGGGAAAACGGGGGAGGGAGGGATAGGGTGCAGGGGGAAGGCAGCAATTCTTGGGATCTCTCCTTTATTTCTGCTCTGCATTCCACTGATTCTTTCTACGGATTTGGGCTATTAATACTTGACTGTGGGTGATGTGATGAGGGGTCCTGCTCATCAGGGTTAGGGGGAGCAGATAGCAATGGGAAGGTCACTTGATGCAGTTATGTAAGGCACTGAGTCCCACAGCGATTTCTGCGCAGCAAAGCTGCCTCTGACTTACACCATGTGAATGAGAAGCCCGGAGTCGTGCCCAGTGCTGTCTGCAGCGGCAACATAACCTTTCAGTGAAACTGTCAGTGTTTTGTATCTGTGGAGAGCCTGGTGGATGTAGGAAGGTCATTGTAAGAAAAAAAAATAAAGCTTTTTGGTTGATCAAGCTTGACTCCTGTTAAGGATAATTGGTTTTTATAAAGATGCTGCTTCAAACACTACATGTCTGTCTATTTATATGATTTCTAAACACTCAAGCTGGATTCTTCCCCTTTTTTGTCCAGGGGTTGAGAAATTCTTGCTCTGGTCTGTGATTTTTAATAGATTTCATACACTTTTAAATGGTGCTTTCATAGCTGGTAAGGAAAAATATTCCTTGTCTATATTCATATGGAGTATTACCACAGTATCACTGTGGTAAAACGGTCTATTTTTTTCTTACCCAAACATGACCCCAAAATGTTTATATTTAGACCAGTGTTGTATCCATGTACAGTCATTTCCCCAGAAGTCTGCCACTGTGACACAGAGAGAGATCTTCAGGCATTCACAGATGCGTATTTATTCTGAAACAAAAGTATAAGCAGCTGAAGGCAAAAATGAGAAATTCTATATCAGCATAGTACTTTGAATCTGAAAAGCTTGCTTTAAATAATGTCATCCTAAATTCAAAACAGATTTAGAAACAGTTTAGTTAGTTATGGGAAGAGAAACCATTAGGACTTGTATTTGTAGCCCTGTTAATCACAGTGACTTGCACTTAATTACACAGTTTTACATTTATCACCAGCATTGCATTTATATTGTTTTACTCTCTGTGAGGACTGCAGTGCTTTATGCAGACACCATTACAGGCTCTACTGAAGTGCAATTTCCTTTTGAAGGATGTGGCAAATGTATCACAGTCTGCAGTAGTGTTGACAGTGGCTGAGGTCAGGAGGAGAGCGATAAACTTAAGAAAGGTAGAACAGAACTACTTGAACCATTTTATTCTTACTGCTGTGAAAAATATGCTGTGAAAAATACCTGAGATTATCAAGATTTAGTTTTGCTGTTTTTCTAGAAAGACATCTCTGATGGCCTCCTAACAACCTGCTGAGGTACAGAGGTTAATTTAATTTGAGGAAGCAACAGCATCTACCGAACAGCTAACATGATTTCTTGCAGCATCCAGAATTTCCATTGTAGTTATCAATCTTATTAGGTATCTTGTTCATAAAATTCCTCTCCCACGGAAAATAAAAGGATAAAAGTTATAAAAAGACACAGAGCTACAAGTAACAACTCTGTCCTGTTATTACTTTGCATTCTATGAGCTTTTGATGTAGAGTGCTTTTTATAAAGAGGATCATGGGAATAACTTGGCAAGGACTATGCTCAGAGGAATAGTGTCATTATTCAGGCAACCTTTCCTTTAGGGTGCATGTTTTCAGCTTTAGTTGCCTTAATACTGTCACAGTTTAGAAGTATCTCACATAATCACGTGCCCGTATTTTCATTGATTTGCCTGCAGGCCTATAGGAATCATAGCAGTCCAGAGCATTGCATGGATTACATTAGTGTGAGTCACATTGAAATTACAGTGGAGGGGGCATAAATAGACCTGGAGTACTGATATAAAAATCTTGTCCTAAAGCTTTATCACTCAGCAGCATGAAGTCTAAAAGAAGCATCAGATTTTAATGTGTGTTTCTATTTCGTATCACAACAAATTTGATCATAAGTTAATGTAAGGTTTCTGTCTCCTAGCTCTGGGGTTATTATTAAGAATTAGGAAATTACATCTCTAAAATTACACTTACTAATAGCTGGTTGCTTCAGTTCATAATGTGTATTAGATAAGGCTTTTCCCACATTCTAATTTATTAACGGAGTCAGAAGAGGCTTTTGTGTGGTACTTCATGAAGTTACATTTCCTTAGTGTCAGAGTTCAGATTTCAGTACAAATGGAGTTCTTAGCACTGTAAAAGGAAATGTCAGTCTCCTTTTCTCCAGGCTAAACAACCCCAGCTCTCTTCTTTTTTTTCCTGAGTTCCAGCAAAAGCTCACTGTTCAGGCAGGCCAGTCTTCCCTGAGAACTTGCCTTTTGGCACATAGGGGTGGGTTACTCCTGCACCTCTACAATTTCCTTCTTAAAGTATGTCCAACCTTCCTGTGTCCCTTTGTTTTTAAAAGCTGTTTCACTAGGAAATCTCCAAACCAGTGCCCGGAACGGGCTGAAGTTCACCCTCTGGAAGACCAAGGCAGAGGTTTTGTTGACCCCCTTCCTTACTTCACTGAGAATTAAAAACTATCATTTTGTGGTCACTGTGCCCAAGACACCTCCAACCACCACATCTGTCACCAGCCATCTTCTCTGGTTTAGCAGAGCACCACCCCTTGTTAGGCTCACTCCAGGCTGTGCCAGGAAGTTATCTTCCACACATTCCATGAACCTTCTGCAACCTCCCAAAAGAACTAGGGCTAGTGATAGTGAAACCTCAGCCAGCTGTTTATAAAATGCTTCATCTGCCTCTTCATCCTGGTTGGATGGTCTATAACAGACTCCCATCAGGATGTCTGCCTTGCTGGACTTCTCCCTGATTCTTACCCATGGACACTTAATATTACCCTCACTATCCTTGAGCTCTATCCAGTCAAAACTCTCCCCAATGTACAGAGCCACCCACCTCTCCTTCCTTGCCTGTCCCTTCTGAAGAGCTTGTAACCATCTGTTGCAGCAGTCCAGTCCTTGCAGATCTACAGCCTTGTCATTACAGAGGGCATCCCACATTGCAAGGTCAGAGCAGGGGTGATCCTAGCAGCTTGATCTAGAACAGGGACTTTTAGTAAGTATAAAAGTTCACTGTTTAATATTAAACTGCTCCTGTGACAAGAAATGTGTGTAATGGCCCCATTCTAAAATTTGCAAACTTTTAGCTATCTAAAGTACCTATTGTTTTGCTGAGAAAAGACAAGACACAGTCTTTGCAGAAAGGCAGCAAATGCTGCTCGTTTTGAAGGAAACTGGGTGTCAGAGTACTGCTGCAATAGTTTCATTTCATGAGCAAGGCAGGGATTAGTTAATTTGAGAAAATCCAATCCAACACTAACAACTTTGCACCTTTACCTCATGGGGAAAGAGCTGCCCTGAGCTTTTTGAGATCTCTGATCCCTGATCTTAAGGATGTAAACTGCCTCCAGAGTAAGCAACTATATCACTGCAAATACCTGGAGGGCATTTTTTCCTTCCATAAACAGGATTTGGCAAAGAATATGCCAAGGTCCCATTGATCAATGGATTAAGGAGGCCTTTAAAGACTTTGGTTTCTAAAATTCATAGATGTAGGTGCAATTCTTTTTTTTCCTCCCATAGTCCCCACAGACTACTGCAGTTATTTTAGGTTTATCAGCATTGGGAATATTTAACAGACTGCATCTTTTAGTGTGTAATGTAATAATACTCAGAGATAAATTATAAGAGATGCAAACTATTGACCAACTTCAACAACTTCTAGATGTCAGCTATGATGGGACCTTTTGCTGTGGAATGCATTAAATCTTTCTATTAGATGATTTCATTAATGTTATGGTAGATAAGAGGATCCTGAAAACAATAATCTATTTTCCTGGTAACCATAGTGGTCCTTAGAGCTGCTGCCCTCAAGTACCATCCTAACCATCTTGTACGTATGGAATTCAGCAACAGAAATGTCCTGAGACTCAGATTGAAGTACTTCTTCGTAGTTGGCTCAAGGAGGGGGCTATAATTATATATAATATAATGTCTATATATGTATATATACATATATAGGGCTTTTCCCCTATATTAGAAAAATTTGGCATCATGGGCAGATACACGTGGGTTTGCATACCATGGAGCAGGGTACCTCTCCTTCCTTTTCAGCCTTTGTGTAGCTTTCCCTTCTTCTGCATTCCTCAGCAGCCAGCCATCAATACTTCCTGCTGTGAAAAGCTAGCTTTCAAAGGACACATCTAATGTTTGACTGTAGTATATAACATGCTGCCTGAAGTTTGATGTCATCCAGATATTTTAGATAAATTGAGACTGACTTGATAGTTGTTGTCACCTTGGCATTTAAACACAGTTCATCAAACTTCTCACAAGTCCTCTTGAGACTATGCTTCATAGCACCTGGTTAACGGAGTAAAATACCAGATAAAGACAGCAATTCTATTTGGTTATAAAGGGTGATGCTTTCATCAAAGACGAAGGGGACCTCTAGAGAGGGAGTCCAAAGACATCTTGAGGTGCAAACTGGTAAGATTTCTGCACCATACAGGCAGGCAAAAGAGGGACAGTCACAGTGTGGATCACTCTACAGTGTTACTGCAGACTTACACATCTCTGATTTTGTTTCGGTTTGTGTTTTGCAGGTTTTAGAAGTTTCCTTCCTTTTGTATAAAGTTGTTCATTTTCCTGTTGCAACAGCATAAGGCATCTGATAATCAGAATATTCATCCTGAGTGTGAATGCTACAAAGTCTTTGGTGTAAGACTGGATTTTCCAGAAGCCCTCCTACAAGACTGGGAGACTTTGATTCTGCTGCACATGGGCTGAGGCCTAAACAACATAATATACTTCCCCCTACATGATAAATCTCCTTGGTCAAGAGAATCCTGAAGCTACCCCAGATAAATATCTCCAGACAGACAATTTATCCCTGCAACTTCAGTTATTTTATTAGACAAGCTTCTGTGCTATTACAATGCAGGAAGTCACCTTTGTTAGTCAGAAACATTGCCTCTATACATTTAAATAACAAAACCAATATGTTTTTGAAGTTTCCTAGTGCTCCTAACACTCTTCAGTACTTGTGGGGTACTTCTGTATTCCTAGAAAAACTCATTTATATTCATATAAATGAACAAAATATTATGACTATGGTGCCTTTCTAATCTTTTAGTAGCTGCCAGAAGTTAAATTTATAAATATAAGTGCCACAGTTCTACTTGCCTTTTAAAGCCATTATAGTTCATTATGTGAAAAGCATCTTTTATGAAAGCATTTAATAAAAATCACTTAAAACACGTCTTTGTTCAGAAATTACTTGCTGCCGATGCTAGTTTACACAGCTGAAAGTTTCAGGGACAAAGGAAAAAAAATAAAATCAGTCTTTAAACTTAGAGAACAATATCCAGTAAGCTTTGATTAAGTTAGTTTTGCACCAGTATCTTTAAATTTTAACTTTATGCTACATGAAATATGAAAGTTTGAGTAGGTATGATAGAAAATATTAAGTAATAGTTGCCATATGTATCAGTTTATTTTGGGGAGTGATAGAGAAACTAATCCTGCTTATCTTTCTCACACATTCAGATCCACAAATCTAATTACTTGAGTGAAATAAATGAGATGTGGACCTTTTTATATATTTGTACTCTGTTATATTTGCTTTTTTAGTTCTTTTTTTTGCTCAGTAATTGTTTAGGCACAGTGTTGGTGCACGGCATCTACATGTTCAGATTAAAGCTGTCCCTTTGGCATATTGCATGATAAATTAAAGGCTGACACAGCTGCTTAATCAATTCCTCTGCCTCTTGTTTTCTCCTCCTAGAAATTAAGGTGTTATAATCCAATCCTGAAGTGATTTTTAAAGGTGCTTGGAAGATAATTATTTACTGTGGTGATCATGGTGGATAGGAGTATTTAGACTGACTGTATATTTGAGCTCTAAATGTAATGAGACACTGAGGAATGTGTTACTTTTTCATTAGACACGTGCAGTGGCTTTTTCATAGGATTTAGTCCTGAATATCAAACTGCTGTAGTTTAATCTCTTTTTCAGGTCAGGCAGCATTTTCTGATCCATTTTCAAATGTAAGCTGATTTTCAGTGCTTAATACATTTCTTTCTACCACTGATTTTAAAATGTATCAGTTGGTTTTAGGCATATTAATATAAGAGGAGCAGGAAAGAGTCTAGACAAAAGTCAAGAAAAGAGTTGAACATTGTAAACTTGACCACAATGGAAGGTTGAAGTCAGAGCATTTGGCTAGTGTAGAAAAGCATAGACTGAAGACAGGAATGACAACACTCTTTAAAAGAAAATGGTGATAATTTTTTTCAATTTTTGCCACTAGATGCAGGACACCAGAACAAGAGAAAGACTAGAATTGTTTGCCACTCTCCCACTCCGTTCCATGACACTTAATGTGTAAATGACTATCAACTTAGCATTCTCTTCCCTGCAGCTGAATTCACTGTGTACCATATTCCCAGTGGCTTTCACAGTCTCTATCATATGCCAATTTCCTTCGATCTGACATGTGATGAGAGATTTCAATTGAGCTGTTAATTGACACATGGCTTCAGCCTGAGTGGAAAGAGTTTGCTTCTAAAGAGTGTAACAGGCCTTGCAGCACCAGACTTGCTGATGAGGGTCGCTAAGGCTTGTCTTTGCTGCTGCTGTCTCTCCAACTACCTTGGTGACTACACTAACAGGTTATGAGGCCACAGCATCCCACTGTTATTTTATTTCCTCTCAATTATCAAAGTGCTGTTTTCTAAATCTCCTTACACCTAACCGCGTTTGCAATAATTTTTCTTACCTGTCCTAATCCTCCTTCTGTATTGAAAATGTTTTTTCCAGACCCTGAAATTTTTTCCTTGTTAATCTTGCTCTCACTGTGGTATATTCCTCTGACTTGCTGTTTGTCTTAATAACGACCATTAAAAGGCGTCAGAATGTTGCTCCAGATGAACAGTATCCTCAGAAGAACGTTCCTTCTCCTGCAGTAAAACAGTGCTCCTCCTACCATTTATTTTCCATCATTGGCTGATAGGCTCCTTTTCTGGATATCATTTTGCCTGAAAAGTGCAACTGTTAGAGAGCTCTTAAATGGGTTGCTTTCACAGCAGCACATTGAGTAGAAGGGGACTGATCTTGCCTCAGCAAAGACAGGACTTCTCTGAAAAGGGGACCCTATATGTACTCTGCATGCTGCTGATCTGTGCAGCACATCTACTTCCACATTCAGCAGCTCTGAAGGCTGATTCTGGAGTTTCATTCCCCAAGCTGCATGGGAGAGGATGAAGTCCTACTTGTCTAAAATGTCTCAAATGTCAAAGCTGGAGCACTGGCACCACCACTGCTGGTAGTCCTTGATGATCTCAGCATCAGTTCAGTGCTTTTTTCCTTTTTGGTAACTAAAAATGACCTGGGGTGAGCATGAAGAAATTATACACATAACTCCTGAGAACAGGCCAACTTATCCTTGGTAGAACTTAACAAGAAAAGTAGAAATATACTATGTTAGCTGAGCAGCCTTAGAATACTTTACGATTACAAGGTTTGACCTTCAGTAATGCAAAAATGCTGAATAATTCTGAAAAGCAATGAGAAGGAAATACGGTGACTGTCTTCAGAAATATCTGACTAGCACATAATGCTAGCCATGTTATGCCAGTTTAATTATTTCTTTATGGAGATGATCGTGGGAAATTTTTGATTGTTGGGAGACTATGCCTTCACAAATTCTTCCAATAAGTCTGAAATAAATCTCTTTTGGATCAATAAATTTCTGACAAAGCTATTTTTAAAAAACAAAGACAGACCTGGCTGTCTTCAAAGGTTTCTCACGCTGTTAGATTTGCTGAAACAGGTAAATATGATCTATCTAAATTTTCATACTTTTGGGAGCTCAATTTTTTGAAAAAAACCCCAAACTTATTTATCATTCCATCTAGAGAAGAATGAGGTTATCTGGAATGTTCCATCAGTGTCACTGTCTTCCTCCAGATGAGGAGAGAGGAGAGAGGTTTCAAGCATGTCAGTGGTGAAAAGTACCTCTGGGTACTTTTGGTACAGCAACTGTTGCCATGTCAGGCACACCACTGGATACTTAGTGTGCAATATTTTCATGATCTGCGAAGAAACAGTAAATTCCTCCATACATGAGCATCAATCTGGAAAATGTTTTGCAATGCACTAGAAAAAGTTATCTTCATGTACCGCAGTGCTATATGTGGCATGACATGAGACTGTCTTAACAGGTGGTGAAATATTTTCTTGGCAAGCTACCAAACCATGCTGGAAACCTTTGGTTTTGTTTCCCCAGGGATCCATTACATCAGTTCTGTAATGAAGGTTGACCTGAGTCTGCAGAGAGAAATCCTATCCTTGCTGGACATGAAGGAGTCTCTGGGTGGGCAACATCTTCACCTCAGTGCATGCTGGATCAAATGTGGGTGACTCTTTCTAGCCTCAGCCAATTCCTTTCCAAGAAGTATCTGTGGAAATGTGACAGATCAGACTGGAGGAGGCAGTCAAGATTAGGCATCTGTATTGCTACTTTGAGCATATGGACTAATTTAGAAGCCAGACTGATAAGACACAAAACCACTAGTAGCCTGTCTTGTAGAGATAGTGATGTAAGTGGAAGGAAAACAAATTAACCTGTTTTGACGCTGTGAGATGAGAAGTAAGTGATCTCTGTTAATTTACCCATGTCATGAATGGCTGTAATCTTGTCTCTATTTGGCATCATCTCTGCATAGTTACTAATGTAAATGTAATTTTGTGGCTTAGGATGTGGATTATAATATTAAAGGCAATCATTAGAAAAATGTATTATATCAAATCAAAGTATCTCTTTTATCATTTTTTTCCTTCCCAGCAACTCTGACAATTTCTTCAAAAACTTTTATCTGGTTCTTACTCCACACTGAAGAAACTGATGTCATTCACAAATTACCTCTGTTTGCCTTCTGTGATGAGAAGTAACATAGAGATATCTATAATGCTATCAAATGAGATTTTCCAACTTCATATCATTCTACTGAAAGGACATATTTTGCCACTAATGCTCTCTACCTACTTAATGCCAAAATCCATCTATTTTATTAAAAATTGGTTCTGTTTTATTTAATCAAAATCAATAGGAAATATTGTCACTGATCTTGGAACTGCAAAAATCAGATACAGCAGTGGGAATATAAGCGGAAATAGCCTGAAAAGCATCACTGTTGAAAGCTAAATTCCTTAAATTCTGTGATCCACTGGAATCATATCATCAGAGTTGAATAAACAAGACTCTGCCACATATATCTTGTGGAACTAAACAGTGGGAAGATGCATGTGCACTTCAAAGTCTGTTATATTGAATTATTGAACAAGATCTTTTTATTTGGCCACGTTTGGTTTTTTTTAAAACTGCCAGCAGCCAAGAAGAACACCATATATTTGCTGTGATAAATCCAGAGAGACAGTCTGTAAAGGAAAAAGTTGTCTTTTTCCAGGTAGAATTTAAATGTTTGATTAAGAAATGAAACAGTAGTAGCTACAGATAAATTAGAAACTTATATTTGATATCTCTCTTCTTTGCTCAGAAAAAGAAAAATTAATTTAGAGTTAACACATTCTCTGTTAGGTATCACTGCTGAGGACTTTGGGACAATAAATTATCTTAGTTTACTTGTGCAAGGATGAGCCTTACTGGCCCTTTTGTACAGGAGGCTGAATTGTTTATTGTATTGTGGTTCATCAATGGCAATTGTTTCGTATTTGATTCTGTGCTTTTTATTCCTTGGAAATACGGTGGAAGAAAGTTTATCAAGTGGCCGCTTAAGCCTTTTTTTTCTTCATTCTTAAGTACTAGGAGTATCAAGTAAATAGACAGCAAAAGAACTAGCTGGTCACCAGGTAAATATAGCCATCAGAAGTTAAATTATTAATCATGTCTTTTGGCAGGATGTTCAAACAACTTGAGAGGATGGTCCTTTGTCCTCAGTGTAATAAAGGGCAGAGGTTCAGACAGTCTCTTGCTTTGAAAAGCTTGCAGCCCAAAAGTTAGTAGATCAGGTAAATGAAGTTGTTACATGAACAAACTGAAATGCTATCAAAGGCAGTAAATAAAATATTTCTTCTATTGTTAATGTTTTTTGGAGGGAGCAGTTTTAAGGAAAGAGTCTGCTCAACAGTAAGGGTAGAGGACAAGACAAAGGGTAGTAAGAAAGTGGAGGAACAGGTAAGATGGAGGGAAATAGGAAGTAATGAGGAGAGTGTGAATCTGAGTGGACAGCTAGTTTCCAGAAGGCAAAGACACACCGGTCACTATTAGAAAGCTATCCAAGTACTTTTCAGCTACATGACTAAGTACAGGCAGAAACAACAGATGACAGGATTTTTATTTTTTTTTTTTAATTCAGCAGAGTAATGTTTTGTTTTATTTGGGATTACGTAAAGGACACAGAAATTCAGCCAAGGATGTCATTGCTAATTATTCAGGCAGTTAAATTTAGACCTTATTCAATCAAAAGAAGTAATCAATCTTTTCAAGAAGTATGAGAGCAACGATAGCCAGAGAAGGGCAAAGAGATTGTCTTTGCAGTTCTTTGAGATGCCTTTTTGTCTCGTTCTTTCTCTTCTTTATAGGTCTAGTGCAGATGTTCTGAACACAACAGATTTCTGTACTGCTATTCACAGGAGGATAGCCCAGAGGTTAAGATGCTAGTCTAGAATAATCAGATTTTGGTTTATGATTAACATTCTCTGAGCCTGGTGTAGAAGTTACTTGCCTTTTCCGTACCTTTTTTGCCCAATGGTAAAGTGACCAAAAAATGCATTATTATTGTATTAAACAATTTTGTGAGGAAACAGAAAACTCAAAAGTTTGAGGATCATAAGTGTTGCTATGGTATTAATAGTTCAGTTCAGCAGCCCACACATAGGCTGCTTGAGTTGTATCCTGCCTTGCCTCAAGCTATGTCATGTTTGCCAACTGCACAGAGGTGTTTGAGACATCCTGTGTGATCTGAGATGACTATGGGAAAGCAAACGAATCAAACCTGTGATTTCTCAAAGTTGATTCTTTGTTTTTAGCTTGGTTCCTATTCTCTCATAATCATTTGGCTCCCACTTAATTCCTTCTTTGATTTCTCACTCTTTTTTTCTCTATATATCTTGGTCTATGTTTTTTATTGTTCCTTTCCATTTTGTTTTCCTGTTTAAGCAACATTCTATGAAAATCACCTGTCATGCACCATTCCAGCATCTCTACCTTGATGCTGTCCTCTATTAGATAGGCTAGCCTCACATACAGTCCAGGGAACAGCTTCTTTATTGTTTGAAGCTGTACCACGTTTTCACATCCACCAGGGATAAGCACCTTTCAGAATACATACAGAGAGTATCTGATGAGCCCCCTTATCATGTAGGACCCCATAGCATTAAGTCTTGTGAAGTTCTTAAGTGAAAAGCAGAAGTCCCTTGCAGTACACTGACACAGCTGTTAGTATTCCTTCCCTTCTCATAAGCAAAATGAGGCCTTTGTAAACTTGAAAGCTCATCCTTCATTCTCCTTACATTTCTACTGCCCAGCAAAGTTTTACTGCTGGACCTGTTAGGGTTGTACTTTATGCAGAATGGTAACCACCTGCTATTGTGTCAAATTTTGCAAGGGTGCATACTTCCATGAAAGTAGATTTCATTTAGATGAAATTTGCTGGATGGTGAAAAGAAAAGGGTGAGCAAAGGTCTGCCTATATATTGTGGTACACTGCAATATGCAGGTCAGTGTACTCTGTAAAGTACTTTCTGGTTTTAACCAAATGACCAAGGACTAAAGTGGAAGTCTTTGGCTTCATTCCAAAAGCAATCATAATCTTGTTTATTTTGTGGATCTCTTTAGAGCATTTTTATACTATCTGGGCAATGATGAACAATTAGATTCTGTGATTTGCAGAAAGGTTACTATGATCATCTCTCATTGCATAGTGTTTACATTTGTCATTTAGGCTGCATTTCCCTCTTACAGTTTTGATTATGAGAATGTAGCTAATCATAGTGATTTATGCTTGTCTACATACTATTCAGTACTCTTCTCATTTGTTAAGCAAACTGTTATGATGCATCATGGTATTTTACAGTACTCAAAGCACCAGCAAGCAAAAGCTTACAAAAAATTAACAAAAGAAATCATTTGTAAGAGAAGTGCACCTTTTTGCTTCTTTAAGCAGTGAATACCTTATCAGAGCTTCACAAGCAGTAGGACAGTCCATCAATAAGAAAAATCCACTGGGTCTATAAAATGTAAAGAGACAACATCAAGAATTGATTGAAATTCAGTTTTCGTGGTTGGGAAAGGGCTCTACAAGTACAAGTAGTAGTGCACAGTTGTCATGTATCTTCCCTAGTCATCTTGTTTGAGGGGGTTTGGAGAGAGATTCGTTAGATGTTAGGTCCTTATTATATCGACAATTAGTCTGACCCGTAGAGTTGTCTTAATGCTCTTCCATACTGGAGAGTGCCTGGTACCTAGCAGCTGCCCTCTTCCATTACTCAACATTTCATGCATTCACACAGTTCAGGATATGACTTCTCCTTGGCTTTGTACAGCAGAAATTGCCTATGTTACACATTAGGATAGCAATTGTGGAGCTGCACAATGCCACTAAATGATACATTCCCAAATGCAGTTTACTGTGATGGCCTTTCTTCTAGGATATGATCCACTGTGTCAAACTTGAGCAATAAAACTCAACTGTAAATGGTGGACAAATTAGCATTATTGTGCCTAGTGTAGGAGAAGACCTAGGAGGGGTCTGAGGAATCATTACCAGTACAATAATAAAGATATAAAATACATTACAGGAC
The DNA here is from genome assembly GCF_017639235.1 of Corvus kubaryi. Lineage (NCBI taxonomy): Eukaryota > Metazoa > Chordata > Aves > Passeriformes > Corvidae > Corvus > Corvus kubaryi. The sequence continues at coordinate 4,586,308 of NW_024581137.1, read as the reverse complement.
AGTGAAGATTTTATGTAATTTGATGAATGATCAGTTGTTCTATGTGTCATTAATAGTGCCAGTGTGCACAGAATAAAGGACTGGTAACCACAGATAGCCTAAAGCTGATCTGGAAACCTGAGCTAAGTTCAGTCATTTTATAAGATTAGTAACAGAAACCAGCACCTCACAAAGCAATTGCTTTTAAGTGAAGAGCTTTATTGTGGTGTCTGTGTTTTCTGTGGTAAAAATTTCATAGGAAAATGCTCAGTGTCCTGTATTAATCAGGTTTTCAGGCTTTTGAGAGTCTGTCAATGGCAAAGGGATTTTTTTCCACAACCTTGCAGCAGATATTAATGAGAACAAAGGCTTCAGCAAACATTTGTCACTGTCAGCTGGTGTTTTTTCAGGAACGCAATGGTGAAAGAGCAGCAGGAGTACAAGGGCAAGGCTGAGTTCTTGAAAAGCGTATGACTATATAGCATGGAGAGTATGAAATTCAGTCAACTGCTTAGAGAAGTGATTGAGCCTGTTGCATTAGAACTATGCTGAGATCAAAATATTCACAGCAGAACTGAAACTGAGCAATACACTATGCTATTTCAGACACGGGAATCTTAGCTCTGTCATAAAATGGTAATTTATACTTACTGGGTGTGTTCAGTACTAGAGAAAAAAATTAACAGGTTTTTAAAAAAATCTTGTATTTATTATTTTTCTTATTATGAAAACCCATCTAATTTTTAATCCTATAGTGTAACAATATGTGCTAGTTTGAAAACAAACCAGTGGGGGATCACAAGTCAGAATCATAATTTAATAGGAAAATTAAAATAAATGCAATAGTACAAGAGTACTGACACAGTCAGGATACAACCTGGTACCCTGTTAGTCAGGGTGGTGGTAGCAGTCCAGATGAAGTGGTTGTGTTGAAGTGGTGATCCTATAGAAGGGTCTGGTCTTCACCTGATGGTTGAGTGGTAGCTCTTGTCCTCTGGGAATCCAGTAGGTAGGGTTGCTTGTGCTGTTCCAAACCCCAGATTATATCCAGAGGGGAATGCTTGGCTCCTCCCCCTGGGCAGAGCATCTCAGAGTGGGATGATGTAATTCTGTGAGTCATGCAGTGGGTCCTTGATGGCTCATTAGCAGAGATAGTACCCAGAGGGAGTTATCAGGGATGAATCATGGTAGGAAATAACCACTACCCCCATGCTTTAACAGCTTGTGAAGATGATAATAGAATACATGCTTTTGGTTACATCTTACACTGTAACCTAGGACACAATATCTAAAAATATCTCATTGCCCATCTTCTTTTTCTGACCATATTTTGAGATTTCAATGCTCAAGTGAAATGGAGGCAGAAGACTGTAGACTTTGACATCATGACAGAAAAAGATTGGTTTTGTTATTAAATGCTGCCCAACTAGATTTTGGCTTGTTAGATATGAATGTTACCTCTTTGGAGGAGGCTTTCTGTTAGCTGGACTAAACAAATAGGTCCATAAGCTTTATACTTCTATATCTGTAATCCACTGTACTGTCTCTTCCTGCCTGTCTTTGCAGCAGAACAACTAAGCAGCATCCTTGTAATGATTCTCCCTCTGTTTTCACTTCAGCAACACATGTGCTAACTGTGAGGAGGTGGGAATCTTGTGTAGCTTCAATGACTGTTGAGTATTCTGTTTCTTGTGCTAACACCCTGCTGTCATGCTTGAGTGAAAGTCAGTATATAAGTTTTGAAATTAATTCTATACCAGGGTTTATACTTTAATATGTTATCTTCCTAGCCAGCTTTAATTTCTGGAACAAACAGGATTTCTTAAACTTTGCTCCTACACTTCTCAAATACCAGCTGGGTATCATGGACTGTGCATAACTTTTCTACTTTGACACTTTTTTATGATTTTGTGGTATTGGACACTTTGTATAGCATCCCATAACATGAAAAAAAAATTGTCTTTTTAAACATGGAGGTGCTTGTGGTGCTTGTGTGGGGTTTTTTGGTGGGGGGAGATGGTTGGTTTGGGGCAGGATGATTGGTGGGGTGGAGTTTTTGGTCTGTCTGGAATTACTGTCAGGCTCTGGTAAGCCTGGGGCCATGTATGTTTGCTTTATAAGTTGACATATACTACTACATAGTTGGTGAAGTTAAAATACAATCATGCTTACTTTGAACTTGACTCACTGTGTTTCTTTTTTTTAATCTCAGATAAGCATTGTTTTGTATCATAAGAAGCTTCTTTCAAAGCTTCTATTTTATATTGGCCAAATACTTTAAATTTTGTGAGCATTTTCTGATATCCATATGATGTTTTGCACAAGGGTAACTTTAAAATGATTTCTCCTGCATGGTTGGTTTTCATTTTAATCAATTTCTGCTCAGAAGTACCATTGTGAAACTCCTTTGGAAAACTGCACATATTAGTCATGCAGCCCTAGTATTTCTTTTACAGGTTGTAGAAGAGTATGGTATTAGGTAAAATAAAAAATGTTGTGGAATTGTGTTGCAAAAGGATTGTGGAACAGTGTTATAGATCCATGAGTTTGCATTAGTGAGATCCAGAGCACTTTACTGTTCTCAAAAAATTTTGGACAGGGAGTCCATGGCAACAGTTTTGAACTCTCATAAGTGTTTGTCTTACTTTTCACACTGGGGTTATTCTGTTATACCCTAAATTGTGCTACTTTTGGCAGATTAGATTAACTTAATGTTTTCAGTATTTTAACGATCCGGTTGATTTCTGATGAAGTCTTCTCCTAGGTAGCCCTGTCTGAGCAGTCATATCTTCCTGCTCTGTGTGGTTTTGAACATGTTGGTTGTTCTTTAAGAATACTGATATGTGACTGGGGATGATGCATGTTGGGATGTCTGATGAGGTCAGTTCCTGCCCACCCTGCTGCTGCTCTGCAGGAAGCTGAGCTGCCCTTGAGGCAGCTCCTGGGTGGCCACAGCTTACATCAGAGATTCAGTTTCAGGGTTGTTTGTTTTTTATTTAATTTTTATTTTTTTCTTTCCTTGAACTGCCATAGTCTTAAAAACCTTCTTAGGAGAGGATGCCTAGGCCTGTCAGGGTGGTAGTCTCAGGAGGTGGTGTAACACTGTCATTTTTGCCTCAAGACAAGAGTTTTCAGTGTAATCAAGCTTTTTCAAGCTAATCTGTAGTTTATTTTACTGTATTAGTTTCTTTGGTATGTTACAAGCACTTAACAACATTCACATTACAATCATTCTAAAACTGCTCATTTGAATTCAAGATCCTCATACAACTGAATGTATTATATGCTAAATAAAGGCACTTAGAAGACTAAAGGGGGTATTGTTTAATCTTACATCATCTGAAAGTTTTATTGAAGATGCAGCACCTCCAAATGGAAATATTCTTGACGACATTTATAAATTATATCAGACATGATTAATGTTCTTACTCAAATTTTGTGTGTTAGTGTAGAATTTGCCATATGTTATGTCAGTACCACATTGCCTGACAGTTCCTCTCTACATGTATTTACTTAATAGTATCTAAGTTTACCATTGTATTAAATTTAACTTTTACTTCATTCTTAATGCTAATTGGACTTAACAATTTAGTTCATATATTCTTAGCAACATGCTGGATCAACACTGATACTCAAGATACTTTTTTAAAAAATCTTTTTATGTCATTTTAAGAGGAAGCTTAGTGGTAGGTGATTTAGTTTTATTAAATGAAATGAGGTAGCTTTTATCCTAGTTTATTTTAATAGGGTGAACATGTTAATCAACTATTTTTATACAATCTTCGAAAGATTGCAAAAACTTTGAGTATAGAATATTTATTGAGATTCACCTCATGTCCCTTTCTTTAATTTTTAGAATTTATTTTATTGTAAATGATACAGACTGTTCATACACACTGATAGATGTTCTCAAACTTAACATCAAATGTTATTTCTCTGTATGGGTATGCTAAGAAAAAATAATGCTACCCACTTGTCTTCACTAAGTTCTGGACTCATTCAAGCCCTACAGGCCACCGAATGTTCAAGATCTTTGATTCCTCTGCTCTTTTTTTTTTCCTAATAACCTGAATTCAAATCCATAATATGGATTACTTACCACATGGACCTAAAATAAAATATTAGCCACTTATCAGTCCAGATTTCCTTTCTTTAGCACTTTGTAGAGCCCTCCAAGGCTTGTGTGAAACACAGTCCATCTACTCTTCTCCTGTCCTCATGGGCCACCAATAAACTGAGCTATTCCTGTTAATAAAGTTTATCCTTATCTAGAAGGGTGGTCAAACTGAGGCTTAAGGGGGAGGTTAGGCACTTGCTGCTCCTGAGCACAGCCTTCATTTTACCATCAGATGCTTTCCAATAACCTGTGTGTTTCAAATCCATTTTCTCTTGTTCTGAACCTAGTTCTACTTGCCTTTTCCTAACCCTAGCCATAGACCAAACCCTGACTTTAACCCACGTATTCCACAGAACAAGATGAACAATATGTTTAAAATTTATTTCAGTCTGTCCATGAGGTGGGGGTGGTGGAGTTAGAGTAACCCATATGTAGGGCAGACAAGCCTTCATCTGGCTTTAACCCTACTCCAAAAGTACTCTATAGGTGCTGATCTAACTGAGCAAAAATAAACTATAAACTATAGACTTCTGTTGACAAGAGACTTCCACTTTGAGACAGAAGTGCACAAACAAGTGCTGAAAGGTGGGTCAGTTTCTATGACTGTCAGCCTGGCCACTTTTCTGTTTAGACTACCAATGGTAAACTTGTGAATACAGCTAGGTTGGTTGTAAAAGGCTGAGCTACACATTCAGTAGTCCATGGAGTTATATGAGTGGGATCTAAAAGAATGTGTGAGGAATAGTTTATTTTAGCCCCAGTCTGCTCCACGGTCTCTATATGGAATTGTGGGGATGGGATTAGGGTTGCTTTTAGCAAAAGAGTAAGTGAACCCCAGTTTTATCTGTGTACATTGCATGACCTGCAGGACTTCCATGAGGGTAAATTTCTTTAACTAATGACAAGCCTCTGGCTTGGAACTTTTATATCCAACCATATGACCTATTTATAGTTCTGATTTGGATTGGGAAAATTGAGAAACTATTTTATAAATTATCTGGATTAAGATTAGGATTGGTGTTTGTAGAGGCTAGATTATAACAACTGCATCTTAGTTCAGCTAAGTATCTGTATAGAAATAGAAAACTGGAGATAGGATAAAAAAGCCCCAAACCAAATAGGAGGTAGGTGCTACGGGAGGTTGTTCCCTTCTGAGCCTTGCACTATTGGGCCTGAGTGCACATTTGAAAACATAGATGTGCGCCACTGATACGGAAAAAAGACTCTATAATGACAACTTTTGATGCTGTAGTTTGTTATCTATGTTATGAATTGCTCTTACTACAGTTAACATGCTTCTTGCTTCAAATGTAGTTTGAATGTATTGCCATGATTAGGAGGCTTACCTGGCAGCGACCTCTTTGAAAAGGCAACGTTGGATTTTCTGAAAGCCCCCGGTGCAGATCAAAGCCATGCCACAGTTGGGGGCAGACTCTTTGGCTCATTGGTGACAAGGAGCAATGTGAAGGCCTGTGATGATTCAAAGTGTTAAATTAAATGATTTGTCTGTAAAATTCTCTGTGATACTTACTAATATTTTATGAAGAGGTTGGAGATGAGAATGTATGAGATTTTTGGGACTAGTTATCTGTTTTAAAAGCAACCAGAAATGCCCACACATGCCAAAAAATGAACATAGTTATTGGCAGCAAAAGGCTACTCTATGTCTTTTTTTCTTCTCTGATATCATTCTTTCTGTCTTTCTGCTGTAATTATGCCAAAACTTCCTTGCACATGCCATGTCCACAGGTAGCATTGCGTCACTTTCATGATCATCTTGACGTCTGGTTTCCACAGTAGCAATGCTCACCACCCCTTTGTGCAGCCTGATTTTGTGCTGTGAGACTGGCTGGGCTTGGGAGAGGAAGGTGGTCTGAGAAAGAATATGGTACTACTGGAGCTGTACATTCTTTGTTTTGAGAAGAATAGGTAGTAATGTTTCTGTGTTTATTGATATTATCTGCTAACTGCTACTGTTTCAATTTTGTGGGGCTTCTGGGTTTTGGTTTTGTTTTGGTTTGTTTGGTTTTGTTATTAACTGTGCAAATAGATAGTTTGGTCAATTTGTAATGGGAGAGCAATCTGAACATCAATATGTGGGATGGTTCATTCCCACAAGCAAGTACTCCATAAAGATCTGGGGATTGCTTTACAAGCAGGGTGAAGCCTATTTGCAGCTATGTTTAAGTCTTCAGTATTATAATGAATGGATGGCAATGGGATTTAATAATAGAATGCATTTATTGTGGTTAAATACAGCATAAAGCGTAGCTGTGTCAAATTACTTTTGAGATTGCTGATTGAATAGCACTTATTGCTGAATTATTGTAGCATACTTATTATCTAGTGGACGACAATTTACTTATGAATTAATGAGGGGAGCAAAATGAACACCAAGTTTTAAATAAGCATCAGCCTCACAGTTCTTTAATTTTTAAGACTTTATGTTGAAAATCATGCAGATAAGAATAATGTTAATACTGTTCAATGTAATGAGAAGAAAAACCTAATGAGGTTTTTTTTCTTTCTTTGTCTGAGACAGACAATAATTTGTAGTGCCAGCAAAATTCTCTCATTCCTTCTTGCTTTGAAACCAAGGGAGCCTTTGCTAAAAGAAAAGTTGTTTCACTAAAAAAAAACAAGAAACATTCTCCCAAGGACTCCATACTGGGGAGTATATTTACACACACACACACCCCCACACCATACTCCTGCTTTTATCCTTTTTTTTATTTTGACAAAATAGTGTCTTGTGGGAACTTTGGAATTGTAGAGCATGAAACACCCCGAAAAGTAAAATGCTATTTACACCTAACTGCAAAAACAGAAGTGTTGAAAATAGCAGTGGTTTTGATTTGTGTCATAAATATTAAATTATTACTTTTCCTTTCACTATAGGTACTTCAAAAACTAGGAAAAGCAGATGAAACTAAAGATGAACAGTTTGAAGAATATGTTCAAAATTTCAAACGGCAAGAGGTCAGTTACTTTTTCAGTTTCTTTAATTGCATCTTAAAAATGCAGTATATTTAACTTGTTGATTTTGAAGAAGGTGTTGCAGGGGAACAGGTAAAATTTTATTTTTTGGTAGGTACAAGATTTTGTTCTGCAATTTTCAAACAGAGATAACAGTTGTATTTGTGCTTGCAGAAGTCTAAAACATGGGCTGAAAATAAAAGGACATTTGTAGTCATATGTAACATCATCATGCTTGAACTGCTTGAGATCAGAGTGACAGTACATTTTCACTAGTAATTGAGAATAGAACCCAACCTCAATTAAATGCAGCTTAGTGCTTGCCTTCTTACAAAGAAAAGTATTTCCTTGGTTTCATTTTATGGGTTACTTTCATCAGTGCTATATAATAATACTGGTTTTCAAGAGTGAATAGATTAATAGTTTCAGATTGCACTTGTGTTGTAAAGCTCCCCGTGGGTGCTGGGGTCTATGGTGGCAGTGCTGATGAAGCATAACTGGGAAGCAGTGCTCAATTACTCTTAGTGTTATAAACACAACACAGGAAAGCAAAGATGCTCCAAGGAGTTTATAATCTACTCCCAACACAATCCTAAATTCTAACCCCAATTACTTGTTGCTTTGTTGGACAGACTTTTTGGCTCTGAGGTGATGAATTGCAATTTATTACGTAGTACCTTTCTAGTACAAATTAATGTCTACCATGAACTGTGGTAATACCGCCAAGAAAATAGTCTTGTTACATAAGAATGAATTGACATATCTGTTGTCTTCGTGAGCTGTTATTTAGAGGTCCTATAGAAAGGCACTGGAGATGAGAACTACTCCCACACATTTTACACAATGTAAAATTTGGCTCATGTCAATGTTTGCAATTTCTGCTCTGAATCAGTCCTATTCTACCAAATGCACTTTTCTCCTTTCTGTGTAAACGCAAACCCTGCATCCTGACTGCTAGAATGCTTATTAACTCTTTTGTCACTTAGCCTTTATTTTCCTCTCTTGGTGTAGAAGAGAGGGAGGTTTCAAGAGCTATTGAGCTTTCCTCTTCACCAAAGAGAAAAATACTGGGAGGTAAAAGAATCTGTTTCTCTGAGAATGGTAGTTCCTTCCCCAAATTTCTTGAGGTCAGGAAAATGGTGGGATTCAATAGAAGCTTTGAAACCCTACAGAGAAGTTATATTTTCCCTTTTCTTCCCCTTCCACTTTTCCAAGTCTTCTTGACTTGACTTCTTGATTATCCAATGTTGTTGCTTATACTTGTCCGTACCCCAGCTGCTTGCACAGCTAGTAACCGTGTTTGTAGAAATAAGGTACATCTCTGAGGGGTTACTTTGGTGTAGGAGCAAATGGAGTATCCCCATGAAGAAACAGAATATGTGGTACTTTTTTCTTTTAGTTCAAAATTCTGAGACAAAAAAAGAGGGGAAAGAGAAAAAAAATCCTTTTAAGCAAAATGATGTCTCAAGTATTGGGGTTTTTTGTCCTTTACCAAAAATTTTCTGTAATGGTGATTTTAAGCTGAAAATCTTGCTTAGGGCTAAGGAGAATCTTAGCATTACTTTCTTTTTATTTCCTTGTTCTTTGATATACATAGAGACAGTAACAAACAGTAAAGGACTTCGCAGGAACTGCATGATGCTACATCCTAAATGCGAATGTGGCTTGGGACCAGAGAGGGAATTGGGTTGGGAGGAATGACTGCAAAGGGAACTACTACAACCATCATGACAGTCACATGCAGATTAGGCTAGGTCCACTGACACACCAAATGAGAGAGAGTGTATATTTACTGAACTAGTCACGCATGCTTACTGTGCTTTCAAGGAGTTCTGTTGTGCTCAATTCTTCAAATACAAGGGGGAAAATGCTGCAAAAGCACTGTTTCTGCCATGTTCACCAATAAGAAGCATATAAATAGTTTAAATTTTCTGAGTTTTGTCCATGCTTTGATCTACAATTTATTAACAATGCAAAGGTATGAAGCCTAACAATGTGCCTCTGAATTATCAATCTTACTGATTAATGCCATGCAAAACTGCTGTCTTCTGTGAACTCAAGCAGCCATCTCTTCTTGGTTTACATTCAGTCCTGCTTTCAAGTTCATTCTGCAACTCTAGAGGCTTTAGATAAAGAAAAGTCAGATTCTAGATATTAAAGCATAAAAAGGCAGTCTGGTGGATTTATCCCTGTGCTGAGGTTCACCAAACTGTTGATGCGGGCCATTCAGGAGGCTTGCAAGAAGAACCACCCCTGTTAGAGGCTGTCCCATCTTTTTCAGGTCCCGCCAGGATTATTTGTCTCCATGGTGGTCACTGACCCAACAAGACCATGACAGAGGAAGTTTGAGAGGAGGTCCAAGTTTTGCTTTGTTTCTTGCAATCTCACTTAGCAATGATTTTGTGGGAAGAGATGGAATAAAGTTGAGTTACAAGCTGTAAAACCTGCCTGCAGAGGCACGTGGCAGCACAAAGGAGCACGTGGCAGCACAAAGGAGCACATGGCAGCGCACAGAGGCTTGTCTCCACCAGACCCTGGTGGGAGGAGGTGTCACACAGTAGACCCTTATGGAGAGGAGGCTGCCAGGAGCTGGCAGAAGGGTGAACAGCGAGTGATCACCCCATAGAAGGACTTTTAGGAAGTGTGTTGCATCACGTAGTGAGGACTGCCATATAAGGAAATACTGTGCCTTAGAAAAGTGTATAAAACCAGCTCGTTTCTTTGAATAAACGATTCAGATTCCCTGCTGGTCTGGGTCCGTGCCTCAGTTGCCGACAGATTTGTCTGTTCCCTGGACACCTCACCTACCCACAGCTCATTCTCAGGAACACTATCACTTCAGTTCTATGTCTCTTTGCAAGTTGTCTCTTGCAGCTGGTGCTATGTGTGCTCAGGGGTCCTGGAAAGCTGTGAAAATGGTCTATTTGTCTTATTTCCCTGCATTACTGAGCCTGCAACACTTGAGAGGTCAACTAACCTTAAGTATAGAATGATCTTTTTATTACTACTCTCCAAAGATAATAAATGAGGACTCCCAGTTCAGCCAACTGAAAGGATAAAGGAAAGAGCATAGTGCTCATTATCCAGCAAACAGAAAACTGAAAACCTGAAATTTTTGCCTGAATAGCAGATCAGATGGTGGGCCTGTACCGAACTCAGAAGAAGGCTATATGTAAGGATACATGCAGCAGATCTATCTGGAGAAAAAGGTCATTTATATTTCCCAGTCATCCATTCCCATCTCTTCCTGAATACAGTTGGATAAGAGCCTCTTCTGGACTTGACAACCTGCAGTTGAATTACCCAGATGAATCACCGTGGAGAAACTGATTTATCCCATGTCCAGAGAGAACAGAGCATAGCTGCTTTGCAGAGCCTCAGGACTTTCTCTATCAAAACCATTAAGCTGCTGCAGCTGATGCCAACAGTAAAAACATTTAAACAATGAATACAGCTGTTTTTCATCTTCCACTTAAGTTGTAAACTGAAAATTCCCACTCTAAATCAAAGCTTGTGGAACAAACAAAATGTATAAACTCATATATGACAGTATGACACAGACTTTCATTGTATTGCAAGAAATTTCTTGAGATTTAAACATTTATCTCTGCATAGCTAATCGTGAATATGCCCAGCCTCTTAATCAACTCTTAAGTTCAGAATGAGGGAAAAAAGAGAGAATTTCTGCATAATTCTCTCAGCTGTGAAATTATCATCAAAGGCTATTGAGGATTTACCAGAAATTCCATCTGTATTCTGTTTTTCAAGCAATTCCATTTTACATGTTCTTTTTTTTACAGGAAGTACAGTAGCAATTACCTTTATCCCCATGTTTATTTTAATGACTCACAGTCATTAAAAGTCACACTTTATTGTTCTAAGAGAGCAATATTCTATTTCATGTATATGCATATTTATCTCTCTTTATTTTTCTTTTTTATAACATGTAGTTATGAGACTTCTTTTACTTTACAGACTACACTTAAAATATATTTTAGTGCTTAAACCCATAAACATTATGTACTGTATATGTACACACAGGAGATCCACCAGTTGCTACTACAAAAGCAGCTTCCCACGCCATGTTGTCAGAAAAAAAGCAAAATGTCAAATGCTGTTGTTGCTAGTTTATAGAATTAGGTGAAAACGAAGAGCCTTTTTTTGCTGTTGTTGAGTGATCAGAACCTGCTTCTGTGGACTGTTTTACTTAATGTGCTCATAGTAAGAGCTGCTCATTGGGTGTAATTGTTATGGTTCCTGAAAAGGCTTATCCTGTCCAAATCTTTTTTCACACAAGCATGCTTGGTTGCCTTACAGTTGTATCATGACATTGTCTAAAAGTTGGTCTTTTGAGACAATTAACATTTTTGAAGTGCTTTTTTTGCATCAGCTGTGCCACTGCTTTTTTAAAACCTATTCGTGAATTAAGATACCCAAGATGAGATTCACCACCTATACAAAGGCACCAGATGTGCCTCACAGTGTCCCACCGGGCCCCCAGACATTGCTCTAGAAAAAGACATATGGTTTTGACCACAGCCCTGTATAATACTTGCTGTCTTGAGTACCATGTGGCATCTCCAACTGCAGACGTGTTTTGGCAGCTGAACCCTGTGCCTAGAGAGTGATCCAGTTCCAGATTGCAACACCTGAACATGGGTTTCCAGGAGTTGGGTGTTCCCTGATGGTTGTGCTGAACTGGGCAGCAGGGTCTGGAGAGCAAGGCAACAACCAATCAGTTTTCTGGGGGCATCTGTGGACCTTAATGTCTCTGATCAGCCCTATCTGGGTCCCCTAATCCTGCACGTGGACCCAGGAGTCCCATTTTAGCTCAGCCCTTGGCATAAGTTACACTATAGACTCATTCCCATGCCTAGGGAACCCATGTTTCAGCTGCATGTCCTGCTGCTACCATCTGGATCTCTCAGACAAACCCTGGACCTGGTTCAAACCCTCATTAGATTGAGGGTTGTCAGTGAAACCTCTTACCAGTCTCTGTCTCTACCCACCTGTCTCAGACCCTGCAGGATGGCACCCATCATTGAGGGTATAGCCTCCACTGGGGTCACTTGTGGTTCCTGGTACAACCCCACCAACTGTTGTGAGGGTTCTGAGTTAGTTATCTAAATCTTGGCATCTGTTGCCACTTGCAAGGCCCTAGTGTGTCCCCCCTGGCTTCCAGCTGCTGTTCAGCAAAGCTGGTAGGTCTCTAAGGACCAGTTGTGTTTGCTATTTGTGGATGTATCACAAACAGCACTAGATAACTATACTGAGTGAATGGTTTTGACTACAAGATTTTCTTAATTGCTCTCCTGACTTCACAGGTTGCTCTTGAGAGGTATACATTGGCTCTATGAAAAGGAGAGATACCCAACTCATGCAGACAGTGATAGGTGTTTTAATCTAGAGTTGGATGAAGGACATGATTAAGAAAGGGAGCTTCAATATGTCTTACAAATATCAATCTCTGTTTTACAAAATCTTATTTTCTCTAGGAATTAGTAAGTATCTCATATATCTATATGACCATTTTTAAACCTATCTTATGCCCTTTTAGACCCCCCTCATTTTACGGATCTTGTACGTGGTCTTGAGATGGATAAAATAATCCAGGCAGTTAACAACAAGTGTGAACTTTTAAATTACTCTGAATGGGTGACACTATTTCTCCTTAGCTGATTCTCAGATTTTCTTGGTTGTCTGTAGAATCTCATACTAAGCTGCAGGGGATCCGTGGTACTTGTTAAGCTGAAACTATTATGTGTTCAATACAGTTCTGTCCATATGAGACTCCTTTGCTAAATAAAAGTGATACCAAGTGTGTCTGGTAGATATTCCAAAGTAAACCAGACAGAGAAAAAAACAATCTAGTACAGTGGAAAGGAGCTTTTTTCTGTGAGCCAACAAGTGTTTACATTCAGGGGGACTGAGTCTAACAAGCATTTGGGACAATCCCAAAGTGTACTTCATATACTGGATGATCCCTAAGCCAAATACACTCTATACAATGTATATATACAATCTATACAAATGTACAATGTATTTTGAGACCATGGGAGGGATTTCTCTGCTGATTCCATTCCATCCTGAAATGTGTGTTTAATAACTATCTTATGTCTTCAGGGCCATTTTTCCCAAGACAAGAAGAAATACAGTGTCCCATTAAATCTCATTTCAACCTTATTAATTTCCAGTCAGGCAAGATATCCAGGAAGGTGAGGCCCTCGATTTTATGCTACAAAATTATCTCTGCATGGACAGCCCAGATGCATTTCAACTGATTCCTCACTAAAAAAGAGAGAGCAGCTGATGCAATGTTTTTCTTTTTTGATTCTGACCATTGATTGCTCCAAATCCAGAGTCCAAACCATTGTCAAACTGTGCGAGTTTTGAGTGCCCCATATAATATAAGTTCTCATTTGATAGACCAGAAAGTAGGAGTGTACCAGTAAACACCGTGAAGGGACAACATTAAATACATGACAATCTTTTAAAAAGTACTTTTTAAAACCTGTATGTAACAGTTTGCAAGATACGCATAGTCAGAAATACAGTATTTTCATATAATTATGCCTCTGCCTATTATGCCTCTGCAGCTTTAGTAACTGTACTAATTGTTTTTTCCCCAGTGCAGTTGAATGTTCAGAGTTACTTCTGACTATTTTAAAAGGAAACCTGTATATGTTTCTTCAGGAGCCCCTTGGGATAACTGACTGTGGGGATAGTTGACATAGCCCAGCTCATGGATTGAACATGATGCAGCTCACAACAAACAGTTCTGGACAGTTTTCTACCTGATCTGTTAACACATAGCTTATGTATGTTATTTACAAATGTAGTTATGGGTATGCAGCTGTAGCCATAAAGAGAGTCACAAGTAGCTGTTCAGAAAGTCTAGCTTGACATGAAGTGTATATAGATTACTTTTAGACGTGGACTTGTAGATTCTTGCTTCCTCTGCAGACCCCAAATTTCATTAAAACCATTATTCTGGGCCCTACTTTGAGGACATGATTATACATAACGGATGATGTAGTAACTGTGAAGGTAGAATGCTTTGAGGGGGGAGGTTTAGTTGTGAGGCACAGTTGGAATTTCACTTAAGGTGAGTGCCACATATTTTTCAGTTCAGTCCTCATCTGAAACAGAAACCAATGGTTCAGTAAAAGGGTTGGTTTAGTGTCCCTGCAGGCACAGAGCTTTCTCAACTGCCTACTGGGAGTCGCTACTAACACGAGGCAGAGCTCCCTGGTTCTTGCCTTTAGAGTTGGTTTGGGGCTTTTTTGAATTAGTCTGAATCATATGAGAAGCCTGTTTCATTTGATGCAGTTTACATCAATTCAACCTGCTACTTAATAACTAGAACTACAAAATTCTTACTTTTGAGCCTTCCTAGTGGCTTGGCCACAAATTTGGTGCTCTCCTGGAAGATACTGTTATGCCTGAAACCTCTGTGTTTCCAGAGAAGATTCCAAAGCCAGTTTTTTCAACTGATGCACTAGACAAATATTCCAAAACCCAAATCTCTTAGAGCTTAGAAATAAAAAAAGGAAATCCATTTCTTTAAGAAAAAAATTCCAAAATTTAGGAGACAATTCTAGGGACTATAAGGAACCTGATAAATGGTAAACTAGAGTATTCTGGCAAGCAGATAGATTTCATATTGAATTACAGATTTCTCCAAGTGGCCTCTTATTTTGTTAAGCTTCTCATAATGTAATAGTTATTTTCATTCATACTACAGAGTTCTGTAAAAGACATAGCAGTAAATAGTACCTGAAGTGTTTATGAAGAGAGACAGCACGGATCTACACTGTGACAAGTAACAGCACATTACAATAAAGAATGTCTTCCAGGTGATACAGAAAATATTTTCTTTTCAGCTATTTCTCTGATGTCTTAGCAACGAAATGAAAAAATTTCAGCATTAATTAGAGCTGCTTTAATAATTGCCATTTTTAATTATTGTTGTTATTAGTATTATCATTATTATTATTTTGTTATTATTTGTTATGAATTACCCTGTACTTCAGGTTCAATATTTTCAATCCTCTTGCCTCTCACTAAATTGGAGTGATATATTTGGGTTTTGTATGTCATTCATGTGCTGACCTTTCCTGGAAAGATGTATTGTGTTTATATCCCATATGTGACATGACAGAAAAATCAAACTCTTCTGTTCTGACTGGAAAGCTGTAAATTAATGATTCCTGGCAAATAGGTCATCCAATTACAACTTTTGTGGAGGCAAGGTGGTCTTTAATTTCTGAGTGGATGCAACAGTTTTTCTAATCCATTAGGAAGCAAAAGCTGATTAGATGGAAACTATCGGGTTTTCGTTTTCATCATTAACTTTTTTTAGGTCTCGTCTGTCTCACAGCCAACAGTGCTGTGACTCTTTTTCTTAATTCCAGTGCTAAGATATGCCTAAATGCTATGAATTGAAAAGAAAACCAAAACTAAAATACCCAAGAATCAGTAGTACTGAAAAGGCCTAACGCTGCTGTCAGGGTACGTAAGGCCTGCAGCTGTAGATTGCTAGATCATGAAACACTGAACCTTCTTATCTCACTGAGTGTATGAGTCTTTACCAGCTATATAATACTGACCATATAGTGAGACCAGAGAGTAGAAACATGATAGGCTATGTCATTCAAAGCAACAAACTATTATCTGGGACATTGCTGTGAAGAGCTGTGTTGACTTTCACAAAGATGGATGTTGGTTTGGGTTTTTAGCATGCCTCCCTTGCTCTTATGTAAAGTTAAACAGGGTTATGTAATAGATTTTTGGCAATTAGTGTATTGAGTTTGATCAGATGAGCTAAGAGCACTGATTTTTGGTGCAGGAGTCTGGTAGAACATGTGTACTGTTATCAAACAAACTGGTTGTGAGAAGTTTCCTATTGAGACTTTCCTCTGGAGTTTCTTACATCTTACAAAACTCTGACTCGTTTTACTGACTTATGTAGAACAAATGAAAGAAATTATGAAATTATAAAGGAAGCATCAGTGCTGTCTTGGGAAATTTCATTATAGAGGAATACAACATTGGCAAAAGGACACCTGCCTTTCATTCTCCCTCAAGAAGCTGCATCTCATTTAACAAAATTCATGGCTTTAATGAATATACTTGGAACGGTGGTTTCAGAGCCACCGGATGTTTTCATTTGATAGACCAGAAAGTAGAAGTGTACCAGTAAACACCATAAAGGGACAACATTAAATACATTAAAATCTTTTAATACTTTTTAAAGTATTTTTTAAAGTACTTTAAAACCTGTATGTAACAGTTTGCAAGATGTGCATAGTCAGCAATGCAGTATTTTCATCTTATGAATTTTAATTAGTCTGTTAAGTGATAAAAGTATATCTGTCTTCACTAATAATGATTTTACTACAGAAAATGTGTAGACCAGCAGCACATTTTTCAGAATTCACAGGGCTGAGGGATTTTGATGCTAATTTTTGTTTCTGGTATTTTTAGAAAGGTCTAATTTTGTTCTCATTGAAACTGAGAGATTACCTCTCAAATTAGTAGGAGCTGGCCCTTGCTCATGGATTTTTCAGTGTCACACAACACAACAATTGATAATGAGGGAAAGTTCATATGACTCTATCATGCTTAGATATTTCAGGTGTTTGTGGCCTGTTAACCTAGACTGAGGGAGATGCATATTAAAATTATTCTTTTGAATGAAGTGTCAGAATTCATAACAGCACATACAGCAAAAGATTTACATCATGTTTTACTGCTTTGACTTTTTCTTACACAATTCCCTGAAGAGCAGTTGCTGATGATGCACAATGCTAACCAAGCACAATAGATCTAACAGTGGTTTAGGGTAAGAGTTGTGAAACTGCACAGCAGTATAGTTATAAACATAGCATTTGAGCAGTATGTTTCCTTGACATTTGTTGTGTGCTGCTTAGTCCTAGTGACAAAACATCATGTGTACGAGTAAAACTGGACATGAAATCAGCTAAGGAGGCTCTCAGCCTTCCAACTGCAGTTTGCTGCTCCCAGAACACCAGAGATTTTGTAATAACTAAAAGTTGTTACTATATGGTCACCTGTTCAGCTGGACCATGACAAAGAACCAAGTTGCTGTACCTTCCATTTTTACCACAAGAGCTCAGGCCAAAGAAGGTATGAAATGGAAAGATAACTTCTGTGCCTTCATGTGACTTCTCACAGTACTAGGGATCCTCCCAGGAGGAGACTGGCATGCATAAAAGGGGAACTTCCCTCTAGTTTCTGCCAAATATTTGCTGATCCTCCTCTTCAGACATGAGATCAAGAAATTTGCTCCTGGGTACAATCTCCTTTTCTCTGTGGAAGCACTCATCACTTAATGCCGTGGTCCATGGAAAACAGACAAGTTCTGTCATCCCCCTGCCTACTATTCAAGCACAGAATGAAGTTAGCTTCTGCTATGTTATGTAGCCTGAAATAATGTGTTGTATTGATGCTTTAGGGTAGTACTTTCTGCTAAACAGTATTAAAATGTACACATAATATTTTCTTAAAGGACACAACATCAAGCTACTACTCCAGAACTTTCTGTTGTCCTATAAGTAATTAAATCTGCATTTTAATCCACTGATACTCAACCTGTCTGGCCCTTGCTTTGATATGCAGCTCTGATTCCAAAGCAGGGGAAGAGGTTGCCTTTCCTTGGAGCATCAAATATGGTCCCAAACCAAAGAAAGGTCAGTGGGCTGGCTGCTCCTTCACGCTTGCTGTTACCCAGCAGCTTTTCAGATACCACCCTGCTGAGTCTATTTCTGTGCTCAGCATTTAGTCAATTAATGGATTTGAGAGCTGTAGGTGACTTGTTTCAGGATCAAATTAGTGTAAAAAGCAAGCTTCTGTTTGTTGAATCCATAAAGTGAATTCAGTCTGCTTTCTAGGCCCACTCAGGCATTTTTACCCTCCAAATTCTTTAGTATTTCCAGGACGTTAAACAGTTGCTCAGTACACTACTGCAGTTTGAGGGATGGGGGTGGGGGCTGTTGTTGATCCCATTCTAAAGGCCTACAGTTCCCTTCAGGAAGCTGAGAGAAGTGAGTTTGGTGGGTGTAATCTGCATTGTATTGTGTGTACTGGTTAGACAAGTATTTTTTTCAGAACCACAATTTGGACATGGCTGCAGGTATGATGAATTTTAAGCATCAAATAGCCCCTATCACCTGAATTTCTTATGATCCTCTGTGTCTGAATGCTTTGAGCATTGAAGTTGCTGATGGCAAATCCTCTACTGACAGAAATCCTTTGAGTTAAGTGGAGTTGTAACAGCTTATGCCTTCTGCCTTCTAAAGTATTCACTTTATTCACATGCACCCGTTAGATTCTGATTTTCACATAGAAAATATAAGAGAAACTCCAAAGCAGTCAGTCATATTTTGCTGCTGACTTTTCCACATGGTGTAGCTGTATGTGAGAAAATGTGACTGCAAGCTGATATTCCTGTAGTTTCCAACTGCTTAAATAAATAATTTGAAAGATATTGGAAACTGGTAAATGTGGACTGTTTCAAAAATCTTCAGGCTATTGAAGGTGGCCTGGACAGCATCTTTTTAGCAATAAAATATGTGTGTAGCACAGGTTTCTTTGCAAATCCTTGGAACTGTGAAGTCCAACTTGTGATACAGTCAGAGATAAAGTAACAAAATTCATTGTGTTTTCTCTGTTCTGAGTTTTTCAAACATTGTTGGTATAAAAAAAAGATAATTTTGATGTATTTGCCAAAGAAACAGTCGAGATTTGACAGTAGACTGCAAGATGCACTAATCAAGCAAAACAAAGTAACTAAAGGTACTGTATTTTAATAGTTATTTGCTTGCAAAATGTTAAAATGTTAGAATACTTGGGAGGTTGTTTGCAAATATAGTGAACAACTTGTGTAAGGGTAGAACTTCCTTCAGGTCTAGACTGGCCTCATTTGAGTAGTTTCCAGTGGAAGTTCACTGTTTTTGATTATACCTCTTCGTGTTTCAGATTAGGCCATAGGCCCAGCTGACTTGAACTGCACCTTGGCTGTAAAATACACCTGTCTTTCTTTGAGTGGAGTTCTTTGCTGCATGGACGATTGAAAAAATAAACCCAGAAATTCTAGCCTAGAGAGTACACCATGCCAAGCCTCCTTTGCCAGGCCCCCTCTTCACATGAATCTGTGCATGCTTGCAACATGTGGCACTATTAATCAGATAGCTCCTGAAATTGCTTGTAGTTGTTGTTTGACATACTGCATGCATGTTTCAAGGCATTAAACATAACTGACGTGTGTTTTCACTTCCATGCTTTTTTTTTTCTTCTTTTTCAGGCAGAGGGTTCCAGACTCCAGAGAGAACTGAGAGGATATTTAGCAGCCATTAAAGGTGATTTTTAAGTTTTATATCTTGATTTCATTAAGCAAACTTTTTTTTAAAAATTGAGACAAGTAAGCTTGTTTAAAGTATACAAATACAAATGCAAGTAAGATTCTCTTTAACCTGATGCAGGGATTCTGCACCTTCAATGTCAACTCATGTGTACAGTCTTGCATCCTCTACTGTCCTTTGTGTGCATCCTCCACTGCCCAGATTCTCACATTGCATGCATTTTCAACACCCACAAAGTCTATGCACCTTGTTATTCATCTTTGCAAATGCTAGAATATGAAATAACTCATGCAAGGCAAGGGATTGCTTGATCTCCACAACTGTAACATTTCCAGGTTATTACTAGTTGGGTGATGAGCTTTCTCCAAAACCACACTCCCTGTGATAATGTGATTTCTCATCTATTTACGGCTGCTTAATCCATTTTTTTAAAGTTTAAAAGTCAAATGTGATGTCTCTTGATACTACATTGAAAATCTAAGTAGCAGAAGTTCACTAGCCAGTGCTTAAATATCAGAGATAAGTAAACAGTCATTTAAATCCTACTAGACATTTGTAAATCCAGCACACTCAACAGAGCACTGTATGCAAAGTGTTCTCTTTCTCATGCCACCTCTCTTTGGAGGAGTTGGAGGCTAAAGGGAAGGGAATAAGAGTTGGTGACTGATTGAGAGACAGTAGCTTCTTGAGATAAATATAAATATATGATAAGTATATATATGTGTATATATATTTTTAACCTGGCTCTAGTCCAGTAGGGAAAATTTTGCAAATGAGTATTAACATCCCTGGAAATCACTGTCATAGTAACACTTCATCGGCTGTTCACAGGCAGGTAAGAAAGCTCTTTTTGACGGGAATTATAAAATGGGAAACAAAGCAGTAGCTTACTGTCTTTGACCATCTATTCTTTTCTGGATGGCCTGCCCAGGGAAAATTCCATACCAGACAAATTTGCACAAATGTCTTATGTTCTTAGAGGAAATGATAGCATCAGTCTTTTTAGGGGAACCCATTAAATGCTAATTTTGCTTTCTTGGTTTTCACTCTTCCCCACACACATTGTCAGGTGGTTACTCAGAAGCAGCAGGATGATGCTGTTTGTTGGCTAGATGTCTTACCTGTCACATAAGCTGACTGTTTACATGCTGCTTTGATTTCTGTATTGGTGACAACAACTCTCCTCTCTGTTTCATCTTCTTTCTCCATCTTTCTCTTCTTTTCCTAGCACTCTATACTCACGGCCCTTTTGATCTTTTGCTCTCTAATGGGCTACTTTTTGCACCAAGCTTTGTGATTATCTTGGTGTTAAATATTCCATTGTTTAAGTTTTGCCTTTTTAGCCATGCTTTTCTGTTTAGCGTCTTTCTCTTGTTGCAGCCTTTAAGTAATTTGGACTGACTTTCTTACTCAGAATGAAAAGTGCTTGCTAGCACCTTATTATCTACATGTCTTTAAAAAGATCCAGTCATAAGCAGTCATGAGAGCCTTAAAAATGTCACAGTCAACAAGCCATCAGTGGGAGTCCTTTGCACACATCCTGTCACACACTGGTGCTGTGGAGTGAGCACACAACCCAAGACAGTAGAGCACAATACACAGCTCTGGCGTCTCAAAGATGACTAGGTCACTAGTGCCAAAGACCAGATTTTGGGTGACTGGAGCACCTGCTACAGTGTCTTGGTTGCAATTCTTTGAACAACTGCTATCATTAAAAGATTTTGGGGTATCTATGCACAAAAGCATGGGAACCCCCATGTTTAGGCACTTGAGTGGGATTTTGGTGCCAAGGATGTCAGAGACTTGGAGTCATGCTGTCGTCAGGGGCTCATTTTGCGGGAAAAAAGGTCAATCATATAATTGCATATATTGGAATTATTGGAAAATAATGCACTTGACATCCTTATATTCTTGGATGTATGACAGAAGCAGTTAATTGTAAAGGGTTTTGGGATTTGAACTTCAGTAGTGAGTTCCATTTTGCTGCATGACTCCTGAGTGACTTAATACTGGAAGTAGGAAGTACAAATCCAGGCACGATTTCATAGAATCATAGAATGGTTTGGGTTGGAAACCCCCCTGCCATAGTCAGGGATGTCACTCACTAGACCAGGTTGCTCAGAGCGCCATCCAACCTGACCTTGAACACTTCCAAGGATGGGGCATCCACTTCTTTGGGCTACCTGTTCCAATGTCTCGCTACCCTCTGAGTAAGGAATTTCTTCCTAACATCTAATCTAAATCTCTCCTCTTTTAGATTCAAACCATTAATTCCCCTCTGTCCTACCACTGTCTGCCTGTGTAAAAAGTTCCTCTCCCTCTTTTTCATAAGTTCCCATTAAGTACTGTCTGGCCAAAAGGAGGTCTCCTCAGAGCCTTTTTATCTCCAGGCTAAACAACCCCAGCTCTCTCAGTCTGTCTTTGCAGGAGAGGTTCTCCATTTCTCTGAACATCTTTGTGGCCTTCTCTGGACCTGCTCTAACAGGTCCACATCTTTCTTGCGCTGTGGACTCCAGATACAGAACCCAGGTGGGGGTTTAAGCAAGGAACAGTCAACTGAGCCTTATTATGAGCCTCTGTCCCTTCATTTTAATATACTTGACAATTGAGATTTAGTATCACACATTCTTAAAAGAATTTTTGCTGTATTTAGACTTCTTCTCTTGTTCACTGGTGCTTTTTAGCCTTAGCTGGACCTTGATCTTTCTTTTTGGTTATTCAAGGCCTCGGAGGAACCATGCCATAAAGCTGTTGAACTTGTGAATGGCTTTTACATGCCATTTTATTTCACCTGCATGATAGTTTAATGTCTGCTGTGTCTCAGTGGTGTTTGTACTGACAAGACTGTGTGCTATCCCCCATAGCTTTAGTCATCTCATGCCTCAGGCTTGTGTCTCTTCCAGTCTCCATGGCAATATGTATCTGGGTTTTATACTTCATGATTTATTTTTAAGCTTTTGTGAGCTGTAAGGGACTTGAAAGGTTTTAAGGGCCAATTGTTACAGAAACCCTAACTCAGTCACCCATTTTCTACCCCCAAGCTCTTTTCAAGTACCAGTGCAGATGGGGAAGATAAACCTGGATCTTCATGCAGGTGGCAAGGTGACAGAGGTAAAAAGTAGTCCTGCATGAGGAAAAGAAAGCACCACACCCTTCAGGTGGATTAATGTAGCGATAAAGAGTAACTGGTCTACAGGAAGGGGAGGGGAGATTTTTGAGGTCTGTAAGCAGTTCTGCTGCCTAGTTGTCAGTCTGTGGCTGATAGAACAGCACATATCCTCCAGACACAGAAATCTTAAAATCAGTAATGTAATTTCTTAAAAGCCGTAAAACTATTCATCATCTTTCTGAAAAATTTATTCATTAATTATGAAATTATTTAATTGTTCCAGTGGAAACCCTAATGGATTACTAGCAATAACAAATACAACCCTTATGGCAGGATAGGTCATTTCTCTGAAGAACCACATAAGTAATATTAAGAGCCAGACTAAGATGTCTCACCCCATCAGGAAAATGAAAATTTCTTCATGATTCGGGCTAAATTACCCTGCAGGGGAGTGAGGAGGCCCCACAGTATGAGTTCTACAGCCAACATGCTGTTCCAGGTCTGTGTCCTTCGCCATGGGGGCTTGAGTACATTGGAACTGTGATGGTAAAGAGTCACCTACCCTCTACCATCTCTGGTGTGCTTAATGGGAATTTCTCTGCACTGCCACCCCCAGGATCCCTATCACATAGAGGCCTCTAGAATTTTTGGGGGGCTCCAGGGACAGGGACTCTTTCCCATAGAAAAAGGGATCACTTAATCTGAGAAGCTCAGTCTTCAGTAACTGGATTATTTAGCAACATTTTTCTTAAGTGATTCAAATGTTTTGGCACTCTTAGTTATTAAATAAAGGACCCAATTACCAACAAGTAGTACTGAATGAAACAATTGATATTAAATATAAATTTCTAACTGTTCCTCAGCAGTAAAAATTCTTTTCACATTTCTTAGTACTTTAATGACTTGCTTTTAACAATTTATCTTTCTCAGTGATAGCAGTTAAAAATAGCAGAGAGAGCCTGCAGTCTGTAACTAAGACACTAATCCTCTTAAATTTAGTGCTGAATAATGCATAAAAGGTATCAGTGTGTAAGAAATGATTCTGTGTGAAAACCAGCCAAATAAAAAATCATTGGACACTGTAAGTTTATGTCCAGAGGCATGAAAAAGAATGAGAATTCACGGGATTGGTATTTACCTCTTCACTCATTTGGAGTATTGCAGTAAACCTGGTATAGATGCAGTCAGAGGGGAGCAGGATAGATGGTCTTAGCCTGGAAATTTCAGATTGAAGCCCCTGACTGCAAAAGCCAAATACTTTACTGCCCACTTACCTGACACTGCAGCTGGATTTGACTGATGTTTTTTACAAGAATGCGGTGGAATGAAGGATTATTCAGTTCTCAGAACTGAAAAAAGTGTAAAAGTGGGTGCAGTTTTGATATGACTCAAGCATGGCGTATTAGGTGTGTTTTACATATTCTCTTAAGCAGATATACGCTAAGAGTCCTGTAGTACTTAAGAAAGAAAGTCTAGGAAAAGGTGCCAACATTGTCTGTGACCGAGCTGAGTGCAAGCTGCAGGAGGGATTATCTAGCAGCTGTGC
Organism: Corvus kubaryi; assembly: GCF_017639235.1. Taxonomy (NCBI): domain Eukaryota; kingdom Metazoa; phylum Chordata; class Aves; order Passeriformes; family Corvidae; genus Corvus; species Corvus kubaryi. The sequence goes on along the minus strand of NW_024581137.1, from coordinate 4,562,198 downwards.
TAGCCTGCCTGGACCTCTGCTTCAGGTTTATCACGCAGAGTGCTTAAGGGCAGAAGTTCAGGTATCAGAAAGGGTCAACTGTGAGCAGGGATGAACAAACCCTCATGGTCTGTACGTTCACCGTGATTGGAGAGAAGCAGCCTTCTTATGCATAGAGATACTCTGTTGGTTTTGCCTTACCTCTTGAGTTGATTAATTTGCAGCGGCATTAAAGATTTTAAATGAATCCTGCCTGAAAATATACAAGAAGATCATCTGTATTTTATTGTAATTTGGTATCTTCTAAGGCAAAAAAAAAAAATCCCTTTTATTCAGGGGAACATTTTCTTAGCTGGGGATGCATCATCCTAAGAATTAACCATGAAGGAGAAAAGGAAGAAATACATCTTAATTCTTGTGCTATCCTAATATTCTAAGATGAGCTCTGTCATTAAAAACCATGCCCAAGACAATCCCCAAAGAGATCAAATATTCTGTTTTGGCTCAGTACCTTTTGATTTAAGGGTGAAAGCTTGTACCTTCTAAACACCAGTATTTCCTTTGTACTTGTTCTCCCCCATGCCATTCTCTCTTTTGTACTCAAGGACTAAGAACAGGCATGTACTTTCAGCTTTTTCAGTATCGGTTTTCCTATCCTACCCATTCCATAGACCACCACTTTCTTATTAGGAAGTGTGCATTCCTGCATTCATTTTCCTGTCATATTTGGAGCATGCATTTTGGGAGTGTGTGGTGGAATACCAACTGACTAGATCAAGTCTGCTCTTCTACACATTCAATTCTCAAATTAATCTTCCTCTTCTACTGTCACGGCGGAGTTGGATGGTAGAAGGCGTCTCCAGGAGGAAGCCACTCAATGCAGCCACCACACTTGCACACACCATACACACACACTGGATAGCTGGCAAAACAGTCCGATGATGAAGGAGCAGGAAGGGTCTCCACATGGGGTTCTACGGGAGAGATTTATTGCAGCCATACCAGCGCAAGGTCGCAGAGAAAATACCCTGTTAACAATGGGTGGACCCACGGCTACACAGTGGAGTGGAGAGAGCATCAGGGACCAATGATCTGAGGGCAAGGGGCGGTATAAAGGCGGGGCCAGGGTAAGGGAACCAGTAGGGAAACTCTGATGACGTATAAGGTGACAAGGGGTGGAGCGGCCAATGGAGCCAACCAGGGAAGCAGAACTGGGGTACATTACCATAAAAAAACAGAGCATTGTAGAGGAAGCTTTTTCAGTCACCCTAAGTTGGAAATGAATTTAGGACTTGTCCCACCATAGGACTCCGTTCCTTGTCTAGCCCCACATTCCACTCATTAATGTTTCTGTGCAGAAAACAAAAATATTGATGTTATTTCTGAATTCATTCACTGAGCAGTTAAATGTGAAGATCATGCTTAGAGATATTTTCAAGATAGCAGACAGATTTGACTACAGGAAAAAAATGTGCTTCTTAAAAAAAAGTTAATGCTAAGTAAAAAATTCAAGTATTGTTCAAATTTTGCAAAGAAGTTGAAAAAGAAGTCATCATTTTAAAATTACTTATTTGGAACTCTTAGAAAGTCAGGTGAAATGAGTTTGGTTTCAGTGGATTCAGAACCGTATTCAGCATCTAATGGATTCCTGCTGTATCAAAATACAAACCCCAGTGCCTTCACTGAGGGTGGTTTTTTATTCATTGGGGTCAAACTGATCTCACTGAAGATAGATTTAGGCCCTTTCTCACAATATCATTGAAGCTGTTTTACATTTAAGCCAGCTCCTCTGTGTATTACAGAGTGATAACCATCAATAGTCCCTGTTCTTGTCCCACCTGTGGTAGCAAGAGTTCCGAAAGCGGCTGATCAGTTTGGCTTAGCACAATCCTCTGCAGGCACCACCCTGTTGCAAGCATAAATAAGCACTGGGCTCCACAGGTATCTCTTTTCTAAATTTGCCAGAGAGAATAGCATAGTGGGTACATGTGGCTGAAAATAAAGATATTTAGCAACTATTTCTTGTAGTTTGCACTTACATGTTCCTCTTTCTGTCTAATTGCAGGAATGCAAGATGCCTCAAAGAAGCTTACAGAGTCTCTCCATGAAGTGTATGAGCCAGACTGGTACGGACGTGAAGATGTGAAAATGATTGGAGAGGTAAGATGTATGGAAAGAGGGAAGAAGTATTTTGTCAGAAAGTGGATTAATCTGAGCTTCTGAGAAGAAGTGTGCATCCAAAATTGACCTTAATCCTTCATGTCATGTTAAATCCTGTTTTCTCAGCATATAAATTTATGGGTCTTGTGAAATGCAGCTCCTGCTGGCCAGATGCAGCACTTACAGCGTCTGTTGTATGAACTAGCTGATATAAGCTCCCACTGAGATCAACAGTAGTGTGAGCAGAATTGGTCCTGACAGCATCTGACTGACAAGTTTGTACAAAGGTATCCTACGTGCAATTTTACAGTCAGGATTCTCAGTTCAGATGGATGTTAAAAATTATCAAATCCACTTATCCTTTTGTGCTGTGTAACAATATTGAGCCAGTGGTACTAAACAGGATATCTTATGAGACATTCAACCCTCTCTGACAAGAATATGGAATTTAAGGGCAAATTAGAGTTCAGGACACTATTTATTTTTACTTTTTACCTTCCTTCAGTGATTAGAGAAGAATAGGCTTTTCTAGACAACACAGCAGGAATTTAACTTGAGGAACTCTGAATTGCCTGCTTAAACAGCCTCAGTTCTGGGGGAAGTCTTTCAACAAATGTGATGGTGGTGACAAGAAGGTGCAAATGGTTGTCAATGAAGCTTTTAAGCACTTGGCATTCAGTTTCCAAGGCCTCCTTGATAATACAGTTAACAGTCAACCTGAATACAGAGCAATGTACAGATTGCTTTTCTTCTCTATGACTGCCTTCTCCTACCCTTCCCTGCTGTGAAGGGTTAGGGTTAGGGTTTTGATTTTAAAAGCACCCAACTTCCAATCAGCCTAATTTAAGTTACATATTTTTTTGTTTCATTGGTTTAGGTTTTTTATATTGTTCCAAGTTTAACAGCAGGAAAATCTCATGCTGCATCTTGCTGTAGCACCTTATCTTGTATCTGTAGACTGTTAGATTTTACACTCAGAAATTTGTAGTTGTGTATGAAAGGACCAAAATTCAGCTCTCAAGCTCTCTTAGATGTAAAGATAAATTCTAGGTGTGTTTTCTTAATAAGAGAATCATGGGCAATAGTACAAAATCTCCTGGCTTTTTCTGTACATAATCACAAATGTAGATTTATGCGTCAATTAAAGTGGTGAAAGCTCAGTTAGAAACCTGGTCACTTCTGTAAAGGATAATAAAAACTGGTTTTATGAATACATTCATATCAAAAGAAGGACCAAGCAAAACCTCCATTCTTTATTGGACATGGTGGGGAATATAGTTACCAAAGATGAGGAAAAGGCTTTGGTACTTAACACCTTCTTTGCCTCAATTGTTAACTATAAGACAAGTTGTCCTCAGGACGGATGGCCTCTTAAGCTAGAAGACAGGGACAGGGAGCAGAATAGAACTCAGGAGGAAGCAGTTAATGACTAGCTGAGCCACTTCCATGCTCACAAATCCGTGACACCAGGTGGTATCCATCCTAGAGTGATGAGGGAGCTGTCAGAAGAGCTACTAAGCTGCTCTCCATCATTTGTCATCAGTCTTGGCTAACCAGAGAGGTCCCAGATGACTGGAAGCTGGCCAGTGTGATGCCCACCCGTAAGAAGGACCAAAGGAGGATCCAGGAAACAACAGGCCTGTCAGCATGACCTTAGTGCCCAGCAACATTATGGAACAGTTCATCTTGAGTGTGATCACATGGCACATACAAGATAGCCTGGGGATCAGACCCAGCCAGCATGGATTTAGGAGAGGCAGGTCCTGCCTAACCAACCTGATCTCCTTTTATGACCAGGTGACTTGCCTGGTAGATGAGGGGGAGGCTGTGGATGTGTCTACCTGGACTTCAGCAAAGCCTTTGACACCATCTCACACAGAATAATCCTGAAAAAGCTGGCAGCCCATGGCTTGGACAGGTGCACATTTTTCTGGGTTAAGAACTGGCTGGATGGCTGGGTCCAGAGAGTGGTGGTGAATGGTGCTGCCTCTAGCTGGTGGCCAGTCACTAGTGGGGTCCCCCAGGGATCTGTGTCAGGCCCAGTCCTGTTTAAGATCTTTATCAATGATCTGGATGAAGGGATCAAGCCTATTGTCGCTGTTGGGGCGGCCACGACACACACAGACAGTGCCTCTTTCAAGGGCCAAAAAGCCGTTTATTAAACAAAGCAGCCTCTTTTATACACCTTTTGTATGTTATCATTCATGTTACAGATTCATTGGCTGCTAAACTATTACAATAGACTCATTGGCTATTATTAACTTCAATATACTACCATTGGCTACCTATAGCATAAGCATTCAAGCATTCAGAAAAATAACAGGTGCAGATATGTTGCTGTTTTCTCCTTCTACTGTTTAGCTTTCTTGCTTCTCTTGATACTACGTTCTCATGGGTAAAAACTAATTGTTTTTCTTCTCACTGATTTTTCTCACAGTCCTTCTCTAGCCGAAGTAGCAGGCCTGAGCCGTAATTTTACAAAGGCAACAAGGCCTTCATTTTATAAGGTTTTACTTAAATGCCACAGCCTACCACTAGCAAATTTGAAGTTGACACCAAGTTGGGTGTGAATGTCAATCTGCTGGAGGGTAGGAGAGCTCTGCAGAGGGACCTGGACAGGCTGGATCCATGGGCTGAATCCAACCATATGAAGTTTAACCAGACCAAGTGCCCAGTCCTGCACTTTGGTCACAACAACCCCCTGCAGCACTACAGGCTAGGGACAGAGTGGCTGGACAGTGGCCAGGCAGAAAGGGACCTGGGGGTACTGACTGATGGCAGACTGACCATGAGCCAGCAGTGTGCCCACATGGCCAAGAAGGCCAAAGGCATCCTGGCCTGGATCGGGAATAGTGTAGCCAGCAGGACCAGGGAAGTGATTCTTCCCCTGTACTCAGCACTGGTGACGCCACACCTTGAGTACGGTGTCCAGTTCTGGGCCTCTCAATTTAGGAAGGATATTGAGATGCTGGAGCATGTCCAGAGAAGGGCAACAAGGCTGGTGAAGTGTCTGGAACACAAGTCCTATAAGGAGTGGCTGAAGGAGCTGGGGTTGTTTAGCCTGGAGAAAAGGAGGCTCAGGGGAGACCTCTTCACTCTCTACAACTGCCTGAAAGGAGGTTGTAGCTATGTGGGGGTCTGTCTCTTCTCCCAGGCAACCAGAGACAGGACAAGAGGACTCAGCCTTAAACTGTGGCAGAGAAAGTTTCGGCTGGACATTAGGAAGAATTTCTTCACAGAAAGAGTGATTGGGCATTGGAATGGACTGCCCAGGGAGGTGGTGGTGTCATACCATCCCTGCAGGTGTTTAAGATAAGACTGGATGTGGCATTTAGTGCCATGTTATAGTTGATAAAGTGGTGTTAGGTAATAGGTTAGACTTGATCTCAAAGGTCTTTTCCAACCTAGTTGATTCTGTGATCCCTCAACCTAGAGTAAACCTAGAGTATGTATCTGTTCAGTTAAGCATATAAATGATCATTCCAAAAGGGGTCCACTTAAAAGACCTTCTTCTATGTGGTAGGAAAGATGATGGCTTAAAGGAATTCTTCAGCAATGTTGTTTGCATCCATTAGCTTTCAGAAAACCTCCATTATTTTAGTTTGTTTGAAGTATGTATCAGCAAGATACAAAAGCAAACACACAAGACTGGCAGTTGCTTGCTACAATCTAATGCTGTGGTGCTTTGTAGACCACTGTGATTAAACACTGTGTTGATAAATGAGGTATTTCTTTTAAGCACGTTTAATAGATTCTAATAATTCATTAGGGACTCTGTTAGAATAGGAAATGAATGAACTGAAACTGGCATCACACAGCATCTAAAATATGCCCTATAGTAGGTTATGATAAAACACTTGGGAATAGCTTTCCAGACTTGTCAATGAGGATAACAGCCTACAGAGCAGTGCTTACAACCCTTAGCCTCCCTCCCATCAAAGGGGAGGATGTTAAGTGATTTTTGAAATGTGCAGAGAAAGGGGGAATCAGGATGTTTAACATGTGCTAATGATTTGTGCAATGGAGAACCCAGGACCTCAAGCACTATGTCTCTATGTAACAGGATTTGCTTCTAATAAGGAATCTCACCCATTGGGTCCTTGTCACATGAGCTGCATTAATATGTTCATAAAAATCAGAAAACTACAGCGAGTTTCTCCTGGTGACTACCCCAGAGCTCCAAAGGGGACTGGGGAAAAGCACTGTAGCTTCAGGGCAGAGACGGGTGGTGGGGGTGTGGATTTTGTTTATTTTGCCAGCTGATGTTGGGATGTTTCCTATCCATCATTCCAGTTCTCCAGCAGTGCAAGGTAGAGTTCTTGTCTGCATCAGCCATTTCATCAAATGTACCTTAATGGCACAAAAAGAATGAGATGGAAAGACCTTTCCCTTTTTTTATTTACTCTTCTCTTTTTTGTTGTACTTCTTTTCTCTGTAAGCAAGGTTCATCATCAGTGAACATAGTTAGACACAAGAGCTAAGCCAGGTTCAGATTCTGCATTACTGACCCTCAGGGACCTGAAACCCTGAGGAAGACCTTGAATACATGAGATCCTTATTTTCACATAGCAGTAACTATTTGAAATATCATTATTTGAATATAACAAGCTAATTATAAAGTTTATTCTTAGTTTGTTGTGAATTGAACTTGCAAAATCAAGGTATTCCTTTTCATTCACCTTATGTTTACACTCTGATTTATTTCCATAAAGAACATTTTAAAACTTCAGAAAGATTAATCTTTACCAATTACATTTATATTTCTCCTAGGTTTAGAGAGGCATTAAACTACTAAGTACATTTTTCTCCTTTCTGCCTTTTCAGAAATGTGATGAACTTTGGGAAGACTTCCATCAAAAACTGGTGGATGGATCATTGTTAACGCTGGATACATATCTAGGACAATTTCCTGATATCAAAGTACAGTAATGATTTTCTATAAAGGACAAGTTTTAAAGTTCTGTTGAGTTGCAAAATAAATAGAAAATGAGATTACAGGCAAAAAGAATTTAAAAGGGTGTGAGGTGGAAGTCATGCTCTCCTGTGATGTACAAGATGTTGTTCTGTAAGTAGATTCCTGACATTAGGCAGGGCTGATTTTCCAAGTGAACAAAAACATTTTTCATGCAGTAGTACTTGGAAGAAAATTAGCCTTTGTAGAGGAAAATTTTATGCTTTTTTCTGCTCCTGTTTCTTTGGTATGAGATAAAGATAATATTAACCAACTTCAATAAGGACACCTTAAGCTCTTCAACGGTTAAAATGCCAGACAAATTACATGGAAAGCAGGCTTTCTGTTATTGGCTAGATGCACCCGTGAGTATCTTTCTTCTATCTAAGCCATGGTTCCTGTCTTTTAATCAGTTATAAAAAGATTTTGTAATACACATCAGGAAAGAATGTTATACAGATTCTAGCCTCTGCCAGATGCCCACCTGGTGTGCAGTCCAGGGAGATGACTGCTAAATGAAATGTGTGAGGATAAAGAAGCTCTATAGGTGAGAGGTAGTGACTTTTATATTTGGATATGACTGTATGGGCATAGCTGGAAATTTTTTGTGATAGTTTATAACTGAATAGGTAACGCAGTCATCCTCTTTGTAATTTACATCAAGGACTAAAGAAAAAATCATTTAAAAATACCATCATTACTGATGTACAGTCCTAAACTCGCTTTTAAATCAAACTGTGCTTATTCCCTCTCAGCATGTGGATTTTACATATAATATATACCTTTGCAAAGTCTGTATCAAAGTATATATATGTATATCTTGAACTCCAGTATTTTAGGTATGTGTCAGAACAACTATATGGAGAAGTGTATTTTAGCAGTTTTCCAACTCTAGAAAAAGTGCATTAATTGCTGAATTTTCACACTATATATAAGGGGAAAAGATGGTATGACCCTGAGTTTAACAGGTTCACTGATTCTGGAGAACCAAACTATGCGTATATTGATTCCTTATTTAAAATAATGTGATTAGTTTGCCTTCTTTACCATTTCCATGTTCCTCCTACATGATATAATAATTCAGATATGAAAAACAGATAAGGGAGAATAAAAATATGTCAGAAACTAATTTGACAACATAAGTAAAATGGCTTTTTTAAAAGTGCTTTTCATATTTACTTTCATTTCTACCCCTGTACAGACTCGCATTGCAAAACGAAGCAGAAAGCTAGTGGACTACGACAGTGCAAGGCATCATCTAGAAGCTCTGCAGAGCTCGAAAAGAAAAGATGAGGGCAGAATTACCAAGGTAGCACAATCAGAAACATGCTGGCAGAGGACTTGGGGAGATTGGGTGACACTTGTTTCTGTACAAAGAGCACAAAGTTTCTCTTCCTTTTGCTCTCTTAGAAAAACTGGTATCTCTAATCTCTCTGATAAATGTGTATTGAGTACTTTGGTTCATGTAGTAGACATGCTCAGCCTCTTTTGCAAAGGAGTCCTGTTTGAGACCTAACTTGCTCTCTTGATGAGACTGAGGGGACAGCAAATTCTGTTTTGGCCTCCATGGTGTGGGACTGAATAACATCCTTTGTTTATAAAAATTGTAGAAGACCCACCAAGAAAACCACACAAAAATAATTTTGGTTTTGTTATGTCATAGTGATTTCAGAAGTCACCTGTTTCATTTTGGTTTAGGCAGAAGAAGAATTTCAAAAAGCACAGAAAGTATTTGAAGAGTTTAACACTGACTTGCAAGAAGAGTTGCCATCTCTGTGGTCACGGTAAGCCCAGAGAGATACTGTATGCAAGGCCTAAGTGGGGAGTAAGGAAAGGGAATGAGGGGATTTTAATGAGCAGATAGAAAATGGATTGCTGGGTTCTTGAGGATTCCATCCATTTTCTTTTTGAAAAAATGAAAGGAAAAATGTATGCAAGTGCTCCAAAACATACGTGCTGTAAATGTATTTATGCTTATTTTTTTCAATGTATGTTGGCACTTAAGATTCATTATCATATCTTCATTCTGAGGTACAAAAAGGTTTCCATTTTATGAGTAAATAATTATGCTAGAGGACAGAGTAGTCTTGGTGATTTGAGTCTACTTATAGGTCATTTTTTATTATAACTATATCAGAAGACACATTTTATAGTTTTGCACTGATTATGCTGTGATGTTAAATGATTTGATGGCATAGGTCATTCAGTCAGGATGTTTAACCATGAACTGTGTTTATACAGAAAATGCAGACAATATGAATGGGAGAACAAAAGCAGTAGAAAAATAAGCATCTCATTAGTGTGCTATGTTCTTTAACAATTGACAATCTGGAGTGGAGATGTGAAGTATCCTTTGTCTTCTCTGCCTTCTAAATAAATCCTGTTAAATTTCAGACCAATAGAGGATTTCCCTGCTGGTTTTCTGCATATTTCAGTGTAAACCTTCTTAGCACTTCAAGATACTTGTTTTATGGGCCAAATAAAAGTAAAACTGCATGTGAATGATTTAGAGTAAGGGCCCCTTTACTTCAGTAAATTTTGTACAAAAAAGCAGTAGCTAGTTTCAGAGAAAGGCAGAATTTAATTTGAGCAATATGCATAATTTATAAAGCAGTTGCTTTCAGAGTCCTTTATTTTAGTTATTACAATTCTTCAGGAAGAAAATTATCTATTGAGTTGACATTTTGCAGGCTTATTCTTATTCCAGAGATGATTTTTGTTAATAAAAGTTGGTAGCCATTATACATGACAGTTTTAAATAGGAAAAATAAAACAAAACCTAAGAAAACACGTTCTACTTTTGAAATGTAGAAGTATGTAATCATTCACTCCAAATAAGCAGATTCTTGACTACATGCACAGAAATGTCTAGTCTATATTAAATTCTTTACTCTTATCTACATGTGCATGTGTTTCAGAGCTGAGCTTTGGACACCCACCCCTGGGCTGTACTGAGGTGTATACGTTAAAGCTGACCCCACACGCAACTGCATCACCTTGGTGCTGTGATAAGATTTGGGCGCAGGGGCTCACAGTGCCAGAGTGGTACCTTTCTCCTTTCAGGAAATGGTTGAGTTGCTGTCTGGTGGGAGATGGATGCCCAGAGCATCTTGCCTTCCCTGGGCTTGTGCTGCACTTGTGACCATCCTTTTCCACTCTTCTTTGAAACAAGGTGAAGACATCTGATGTGGAGTAGTCTCAACTTGGTTCACTGGACAGTGTGAAATACATATCTCAACAAAAACAGAAATAGTTATGAACAAACTAGTCTGAAATTTTGACATTTCATCCTTTGCTTTGCTAAGAGTAATAGTCAAGAATGTTGCTTGTAGTCCAGAAGACAGTTAATTAATCTGCGTTTGTGGCCCTCCCACACATATCTTTTATTCTCTTTTTCCTTTCTTTGTTCCATCCTTCATAGACGAATTGGTTTCTATGTGAACACCTTCAAAAATGTATCCAGCCTTGAAGCCAAGTTTCACAAGGAAATAGCTTTAGTGAGTAAAACTGACTATCTCATGTATAATGGATTATGATATGCATGATAGCTAACAAATGTCTTACAGTAAAAATCTAGCAGAGGCACACATGAGAATTTGCCATAGATACAGATTTGTGGTATATTCATCATATTCATTTCTACTTGCCATATTTGTTCTCTCCTTAAGGAAGGAGCAGCCCCTACAATTTTGGATTGCAGTGCATTATCAGTTGTAGAACTAAATTCACTTTCTATTTTGATAATTTACTGTTGCCTTCAGTATTTTTGCTGTGTCCAATTGCTAAGCACCTCTTTGCTTTAATCAGTACAAGAAAAACATGTCAAACATTCCCTTCAAGTCTGCTATATGCATTGTCAGCAATGCAGTATTTTATGTGTGACTGTTAGGCAAATCAAGCAGTTTCATTGAGGATCTTTTGAATGTACCTGGCTAAATACTTAGTAGTGTATTATCTATAGCAACCTTCAAATTGGAACCAAAATTTTTTTGAAGACTCACTTTACTGAAGTTCTGTGAAAATTTGGATTAGATTTTTCAGGGGACAACATGAATCTTCTTGGCTGCCCATGTTGCTTTAAACTTAGAATAACCTCCTTCATCAGAGCTCACATAGCAGTCAGTCACACTTAAGAACTTGTCATCTAAAAAACAGCTCATGTCTTTGAAGAACTGCTATTATCTTTGATTCTATGGATTTTGATGGGTTTCTGCTTAAGCTTTTACTATATATGGCACTGAGAACTTTTGGAAGGTTTTATATTGTAACATAAAGTTATCAAGTTATCATTTATCAGACCAGATTTATCACCTGTGTTTTTAATCATGACTGTAGTTGTTCACATGAACTCAGGCAACTGTTTTCTTTTCACAGTTATGTCACAAACTATATGAAGTGATGACAAAGCTGGGGGATCAGCACGCAGACAAGGCCTTCACCATTCAAGGGGCACCAAGGTGAATTTACTGCTTTTTTAATGAATTGCATTGCTGTAGGCTTTGTGGGTCTCAGCATATGTAGTAATCACCTACACCATGCGTAGTGATTGCTGCACGACATGGTAACAGGTATTACTTGTTCAGGATGGCAGATGAAGGTATCTGGGATGAAATTCTTTGCAACAGGAGTAAAGATGCAAAGCCTCCCTCTTCACTGACTATTTTTCTAGAAAGTCCTTTCAAAAAAAAAAAATGAAGGCTGTTTCAATTTAGCCAAGTTCATTGTAGACTGTTACATCAGTTTGCACCAACTGAATAGCTCATTTATTCTTAGATACAGTTTACAGCAATGTTGCTAACTCTGATAATTTAAAGCCTTGAAATATTGAGATATGTTTTTAGCTATTGCTAGGTGAGAATCCCAACCTTTGAACGTTAGCTTTTATCTCTTCTGCTTATGGGGAAAAGTAAAGATCTGAAGGTGCACCATAAAAGCAGAAAAACTGAAATAAAGAGAATGTCACAAAATACCATATTTTTAAAGACTTTCAAGAAATCTTGTTTGAAAGCACAAAACCAAAAAGAGTTTAAAATCAGATGGTGCTTTCTTAAGATCAGTGGATGCCAGTATGGTATTTCTGACTTTTTGTTTCAACAAATGTAGCCTTTCTGCCATAACTTGATTTCTAACACTGATACGCAGAAAAGGTTGAAATGTAAAACAGTGAGACTTAGCAAGACACAATGATATTTGGAGTTAATAAATAAAGCCTGAATTACCATTTAATCCCAGCTAGTCAGAAGCAATTCTAACAATGTTACAGCTTTTCGCATTCCACTCTAAGGGAAACTGCAGGGGATTCTTTTTAATGGATTTCTCGGACAAAATCAAGCACAAACGAGGCAAATATTGTATCTGAGAACTTTTTATTGATAAAGAAGGATATGTGTCCACCTGGAGGCGGAAAGTTAAGCAGAGAAGGGAAAAGAAAGACGCAGAGAGAAGAAGGGGGCCAGGGTCAGAATGTTACCAGCCCAGTGCCGCGGTGCCCCGTCGGCATCCACGGGCACGTGGCGCGTGCGCTCCCTGTCGGGGGAGGCTGCGCAGCTCTGGCGGGAGCGCGGCTGCGATGGCCGCGGGTCCCCGCAGCGCGGCGCGGCACGGCCGGGAGCCGGCGCTCGGGCCGAGGGGCAGGCGGGCTGTTGCGGGGAAGCGGCCAGGCAGGGTAGACGGAGCAGGTGCGGACATGGGAGACAGTCAGGGAAAAAGCAGGACCGCAGGGAGAAAGCGAGCAGACGGCCGAACGAGCCAAACCTCCAGACGAGCCCGGCCTGCCGAGAAACTGGGAGCGGGAAGCGGTTGAGGCGCTGTTAAATGCTTTTAGTGCTGAGGCTCCTCCCATAGTCCGCTCCTATGAGGACGACCTCTGGCTAGTCAGGGGAATTTTCCCCGGGCAGCAGGGGTTTCCCCGCCTGGAGGGGGGAGTGTTTTGCAGCCCCGTGGTGGAAGTTTTTTCTGCCCTGATTGTGAGGCGAAGTGTCCATTTTCTGAAGGGATTGCCTGCTTAGAGACTCTTATGTCCTTTGTCTCCACCCCCTCATCTTTGCTAGACACCTTCGTCACGTGCCACATTTAGAGCTCAGCCCATGTAGTAATTTTCCACACAATCTCAGAAAATGGGTTTATAACGCAAAACCCGGACAATGTTGTGGCATAAATAAAAATTAAATTAGTTCCTCACGTAGTTACTGCTAATTTGCCCCCAAGATGGAGTTAGATTAGCAACAATTTAGACTGACTGAACAAGTTAACATCTGCATCAAAAATAACGGCAAATCTTCCTACATTTGTTTTAATCTCACTTTGGAAGAACAAAGAATGAAATATTGAAACTTGTGATGTAATGCAAAATTCAAAACTATAAGCACATCACTAGAATGTGTATTTCAGATTATTTCAGCGATAATCCATGTTCATATATTACATACTGCCTTCGGAGCTGTTAGCTCATGCATCACCACTTCTGGCCCATTTAGGATGGACTCAGAAACTGGACTATGTTTCCATAAAGGATTTGTGAAATATTTTTATGGAATGTAAAATAATGTAGTGTTGGAAGATTTCAAGCACTTTTTGTAAACAACAGGTATTTTATCCTTGTCTCCTAGACCATGTCCAACATGCACATGCTTGTTCCCACTGAATTATTCATTCCATTGAGAGAAAAAAGAAAAATTATTTTTTCTGCCAATTACTAGACATCATTTAATGTAGTGTGATCTTAACTTACTTAAAAAAAGCTTTCTAAAAATACGTTTTGAAAGTTACTTTGTTACTCTCTTTTGCTGTTTTATTTGCAGAGCCCTGTGTGAAAATCTGGATAGATTTTGACTTCCATTATTAGTGATGATACTCTAAAAGACTATTCACAAGTGGGTCTTCATGAGATAAAACAGCTTTCTGTTTTAGATGCATGAGAAGTTAATACTAGACAAGTACAGTATCTAATATTTCTTTTAAAGAACTGCATAAAAAGAAACATCTTAAAAACTTGTATGCTACTGAATACTCTGTCCTGAAGGCAAATATTGTACCTGGGACATAAATTTCTTAATAACTGCTTATTTTTTCTCTTTTTATATTTCCACAGAAAGAGGTGGTGAGTGTGAGCTAAGTTTGTCATTCCAAAGAACAATTTTTCTTGTGTTCGCATTAGGATCATGTTTATGCTATGGTCTCAGTCAGGTAGTGCTTCTGCTCTCCCTGAGGATGTGTAGGAGTCGCTCTTACTGAGTACTGTGGTCGTTGAGTACTGTAGTTCATAGCCTCCCCTCATTGTAAGCTTTCAGCATTTCTAGGTAGCTGAATATTTTCTCAGTGTTTGCACCAGATCCTTTCATGAGAAGGGCAGATGCTTTCTAGGACTTCATCAGATCTTTTCTTAGTATCAGCAGAGCTCTGTTGAAGTCACTTGACTGCTGCTTGTTTATAATTTTGGTTATTTGTTCTTCTAAATAGTGATATCTTTATAATAATCTTGGCTGGTTTTATTTTATTGAAACCTTTCTGAAGTTGCTGAGCTTTTAAAATTATTTGCATTATTCATTGTTATGCTTTCCTGTGGGGATTTTTTTCTCTTTAGAATATTTTATTCCAAGAAGTGTGTGAAATGACAGTAAATCCATTTCACATTTTATAATAGTTTTAAATTTGTAAGTGAAATGGTATTTCAAGTACAGAATCTGCAAAAATGCAGGTACCCATTTTTCTTCAAGTTACAATGATCAGGTGAACAGATGTTCCAAAAATCAAGATCATTCAAAATTAAAACTTCCTTTGACACTGAAATTTAATTGCATTTAATTGCAGTTTTAGTTTTAGTCATTATATAATGGCTTAGTTCATCTCCAGTTTGTACTCTCTTTTGTGGTCACTGGTGTTACATCAGGGGTGCAGTTCAACTGTTGCATCAGATTTTCAAGGTAATAAGACAGCAAGATATATGTGTCCTTGCCATTGCTTTGCTTCTGTCTAGTGATTCAGGTCCACTCCGCTTTGCAAAAACACCATCACCACCAGAGGAGGTCTCTCCCCTACCTAGCCCTACTGCTAGTCCCAATCATATGCTGGCACCAACGTCTCCGGCACCAGCCCGACCTAAGTCACCCACACAGGTAAGGAGATACCTAGCAGAGGGACCTGACCTGTTGTGCAGTGAAAGATTGCTGAGATGATGTACATGGTGGATCTTTCATCTAGGCTGTGACTGAGTAACAGCAGGGAGGCCACTGGTTCTGTTGCAGTATGTTCTGTTCATCAGTTGTTCATCCCTGTGTCACAACATGAATAGAAAAGCATTTTTATATTAGGGGGAATGAAGAAAATTTTAGGTGCCTGGTGAATTGCTGGGACTTCAAGTGACAAAGCAAAACACTTCTTAAAAAGTTGCATTGTCTCTAAGGACCCATGTACCAGCAGTGATAGTTTGAAAAGCCTACTTCTAAAACCTTGTGAGTTTTTGTACATTATATATTTCTGCTCTTCATTTTTATGCTTCAATCTTCAAATTTATGCTTACCCTGAGAAAAATTAGCCAGTGAGTATCACTGGTCTGGCCAGTCTGTAAAACAATAAATAATAAAGCTAGCTGAAATACTGCTCTGCTAATTACTGATAATTAAAGTCCCATTGGTTGTTTTTAACACTGGATTGGGAAGTTTGACTCTGTTGTAATCAATGGAGTAATTTCTATTTTCACTAGTATTGGTAAAATAAGAATCGGTTTCATTCATCAGTTCAATCTGTAGCATGAGTTGTATGTGTTCGTGTGCATATCAAAGACTTGTGTTGATGTTATGGATGTTTTTTTGGAATTGGGATAGCTTCTGTGCTGATTGCTGTTTCTATGCTGTCTGCATATCAGAAGAAAATTAATTTTGTATCTAGTGAGCATGCTTATTTTCTCTGGTCTCCCAAAATGTGACACCTCACTGCCTGAATATCCACCTGGACTCAGCCTCATTGGTGCTGGTAGTGTTATGTCACTATACCACCTGAGGATTTTTTGTGGATTTATTTTCTTGGGGTTTTGATAGATGTAAAAATTATCCAATACTATTTGGTGTTATTCCAAGCAATTAGTTTGTCATAGTTATGTGAATCTCTGGAGAGCAGGAGGAATATAGTAAACTAAGCACCTTTGAAGTGCTGTAGTTCCCAGAGATTATATGGTCTTAGCTTTAAGTACACTCTAAGACTAGCAACAGGTGGGCAGGGGCAAAATCCCAAAGCTAAACACAAATGAACTCAAGAAGCCAAAAAGCTGCAGAGGCACTGTTTCTGTGCAATACTGCCCTTTCAGCTATGGGCTGTATAGAAGAGCAAGTGTCCTGCACTGTGTGCCTGTCGCAGCAGAAAGAAAACCAGCTAAGAGTTGCTTTTGTATGAAATCTGAAACTTTGAGTTTTAATGACTTTTAAACATAGGGTGGTTTTGCTCCCCATAATGTTTATTTCAAGGCATTTGTTGGTGAACACCTAACAGTTCCTTTCAACACATGGCTTATTCCCATGACTTATTTAGGGTGAAGTAGCTGAAGTAAAAGCCTAGGACAATTTGTTTAGGTCTAGCTTAAAGATTTTCTTTTATCCCTGAACTAGTCTGTGACATTTTTGCTGTCTGCCTAGCTGAGGAAAGGTCCGCCAGTCCCACCACTGCCTAAACTCACACCTACGAAGGAGTTGCAACAGGAGAACATCATTAACTTATTTGACGACAACTTTGTCCCAGAAATCAATGTGACAACCCCATCACAGGTAAGCTTCAGTGAATTGTGTAGAGTTCCAGCCATGTAATTACCCTAAGTTCTCCAAGACAGTGCCTCTGGGGCTGATCTTCATGGGGAGGGAGGAGGAGGGCGCAGGTAGAAGGCAGAGGTATAATGACCACTTTCTGTTACCTAGAAAGAGTTACACATATGGTGTTTTGCCTTTGAATAGGTCACACATAATCACTCAAAAGGGCTAACACTGCTAACATATTGAAAAAAAAAGCAATTTCCTGAGAGGTCCGACTAAAAATACTGTGATATGGTCATGTTTGAGATTTAAATACATCCAGGTTGCATTATGTGCTGAGAGTTGATCTAAGATGCTACTTCTAATGCTAAGCATCTCAAGTGGAATTTTACAGAGATCCTTCACTATTTCTGTTTCCTTCATCAAAATCATTCAAAGTATTCCTTCTTTCTATTGAGTGATTCTTAAAAAATGGAACTTGGCTGGTTTTTACAGGTATAAAAGACTGCTTCAGCTAGTATTCATTCACTTGGCTTTGCTCATAGAAACATTAGCTGCACAGCAGAGAAGTGATCAAAATTCATTTTATCTCATTATTATGATATTTTTTAAAGTTGCATATAATAAACAGAAAAGCCAGAATTGTGCAAAATAGGTCTGTAAAATTTGTATTCAGCCCTTCAGCTTTTGCACAGTTATAGTGATGGCTGGTTTTTTTCAATAATGGACCCTTTCTTTCATGGTAATTACAAGTCTGAAATCTGAGCCTGTGTCTGATAGATCGAAGAGAAGTACGTAGATGCGAAGCTTATGCAGAATGTTTAGGAATGTCTGTTTTCATTTGAATCATTGGTTTTGTTCTAATTCATTTGACAGCACAGGAAAATGAAGGCACAGCAATGAAAAATGTATTTTATACAATTTGAACATGTGATGCATTGTTTTCTTGTGGTAGGGAGAAAGAGGTGTTGCTGTGTATAGGGATCTATTTGGAAAAGACTTATTTATAGTTAAGTCTCCATGCAATTAAAGAATTAAAGGCTACTCCCAGAATGCAGCTGCTGGTAGGCCCTCTTTCTGAAGGGAGATGGCAGGTCTGTTGCATCACTGTACCCTGACTTCATAGGAATTAATTACTCCAGCAGCATGAGCCTTGAAATCACTGGTAAGAGTTGGTGTAAGCTGTGCTAGATATGTCCCCCTGCATTAAATACTGTATCCAACTAATCTGCATATGTCAGGCCATCCAGGGAAGCAGAAGTAGAACTGGTTTGCTTTTCCATTAAGAGATGACACTGGAATAAGGCTTTAATTAAGTGTAAGTCACATTTCCAGAATCCTTATATCCTTTCTATGAGAGATTGGCATAGAAATGGAAAGGCATAATAAAAGTGGGCATGCTTCTGAGAACTGAAATGTTTTCCTTTGTCTCTCAAGGAAAATGGATCTCCCTTCAGTGAGTGATTTATGTCCTTCCTTCCTCCACAGTCAATGGCCAGTGAATGTCCTAAGCTATTCCCTGGCTACCTTCTCATCAATCATCTGCACTTCTCCCTCCACAAAACCCACCCCCATCACTAAAGCATCCTTACTGTATCTGAGATCTCTGAGTATGTACAGACATACCCAAATAATGTGATGTCTAGGTTTTGTATCCTTGTGTATGTGAACCAGTTAAGGAAAATACATAGCATGAAATCCACAGGAAATACGGACTTATTCCTCTTGGTGTTTATGGCTTCTCCTATACTCCCAAAGCCCTTGTTGAGCACTGTGGAGAAAGCTATTCAGCCTGCAGAGCCTGTCAATGGTACAGGACTTCCCAGGGGACCACCACTGGTGTCCCAGACACTGCTCACGCAGAGGCACAAAACCAACAGACTGATGAGTAGAGCTTTGCTGCTTTAATACAGTGTTTTGGAGAGGATTACAAACAGGCCAAACGCTTCCGTTTCCTGAAACACAAATATCCTGAAATTGTTGTTGCTCCTCCTTCTTTACCAAGCAGTATTAATGCATTTGCTTCGTTAGTGCAACATGCTGAAAGACAGTTCTGCTTGATGCTGTTGAATATTTTTGCACTGATTCAACAAACTATCTCACAAATCCAGGTTATTCATTGTCAAAAATTGATTTAATTACTGCCTAGTAAAAGAAAGAGGTGAAAAGATGAAATATCTGGGTGACCAGCTCCAGATATTTCAGAAATGAGTATTCTTTGCTTTATTTCTCCTTTTCCTCACATTGGAAATGTGTTTCTCCCTAGTGTCCAGTTACTAGCTTGGACATTGTAGGCCTTTATATGCCCCCTACGATACATAATGTGTCTGAGTGTGTCTGACAGCATAACTGCTAAGGCTATTTTAAGGGTTGTACAGACTGTGTGCAGGGAGAGGGTAACAGTTCTGGTGGTCCTTGTGTCCTGGGGTGATGTTATGAAGCCGCTTTATTCCTTAACCATCCGCTCAATGCCCAAGGACGCTGCGCCTTTAAGATGGACCCGGGGCGGGGAGGTCTCGGCGGGGCTCGGGAGGGAGTGCGCCGGGAGCGCTGTGCTGCTTTTTGGTTTCCTTTGTGTTCCGGCTAGCTGGGAAAAGGTTGTGTTGGGTTTTTTTCTTGTTCTTTTTTCCCTTTCCTTCCCCTTGCCTCACTGCTTCCCTTCCCTCCTCGCCGGTCCGGGGAGCCTGCGGGGTGGCCCCAGCGGGCCCGCGGGGTGACCCCGGCTGGTCCGAGCCCGTGCGTCTGTTCTCTCTCCGGGAATTTGTTGTATTTTGAGGTTTGGGGTTTTTTTTAATCCTGTTCTACCCTGTTTTGTTCGTGTGTTAATAAACAGTTTGGTTTCTTTTTCCCACTTTCACTCCTTGTGACCCATTTGTCTCATTGACGGAGGAAAAGGGGAGGAACACTCATTCCAGCGTTTCCTCCTGAAGTTTTGTCTCAAAAACAAACCTTGCAAGCTTATTTTGGCTTCTTCATCTCTTGTACATGCCTCTGAGAGGTACAGCCTTGCTTCTGCCACAGCCTCCTCTTTCAAATGTTTAATTTATTCATGCTTCATCGTGCTATGGTGGAATAAATACAGGATGTTTGGCAGGCCTTCCTGTCACAGCTTTGCCCCTTACTGAGGGATTTCCTGAGGTTCCTGTTTTTCCTGCATCTCCCTGTAATGTGGTATCTTAGGTGCTCTGTATGTTTATTTGGGCCTTTGTCACTAAAGTTGAGTGTTCTCTTCATTTTGGTCTGAGGGTCATGGGTAATGATAACTTTTGCTATCAGTGATCAGTACCCTGTCACTTCCAATACCTTAGCTGTCATCACCCATGGCCTAAGTAAGACTCCTGTTCATTTGATTCAGTCCTCATAGGTAGCAACTTCATTCTCAAACCTCAGTGAAAGATCATTATCTTTTATGTCTCCATCCAATTCTGATTATATGCCAGCAAATGCTGTTATTTCTTCAAGGTGTATGACCATATGAGTATTAGTGCCTCAGGAGCATATGTGATGAAATCTAAATACACTCGATGGAAGGCATGAGAGAATGAATGTAATGTTGGTTACTGGTGGGAATGGTGGGCTTGACTTTTTAAAATGGGAGACTATAATACAGGCTTCAGTGTGTCAGACCACATATCTGTCATCACCAGTGATGCAGAAGGCCAAAGAAAGAAGGTAAATCCAGGCAAGCAAAGTTGGTACTCCTGACACCCCCTGGTACTACAGTCTCTTAGCCTCTAGTGCTTTGCTGCTCTAGGACTTCCTCACCATGATTTCTACCTATTAAGTAAGCCTCAACAGACTACTTTGCCACAAATTTATTCAGTCTTTCAGCATGTGTACGTTTTTCACAGTCACAGTACCTGAAGCCAAGGAGGTCCCCAGCTGGACTCTGCCACATGGAGCACCACCACTTTTATTTTACATTTGTCCCCACCAGCTTTGCTGCCAACTGCCTTCCTGCTTTGGAAGAATCAGGGAGCAGCCAAACCCCTCTCACACTGGTATAGACCCTTCTCACATCACCCCTAACACACCTCTTACAGACTGAAGAGTTCTAGGTCACTCTGTCATTCCTAACATGGGAGCTGAGGAGCTCTTTTTACCATGTTTGCAGGTGACACAGAGAGTTAAGGTGTTTTGTGGCATAACGGAAGCCATTAATTAGCTAACTTTGAACATCTGTTTACCAATAGTAACACTAATTTGGAAAGTTTATACTCTTAAATGTTTCAATAATAGAAGGTCTTTGCTCATTTATTTTACTGTCATTATCATTATTATTATCTCATAGTTTTGCTGGGTTTGTACATGCCATATTGTGGTAGACTTGCCCTGTCGTACAAGCTTCTCTCACTATTTAACAAACACTGAACAACTAGCAGCAGGCAGTACTAGCCTTGTTATCAAGACTAAGGTGCTTGCCTAGAACATTTACAGTTAGTGATAATTAAATCTCAGCTACGGTTTCACACTGTTTTATGTTGAAGCACACTAATTGTTTTTTCAGGTTCTTTTACAGCAGAGAAGACCTGTAGCCCATTGAACATATATATGTGAATGTATTTTTAGAGTGACCTCAGAGGCCTTGGCTAATTTATTGATTGAAAACCAAGAAGGCTCTACCATGTAATCCAGTTTAATAAGAGCATATCATAGAATCATAAAATGGCTTTGGTTGAAAGAGACCTTAAAAATCATCTAGTTCCACCCCGCCTGCCATGGACAGGGACAGCTCTCATTAGACCAGGTTGCTCAAAGCCCCATCCAATCTGGCCTTGAACACTTTTACGGATGGAACATTCACAGCTTCTCTGGGCAGCCTGTTCCAGTGCCCTACTATCAGATGTTTCCTAAAGTTTAGAGCTGAAGGCAACATTAATTGTAAATTGGTATACATGTTCAGAATTAAAACGTAAGTCAAATGCATTTGTATCCTTCTGTATTGGCTTTTTAATAATGTTTGTGTATGGGGAGAGATTAACTTGTTAGAATGTATGGACATTGGGTGCTGTTTATGTAGTTGTAGCGGGTTGGATTTGTAACCGGGTGGAAACACCAATTCAGTGTAGTGGTTTGGTCCAAGATACTCATTACTGTTTATCTTCTGTGAGATAAGAATTAGGAGAAACGCAAAGCAGGCACCAAACTTGAAAGAATATAAAGAAGTTCATTAACAGACCTAAAAGAAGAAAAAAAAATAATAATACCACACCTTCAGAACTTTTCTCCTCCCCCCACCTTCCTCCCTTCTCCCACTGACAATGTAAAAAGACAACCCTTAAGATGTTCAGTCTGTTTATCACTTCCATAATAACCTTGTTCAGTCCGTTTAGGAAGAGGAGTCTCTCTTGCTCATGCTATGAACACATTATCACAACGAGACAGCCGCCCACTTCCAAATAACCTTGTTCAGTCCATTTAGGAAGAGGAATCTCTCTGCTCACATGTGAGTCCCTTCCCCCCGACTTGCAGCTTTTCCCACAACTGCTTTCAAGGGTCCACTCTTGAAGGTTTATGGGGTACAATTTTAAGGTTGAACTGTTCAGAAGCAAAAGTTCTCTTCACCCATCTCTGGGAGCATTTCATCTCTAAGAACAGAGGCCCTTCTCCTTCCCTGGGAGCAAAGGGTCTTCCTCATCTTCATCTTTAGGACTATCTCTGGGAGCATCTGTAGGAACTGAGGTTTTCTCCTTTCCCATTGGGAGCAAAAGTCCTTATCTCTTCCATCTCTCCCTGTCCAAACTTCTCATGAAATTACAGCTGCGTCAGCGTCTGCCTATCTCACGCAGGTGCTTTTGCTAACAAGCATGAGTTGAACACTCCACCCCCCATATCTTCATGAAATTACAATGGGTACTCTGACATATCATAGCTTCACAACAGAATTTCAGCTTCAAGTATCTCCTCTTTCTCTTCCCTCAGGTTTTCAGCTCTTCCCAGCACTAAAAGGGTTAATCTCACCTAGGTCTTGCAGCTGGAATGTGGCTTATCGAAGTGGAGGGGGGGGGGAGCTGAGCCGCTCCGGCTGCCCACAGCAGGGCTGTGGGGGGCTGTTCTGTGGGTGGAACAGGGCCCATCGGCTCCAGGATGGCCATGGCCTGGCCCGGCCTGGCCTGAGCATGGCCTGGGCCGGGCCCAGTGGCCCCCGCACGGGGTCCACAGCCACCTGTCCCAGCACCAGAAACAAGAGAGAGCCTCTGCCTCAGGGTTTCTATTCTTAAGTGTGCATCACAGAGGCGGTCACAACTTTAAGTGGCTTAAAGAATTGTCCATATTCAAACTGGCCAGCTGATAGGTTCTGTCTGGTCACAGAGGAAGCTGTAAGCACCTCTTTGCAAGAACATCACTTCCGGGACTATGCTTTGCTAACCTATGACAGTAGTTTTTAACTCCCATGTCTGTCTCAAAGCACTTTAAAAGGGCCTTCACAGTCAAGTGGTGTACACTCGACACTTTTTTGAAAGGGCTGTGACTGTTAGGCCTAAAAAGGCAAAGCTGTACTACAGAGAAACCAAAGACATCATAAGAGCAAATCTCATAAAAGTAAAACTTACACTAAAGCTCAAGAAAATCTTCAGAGCTTCCACCCTTCTTGTGTGCACCACAGCTAGTAAATCTGTGGTTTGCTTTCTTTTCTTGACCATTTTAATATTTTACTACCCGGGGCAGCTTTTAAAAGATAAGTTTTGCAAGAGTTATATTTCTCTTCTAACAGAATGAAGTACCTGAAGCTAAGAAAGAAGAGTCTTTACTGGATTTGGACTTCGACCCTTTCAAGCCAGAAGCTGTATCAACAGGAGTTAGTCATTCACCCATGTCTCAGGTACCTCTTTGCCTTGACATAGGCAAGGCATTTGAATGCAGTGTATTGTGTTTGGTAGAAAAGGTTTGCCTCATGTATTAATGAGAAGTGTCTGAAAAACTTTATCTTCCTGAGAAGCACTAGTCAGCCTTCTATCTTCCCCCTCAGTAACCCTGTACTTGATGATGTACAGAAGGAGAGGAAATTGTCACATGGTAAAATGAGATGTCTGCTGATGAGAATGGTTGCTGGTACCTTGGCCTTGACTTTAGCATGCTGTTACTTTCCATCTTTAGAATAACTCTTAGTGTAAACAATATTATTCTCCAGTGCTTGTTTTTCTGACAACTTTTCTGACCTGACTGATTCTGGAAAGATGCCTTAGGGGACCTAGGTCTCATGGAGTCAGCATGCAATTGCTTTAATGTGATGGAGTTTCTGTACCAAGCAGTGATCTGAGTGGTTTTGCTGTTAATCTGCTTTAGACCTAACCTCAAGGAAAATTAGAGTATGGAATAGGGTGTTTTCTTGTAGAATATTGTGTTATTGAAATTCTACATTCAGTAGTAATATTTGTAATGGTAGTTTTTTGCAGCAATATGAGAAAAAAAGAAAGATGAAATTTTTTTTAAAAAAGAAAAGGCTGATATATTAAGTTGCTGATATTCATTGACTTTTCCGACAGGACATGCTATCTTAAAATCCAGAATTCACCCTCACTACCCAGAGGGCAGGTAGCCAAGTAGGGAACATCTCCTGGCCAGCATATCTGTATCCCTGTCTTGTACACAAAGAAGCAGTGTTAATACACTATTAGCATGATCTATTATTCCTGTGCTATCATTAATCTACCTGTGCTATTATTAATCTGGCTTGTTCTGTGAGACATGAGAAGACTAATCAGTTGTTTAGAAATGCAGCACTGGGAAAGGAGTGAGAAGACAAGAAGCTTTAAGGCTGAGATGGTCCTGATTTTCTGCTGATCTCATCCTCAGTTAATTAACTTCTTATTTGGTGTGAAGTCTTAGTTACGTAATGAGATCTGTAGTGATTTCTGACAGGATATGTGCTGTCAGAAAAACGATCCATTGTCAGCACTCTGAACATTAGCTGAAATTTCTCATTGAGATTTGCTACGAGAAGTGTTTCATTGTAGCAGAAGTTTTGTGCATTTTACTTGTTATGTTTTTCCCCCCTCTAAACAGAGAAAAGGAAGGGGAAAGCAAATGAAATTCCATAGCATTCAGCAGTGACAGAAAACACTAAATGTGACTTTGCTAACTACGTTCAGCTTGTTTTGTAATAATGCTGATTAGAGCAGTGGGATAATTAAACAAAAGATACTTAATTTTTATGACAGAACACATTTGTTCTGACATCATATTGTAGAGGTTGTAGAAAAGTTTATTACTTCAGTGAAAAACAGTTATTTTATATTCAACTATAACATGAAATACAGAATATAATTCTGTGTAGAAAAGTACATTGTAACTTTTCATCTAGGAGCATAGGAAGCATTCACTGAGCGCCTTTACTCACTCCTTTCATCTTTCCACACAACAAAGGCATATGAGAAAGGATGGTCCGCATGTACAAGAGCATGTGGGTGAGTCAGAACACCATGTTTTTAGAAGGGAAGACAGCCCTGCAGTCTGGGTCTTGGTCTCACTGGAGTTGACAGGGTCATTACTATGGCAGTATAGAGAGTATGAGGCTGTGGCTGCAGTCTTTGGAGAGCCCTGTGCTTGCAGGGAGATTAAGAAGAGAGCCTTAAGTGGTATTTCTATATGTGTATAGTTTTTGCCTCAGTCACGGATATTTTCCATTCAGCAAACAGTTGAACAGGAGCAGTCATCTGTGCATGATGCCTTGGGAGCCCTGGCATGACTTCTCTATTGGTAATTTAATTAATTACCTCCCTTCACTGCTTTGCCACAGTGATCCAACCACAGTAAGTGAGCCCTGGTCTGTCCTTCCTCAACTGCTCTTCTGTTTCTATGGCTGCATTAGAAGGGACCTTTCTAAACCCACCTGGTTCTCTTCTCTTTTGATACGAAGCAGCAGAGTTCTGTCTCACGTGGTGGGCTATAAATATTTGGCATGAAGTCTGCTGCTTTTCTTTCATCTGTCTGTTAAGCTCTTCTGTTGAGAGGTCACTAGCATTTATTAACAGACTGGACAAGAAAAAGAAAATATTGGTCAACTTTGTTATTTCCTTTCCCAAAAAGTATGCCATTTTCCTTTCTAGTGTCAGTATTGCAAGGGAACCCACTTAGCAAATAGCGGCATCATTTTTAACTGGCTAGAAAACCCCACCTTTGTAAGCTCTTTAAAGCTGACACTTTGCAGAGGCTCCGACACCCGTTGAAAGTCACTCAGTCAGCAGCTCAGAATCTGACCATTACTCATGCACACAGCAATGTGAGTTTGCTGGAAAGCAGCAACTACTTTGAAGTGGGAAATATCACAATGCATTGCATACTGCCCATCCTTTATAACCAAAAGTATTATGCAGATACATACACAGACACACACACGCACACACGTGCTAATATATAAAATACGTATGTACTATAAACATGCATATAAATAAGTGCTCTCTTCTTAGTTAATGGACATTGTTATGTAGCATGTTGGACATACAGTACAGGAATGGTGTTTTTCTGACAAGCTATTTTTTCCACTGCTTTTTTCAGACATTGCCATGGGATCTATGGACGGTAAGCCTGACATACATAATTGTATTTCTGTGCCTTTGATTTTGTAACAACTTAAATTCAGATTTACAGTTCTTTTACCAAAAGCCAAGGTAAAGGATTTACAGATCATGACAAACTCTTTCAAGTATTTGAAGCCACTGGGTGTCTTTTAAAACTAACAACAACAAAAAATAATCTCTGTATCTTAGCCTAGAAAATCTAAGTGATGTCAGAAATCTAGGCTAAGATTCACAATCACTACAGCTAAGTGTGTTGCTTTTAATATGCTCAAAGTACAGCTATTAGAAGGTAATAATGGATGTAAGTCACTTGTTTTAAATACCTGAAGGTGTAGTTCCTTAGGACTTTAACCCAATGGACAACCATTTTCTCAAAATTATGAGTAAAGACAGAATTTAGCTTGTCTTTGTGGGCATACAGTGAACTGGAATTACTCACAAAAGAAACTGCCACTGTAGGAAACTGCATGAATCCTTCCTTCTTCCTCCTGGTGCCAAATCAGATAAAATGATCTGCAGGAAGAAAACAACCCATTTTTGTGAGCTTTCTTTTGATTGTATGTAATGGAGTTAGCTGGGTTGACTTAACATGGAGCCTGGTATGTTCATGTTTGACTTTTTCTAGCTTCAGCCAGCACAGAAATCTGTGAATGCTTGCCATGTATTCAGATTTGCAGCACTGTTTTGTGAACACATTCCATATGGGATGTATATTAAATGCTTATCTCTTTATATTGAGTGAGGTTAAATAAAGCTTGATAAAAACAGTCATGTATGTAGGCTAGCCAAAATTTCAAGGCTGCAAATATCTAAACCAGGTAAAATAACCCAGAAATGTTGAGAATGTATTGCTCTAAACTTAGATTAGATTGCTTTATCAATGCCTTCTTTTTGCACAGTTTTATTTATAGCTTTTTAATGTTATGTATGTATTCTATATTATAATTATTTTTGTCTTTGCTCTATTTTTTTTAAATGCTAGTGTACTTCATAGCTAAATGTTTGAAATAAAAATGTCAGTGACTCAGAGGGGAAAGCAAGAGGTGATAAATAGTCAGCATACATGAAGAACTTTTTTTATAATGTAATTCAGAGGCTTAAAATTCACAGGCCTGGAATTAGTCTTGGGTGGAGTGGCAGGAAAGGACCCACCACTCCTTCCCCACCCTGATCTGGTAACTGCAGCTGGTTAGAGAACTGCTAATTAATGAACTGGTGCTGTATCAAAGTACATCATGTTGTTCTTTTCTGTTTTATGTGTATGACCTCCTTCTATACAGACAAGCAGTGAATTGGTGCAGCCGGTAAGCAAACCTACCCCCAAAATTGAGACCACTCTAGGGACTTCTTTAATCGCTGTGGTGTAATAGATAGTTTTCTGGTTTTGTGTATCAGTGCTGCTCTTTTGCATTACAATTTATTGCTTTCAGATGTTGCAAACCACACAGCTTTTCCTTAAATGGCTTAACTTAGTCACTTCATTCTTTAGATTAAAATTGCTCTTACAAAATATAAATTTTGTGTTTTCTCATCAAGTCCGCCTTTATCTTTTTCATCTTGTGTTTTTTCTTTGCTTTTCTGTCTGCTTAAAGCCTGATTCTTCAAAAAGTCTTTCCCTGTGTAACCTGATCATGGAGGAAACCCCAAACAGTGGGTCATCAGAAGATACTAACAGATCTCAAACTGATCTAGGTTCACTCAACTGGGGCCTAGATGTTAGCGCACTCAGTATCAGCCAGGAAATTACTGCAGGCAGTTCTTTGCTTTTCCCCAGGGCAGAGCAAACCTCAAGCGAATCCACGGGTACTCTGCCTGCTAGTGTTTGGCCTGCAGTAAGTGAGCAGGAGGATGCTGCACCAGGGTCAGCTTCTGTAAGCGAAAACCAGAGGACTTCACTGGAGGACCAGTTGGATGCCAAAAATGTCGTGTGGGAAGATGTGGTGACCAATCAGCCTTTAGAGAACGTAACCAGTTTTGAGACACCCATCCTGGGAACTGATAGCTTGTTGGATGAACCCCTCCCATGTGATGTGCAAAAGGCAGAGGAAGAGCATGAGGAAGACGAGTGGGCAGGTGTCAAGCCAAGTGAAAAGGTAGAGACTGGAGCTAACTACGAGGAGGTAGAAGGTACAGAGGAACTGGAAGAGCAAGGTTGTGAAACCAAAGGAAACAGTGAGGCAGAATTTCATAAGGATTTAGCAAAATCAGATCTTGAAATTTTAGTCAGCACAGAGGTAGAAAATTTACATGAGTTTGAAGATAATTATGGGGATACTGGGAGAGCTAGTGGTGCTAACCTAGAAACCTCTACAGAAGAAGAATTCAAACGGGTCGATGTCATTGAGGAGACAGATAGAGAAATACCATCATTGAGCACAGGGCTGGGAAGTGGGGACAAAATAGTGGAGTACAACTGTAAGACTGTAGAAAGCACTGGTGCTGAACCTGAGACAGTCCTTGGTATCTGGGATGAGGACCATGAAAATACATCTGAGGGTGCCTTGGACCAAACTGACAGTGGTATTGGCCAGAGTACCTCCATGGAATGTATAAATATGAGGGCACATGTTGACCTAGAGATAACTGACCACACAGGAAAGTACCCTTCAGATACTGGAAGTGATCTGTGTGATGCTGAATTATTCAATGCAGAAGAGTCTGGTAAAGGAACTGAAGATAGTAGCATCAGCCACCTCCCAAATGGTAGTACTGGTACTAAAGGTCAAGCTGCTGCTGAAAAACAGTGGACATTGCCGCCCAAGGCAGCCAATTCTGCTAGCAAAAGCTGTGATAATCCTTGCCTAGATAATGCAGATGACGAAGTGACAGGTAGGACAGCAACAGCAGTCACTGAAGTGATTAGCAGTGGTGTTCCTGCAGCCTTGGAAACAGAGCCCTGGCTGGCAAACTGGGATCCAACAGTTACTAATGATTCCTGGGGTTTTTCTAGTCTGTCAGATAGCCAAGCCAATGGAATGGATAATTGGCCCTTTTTCCCCAAGCAGCAAAACTCAGAGGAAGGTAACATGGAAAATGTTTGGTTAGGCATTAGTAATAAATGGTCTACAGAAGACCTAGGAGCTACTGATAACAGCTGGGGAGAAGCAGGTGCAAGCACAAGCCACATAATTCAGGAAACACCAGTAAAACAAGGTTTGCCTGGGGAGCAGGCAGGCATTAGCAATCCTGGACCGAGCAAGGAGATAGCTAGACCCTTGTCTCTGTTTCAAATGGGAAATTCCAGAAATGCTAGCACCGAGAGTTCAACTAGTCCTAAAGACAATGAGACCAACAACTCAGATTTATCTGAAGATGAAATTGCTAACCGGAGATATGGATTGTTGTACCAGGAAATTGAGGCTGATAAAGAAGAGGTACCTACCCCAGTGTGTAGCCTAGTCTAGACAAAGAGTTCCTTAGGCCATGCATAACCTTGTTGTTTTAAAGCATTCCATTTGTGTGTTTCCTATTGCCCTTCCTAAGCCCATTCTATTCTTTTTTTGAAAAATTGCCATTCAACTCTTAATAGTGTGGTGCCCTTCAGCCCTTCAAGCAGGCTGACAAAAATGCATTTCAGAATGGTGAATGAAGTGTTGAACTGTGAAGACACACTGTGTCTGGCAGCTTTTGTGTTTTATCTGTAGATCTTTAAATGCACCCGGTCTTTTTTTAATTACTGGTTTTTAAAAATATTTAAGGTACACTGCTTTTTCTTTTTGTCATTTTCTTTAAGCCTGTGATGTCTGTTATCAAATAGCACTGTTGTCAAATTTCTTGCTGCCTTACCCTCCATTTTATTATTTTTTTCTCTCTCTTTTTTTTTTCTTATTTTCCTTTTTTTTTAATGTCTGGCCTACATTTTTATTTTGCAAATAAAAATGTTTTGACTCATGTTCGGTTTTAGTAAACAAATGATAATTTATTCTGATCTTCACTTCTATTTAGGCATCCACCATAGCATTTAATGGATTTGCACAGGTAAGAAATAAACAGGTTTTGAGATCATTTATTTTCTGTGCTATTAGGAAGGCATTAGAACTGGCTGTACAAATTCAGGAAATCTGTTCTATAGGCAAGCTGCATAGCAACATCATACTGTGTCAAATCCAGACCCTGTCTGTTGTCAGAAATTCTTGGATGCTGCTAGAAATATTCTGATACTCTTAGGAGTCTTGGCCTGACTGAGTCTAATAGCAAAAAATCTGACTACCTTACTGGGACAGCTGTTTCCTCCTAAAATGGCTGGTCTAGTTTTTTTATTGTGCTCTTTTGTGAATTATTTTTCTTAAAATCCCAAAATCCTATAAAGCAGGTTTTCAGTTTCAGTAACTCTGTGTGTAAATACATAGTGAGTTTTATTTTTTTCTTCATCTTTATTTTCAGTTAAGATATATTTTACTCTCAAAGTTTAACCAAAATTATTTATTTGCTGTGGTGCTGATGGTGAGTCTGTGGTACGCATCACAGAGATACAGCACATAAAGACACCATGTTTATGCTTTCAAATTCCAGGGCTGTGTCAAGATCCCAAATTTCAGGTGCATAACCTGGGGCCTCGTTATTTTCCAGCATTCTCTTAGAGACTGGCTCAACCACAGCACAGCCTGTACACCAAATTTTAAAACTGCCCCAAAAGGCTCAGCTTATACAGGGATGGAAATGAGTCTTCCAATGATTAACAATTCTGCTCCAGGACATTTAGTTTAGTAAAGGATCCAGACGGAAGAGGAAAAGCACAAGGCTCTAATAATTAAGGCAAAATGTTTGTCTGGGGAAAATAAATATTTGCTGTCTCCTCTGTGGTAGGAAAATAATTTGGCCCAGCAATATCTTGCAAATTAATTGGTTCTGAATGAGTGAGATGTTGGAAAACACCTCAATTTTTCTACTTTCTTAATGCAGGTAAAATTTTGTATTTGTAATTACTGTAGTTATTATTCAAATAAAAGCCTATGATCAAGAAGAAAGTAGCTTAGAGCTACTCTCCAGGAGGGCATACTCTCCAGGCACAGCCTTGTGCAGTCTGCAAAAAGGATTCAGAGTTCCACAACTTTGAAGTCCATTGCACCTTAAACAAAGTCCCTGTGAATCACATGTATTTAATGAAGGGTGTGAATCATACGTTTTCACTACCTTTAGGGAAGTGAAAAATTTTCTTGGTCTAGAAACATTGAATATAAAATTGGAAAAGTAATGTTTTTAATATTAATAGTACTCAGATAATCTAAATAAATATTAAAAATAATTTTTAGTTAAGTTGTATTTGCCATCTTATTCTATGTCAATGTACTTAGTGACTTTACCTGAATAAACCATTAAAAAAACAGGTCTTTGATGGATACCTGCAAATATCCTGTCCCAAATATTTTTGCATTGTTTTTCGTTTCTGTATCTAGGATATCTCTGCATTTACAGTGCAATCAAATGAGAATATAACAGACTCTTTGGTAAGTGGTGGCTTTTGCTTCCTTTTTAAATGTCTTGCCAAAAAGGGTACAATTTTTCTTTTGTGCAAAGATATTTTCACTTTTTTTGTGTTTTCCATCCTTTAAATCACACCACCTTATGCAATTCTTCCACCTGGAAGAGCTGGTGGGTGATATCATTGTAGTTGTAAATCCATACTCACTGAAACAATCTTCCACAAGGATAGCACAGAGCAAAAGAAAAGAAAACCAGAATATTGTAAGGTATGTTCATTTTATAAAGGTGTAGTCAAAGAGTTCGTTTATTGCATTTAAGAAATTACTAGAATGAGTACTATGGTCCAGTGTACAGCACTTACATGATAGTATGTGATGGCTGTTACATATCTCCAAAATTGCTGTAATTTTATCTACCCACCACATATTAATAGTAGGCACAGTCTACTTTTAAGGAGGGGACAATCTTTTTGGAAGTGATCCTACCTGGGCAGTTTCTTAGCTCCTCTTACAGTCTTTGCTTAGCCTGTGGCAAGGATGAGAATAACAGCATTGCTGGATGAGTGCTATAGTTACTTAATAGCAGCAAGGTGATATTTAATGTTATTTAATGTGGTGTTTGTGTTCATGATCATTACTGAATATTGTGAGGGTGTTTTTACTTGTAGCTGCAATGTGGTAACTTGTCTGATGTATGCTTTTCAACAAGTGACTTGAAGCACATCATAGCAATCTGCTTTATGTTACTTGTGATTTTAAGTCTGAAAGAATCTTCCAGCTTTAAACCTCAGGAAACTCATTAGTCCTCTTACCTGGGATAAATCTACTTTGTGTTTCTCATTTCAGTCCTATTTCTTCTTATGAAATTCTCTAGAGGTGTCATTAATACACTGCACAGAGAGATTTTTGCACAGTATGGTATAATATACCGTGAGTGAGCGCTTCTTAATGCTGTGCCAAATCCTGAAGGTCTTGCATAGGCAAACTTCTCTGTACCTCATTAAAAATCAGCCTGTTTAAGGAATATATGAGCAAAGAATTGAGAGGCTATGGGGGTTATTTTCCTGAAAAATATCAGGAGAAGGTCTTAGTATCTTAAAGAATTTCATAGAAGCTGTCTCTTCATCAAGGAGATACCACATTCTAGCCAGCAGCCTGTTATCAACTGCAAAGCAATTGCTTTTGAGCTTCATATTATGCTGAGCAATTTGTTCATGACAAATTAATCTGTTGGGGTTATTCTATCTGGTTGAGTCAGCCATCTTTATAACTTCAGTATGCTGAGCACAGCTTGGGGCTCTCCCCTTGTTATGTGCATGTATTTGCAGAGTAATGTCTCCATTGGAGATCACACTTCTGCTGTGAGCTATTTTGCCACAAGACTGAACATGTTGCAGGGCTGGTGATATTTCATAGATCCTTTTGTTGGAAAACAAGCTGAGGCCAGAATTTAAAATTCAGATTTTAAAAAATCAGATTTTAAAAAAATCCCAATAGTGAGTTGATAAATGGATGCCTTGTAGGTGATAGAGAGCTCAAGAGAGAATGCATTTTAGTAAGAAACCAGGGATGATTGCTAGAATTCATTGCTAGAATTCAATCAGTCAGTTTGTCTTTTTCATATAAAAACTGTTTATCTCACTCTCTGCTCATTGCTTCTTACCCTCACTGGAGAAGGGACTCTATTGTCTGCAAACAGACAGAACCAGGGAGGAGGAGGTAATTTTTAAAACTCGTATTTGAAGACCAGTGTTGGTACCCATGGGTGCCAGTTTCAATTTCTGGCCTTGCCAGCAGTTTCTGGAGCACTTTTGAGCAGACTGAGTGCTTTCCCCCCTGCTTCCATTACCTTTCAGTGTAGCTCAGGAAGCTATGATTTCTTTCCTTGTGAGGAAGGCATGTAGGACTGGCTCATCTTACATATAGAACATTGATGATGAAAATGCCCTTTACATGCTGTATTTTACTGGGGACAAAGCCTGGCAAGACTGAGTCTGAAGCAACACTGTGTCAGGCACAGTTCCCTTTCTCCCTCTTCCTCCCCAACATCATATACTCCTCAACAATTTTTCCACTATCTACTTAAAAATGAATAACAAAAGACTGAGGCTGAAGAAGCTCCACCTGGGGAACCTAAGGTTGAGGAAACCCCTGCTGTTGCTGCTGCTGCTGCTGTGGAAAAGGAGGCCATCCCTGCTGAGCCTGCCAAGCCAGCAGAGCAGGCTGTGGTGAGTGCCACCTTTTGTTATGGTGAATGTGCTTGCTGCATTTCAGCAGCCATCCTTTCCACTGTCATCCTCCATGGCTAGTTTTCCCAGTGCCTGGCTGTGTCACAGCATGCCTCTCTAGTACATGTCCTCCTTTCAGCCCTAAACTGTCATTCCTCTTACATTTGGCATTTTAGACTGAAGTTTGGCTGAGTGGTTGTGGTTTCACAGGTTGTAGTTGTAAATCCATACTCACTGAAGCAATCTTTCACAAGGATAGCACAGAGCAAAAGAAAAGAAAACCAGAATATTGTAAGGTATGTTCATTTTATAAAGGTGTAGTCAAGAGTTTATTGCATTTAAGAAATTACTAGAATGAGTACTATGGTCCAGTGTCTGGTGCCAGATGAACTTCAGAAGGGGAAAGAATTTATGCCATTTTTAAATGACATTATTAGCAGTTTTCTCATTTCATTTCAAGCACTAAGCCAATGTACATCTTGTATGGTCCTTACTAGAGCATGAAAATTACAGAAAAAAGTTATTGTAATATGTCTACAAGGCTCACAGTTTTAGAAGCTTTGTGAGCCAACAAGAGAACACCGAACACCAGTTTGAAGACTTTTTACATGTCAGCACTCAGGAAATAAAGGAGAAGAAATTACAGCTCTGCATGAAGAATAAAGCAGGGCATCCAATATCACTATAAATTAGTAGGTCTGAGACAGTAGGCATGGGGGTTTTCCTGCTGACTAGCATCCCTTTTTATACAGGTATCTCAGTTCGTATTCTTTTTATCCAACTGAGGTTCCTCTCCTACACAC
Organism: Corvus kubaryi; assembly: GCF_017639235.1. Taxonomy (NCBI): domain Eukaryota; kingdom Metazoa; phylum Chordata; class Aves; order Passeriformes; family Corvidae; genus Corvus; species Corvus kubaryi. The sequence goes on along the minus strand of NW_024581137.1, from coordinate 4,527,396 downwards.
TGTTGTCAGAAGGTCTTGGTGGTTGATCATACCCATGGGCTAAGAAACCCTGGAGGAAAACTGCATCTGTTTTTGTAGTCCGACATCTTTCACGTTTTCCTCAAGACAATAACATATTCAAAGGCTCAAATGAGTTGCTGGTAGAATATGAAGATTACTACTGAAAAACTGGATGGAAAAAAGGGGTTGTTTTGTAGGTCAGTTCCTCTGCCACAGAAGCTGGTGGAAGATACATATAGCTGTGCTCTTTGTCTATCGAGCATAGTTTGGTGCCGTAAGTGTTCTTAGAAGAGAAGGTTTAAGGCTTGCTGAGCTCCACTTGGCCTTGAGGGAGGCCCTGTGTGTCTTTAGCTGCTAAGCAGGGACGATGATACCCAAGTGACCATAAAATCAGGTGGTTTTCAGTAAGCATTTGATACACTGCCATATGGATATCAATATTAAGCTAATGTAGATGCAAATTAGCTGAAGAAAGTGGAAGTATCTGTAGACCTATAAATGTGACAGCAGAGAGCATGGATAGATATCCAATTATCAGATATCAAGCTAGTGAGCTCTTCCTAACAGAGGAAAAATAATTTATTGTGTGAGGAAAGGTGGGCAGTGCTAGATGGGCTGTTCTGCAGGACTTTGGGGGAAAGGGCAGATAATACCTGTCTCTGTCCAACCTTACCCATTCTCTGGGGATGCCTAGCAGCATTGGACCTATGGAGGGAAGCAGTCACAGTGGGTTCCCCAGAACTACGTTTAGGCTTAGTTCTGATTACGCTTGCATGAACTTTGAGTATTTGTTTCATATTTTAATTCACTTTTGATTGGTTCCATAGTACACACTGGAGCAAATGATTTCAGGATCATTCCTTTCTACTAACATAACTGGATGAAGAAAGCTTCATAGTCTGTGTAGACCAGGCTCTCCCCTTCTGTGTGTTTTCAGTTCATATTGTTAACTCTATAGGAAGGCAAAAAATGAAATTACCTATCTGAGGCACATTGTTTTGTCAAACTGTTGAGGAAAAATGCCTCATGTAAATGTGATGGTTTGGAATAAAGAAAGTGGGAGGGAAAGTGGATAGAGAAGAGATGGGAAATCAGTCATTGATCTGGAGCTCTTCTCTTCCTATGAGTGCATGACAGAGAATAATGTGAAAGAACAGATACTAATGAAGCCAAAAAGGTGGTTTTATTTTGAAGAAAAAAAAAAATGTTAAGTTCCCCATTTTTCCAAAAGGAAACATTTTTGTCTTGCACTAAGACAAAGCAATGCTCTGAAGCCTGTTGCACATTTTAAGCACTAATTAAGCAGTCTCTCTGCAGCACCGTGCATTTGCTTCCTGGCTGGCATGACCTTTTCAGCTGATCCATTTTGCTGCTGAGTAGTTCTGGGTCCATGGTCTGTTGTCAGCTGCTCTGGCTGAGTCACAGGAGTGCAGAGCTATTGGGAGAGAGGCAGAGAAACAATGCAAGAGACAGACTATTTAAGAGCAATCCAAGAGGAAGAATATAGGCATTAAATAGAAGTTAAACAGTTTTAATTAGGTTTGTTCTTGGTGTTTTGTTGCTAATTCAAAATGATGTTGTCCTTACTAATTTGGGAAAAAAAAGCTAAAGTGTTGATTTTAAAAATTCCTGAAATTGAGTCACTGCATTTGGTTCTGAAAGGTTGTTATTTCAGGGAGGGTTTTCTAGGACTTGCAAAGAAGAGTTTTGAAGATTAGGATTAATGACAAATATGTTCAAAGTTAAGGAAAAATACACTGAATTGCAAAAGATGAAAACATGACATTTCCCTGCAGCAGTTCTACATTCATTTGCTTTATGAGTGACAGTTTCCTTTAAAAGTAGAGTTGTAAAATATTAATAGATACTGCTTCATTGGGAATCTCTTACCGAGTTTAGTTGTTTCCAGTTTTGAGCAACAGCCAGTCCTCAGTTCAGTTTTTCTGTGGTAAGTTTCCTGTCACATACCGTTAATACAGAAAATTTATGGCATGGATTCCTCATTATAGGAACTTCAGAGTAAATTTTCTGGTAGGGTGATCATTTAAATTATGGAGAGAATGGTCCAAGGGATAGGGTACCATTTGCCTGTCTGGGCATTTTGGATTCAGTTACTTGCTGTTTCATAGTCTGCCTGATCAAGATTGCCAAAGCTTCATTAGAAGACCTGGTCAGAATTGCTGCCTACCCCATTCCATATTTTTGTCTTGGTCTCCAGTGCCATAGAACAAATAAAGTTTTTATTAGTAGCTGTCAACAGTTGGTCCTTTTTGGTGAGGGGATAAAATATCTGGTAATTAAAGGGACGGGATGACCATATGTGCCAACAGAAGAAAAGTTAACCATGGTAAAAAGTTTGTGCATGGAATTCTCCACACAGAAAGAGTTGTTTTCCTGTTTCTATAGCATCCCCAAAGGCAGCTGTAAATCCAAAGGATAGTCTACAGGATGTAATGCATTAACCACTGGCTTATTTCTTTTTCAAATAATACTACCCCTCTCACCACATCAATTTTTCACATTCAAGCAAAGATAGCATAAGGACATCATAATAAAGTGAATGCTTATGAAATGTATTTATTTCCCTTTCTTCTTTTCCTATATGTGAGACATAGCACTTGGAGGTAAGCTTTTCTACTTCCACTGCATTTACTAGTTTGGAAAGAGCTTCTCAGTGCTTTGGGTTTGATGCCTGCCTGGATTCTGATGTTCTCCCATTAAAGGAGTCATACACTCAGCTAAATACTTTGGTTTTCAGAGCAGTATATAAGCATATGTGAAGCTACCTCCTGATAAGCTCTTTGCAGACACTGAGCAAATACAGCAGAGGCCGGGGAACAGCGTGCAACCAAGAGTATCTAATTACAGTGGGTTCAATCCCACTGTAGGTACAATTCACAGTGCCCAAGTGGTGGAGCATGTAGTTTGGGAGAGCAATACAATGGTTAGATACAGAAGAGCGGTCAGCTGTGTCCAGATTCTGAGTGTGAAACTGAGTGTGGGTGCAAAATTGGAGCATAAGGCCATTAAAAATATATGGCTCTCATATACAGGAGAGAACTGATGTAGAATAGTATCCTTCTGTTGAAGTCCACAGAAGCATATTTTCCTCTGTGGAACCAGGGTGTTAGTTTACTAATGTTATTCCAGTCGTCCTTTTTACTAGGGTTGCATGCTCTAAAAATGATACAGTTTATGCTATCATGCCTCTCTTCTCAAACTCCATTATCCACAAAATCCCAACTTCCAGCTAATCAGAAAAGCAAAATGCTACTAAATTGACTAGTACACAATAGTCAAATTAGCTTCAGGAAAGCCCAAGCTTTGGGGAGCAAGAGAAGCTCTCCTTACTTTAACCTTTCCAACCAAAATGTCCTTTCAGTTAACCTAGAAAACAGTTCTTATTTAAAAATATGCATATGTTAGATCCTTCTGCAAAGATACCCAAACCTGGGCTGATGGGATTCTTACCAGAGAATATTGCCAGGGAATTACTAAGAAAATGGAAAAGGCTGACACATTCCTGACTTTGAAGTGCAAGATTATACTAATTTCTCAAGGCAAATTGTAAAGACACCTGCTGGCAGAAATTCAGCACTTTTTGCTAGTACAAGTAGGGAAGTCATCTGTGTACTGACTTGCAGTTGGACATAAAGCTTTTATGGGCAACAGTATATCTCTGCTCTACAAAAAAGAAAAAAGATTTCTCTGGGTGGCTCTGTGCATGCATGCATCAGTAGAGTGTGAAATATTTATATTTTGCTATTGCAAAAATATTGCAAATTGCTGTTGATATTTGTTTCTATTTAAGACCCTCTACAGTCTCCTCAAACTTACTATAAAATTGAAGACCACATAGCAGAGGCTTGGCAACTTAAAAAAAAAAAAAGGAATTAATCATTTTTTAAATGGTTATATAACACTGCAATTTTAACAGGGATACGGCTGTAAGAGGTTTCTATGGCAACACTACTGTCAGCATCTGCCTTGTCCTGGCATCTGGGCATGTTTGGGGCTTATGACTGACGGCAAGCAACACTAGGTTAGAGTAGAAAAAAAGTGAGTGATATGAAGTTTGCATGTAAGTCAACATCCTTTTATTAAAAAAGAAACATGCAACCATTTCAGCTGAAACTTTAAGGAATTTTGGTGTGATAGCTGTGTGTGTGAAGGCAGGTAGCTGGATCCTGAGTATGTGAAGTTTCCTGGCTTCTGACTGCCAAAGCAGACATTTCAATATACCATGCCTCCAAGTATGTTTGCATAACTTCTCTTCACCCCTACAGGTCTTCAGAAAAATCTGACCAAAATCTGACCTAGCTGTGTCAAAATTTATTAGCAAAATTTATTTTCATAATGGGGCTTTGATTTGTTTTTGCTTAGCAGAGTGTCTTTAGAAATAGCTATGTCTGCAGAGAGTCAAACCTGAACAGCTAAGAAAGGCACTTCCAACTGTTCCAAACCAAGCCTGAATTTTAGTGATTTTGACTGTTGACCTTTTGTAGAAAAGGACCTGGTGCTGGTAACAAGTAACAAGTACTGTTTGGGAGGAGCTTGTTACCATTCAGTGCATTCCATCCTTTGAACACCTAAATGGGTGTCAGATTTGGAAAACCACTGATGTCTAATTTTTGTAATGTCAGGCACCTGCTACATGTACCACTGGATATGGACCCAAAGTAAGGTAATTCTGGAAAACAAAAAAAAAAAAAAAAGAGAGAGAGAGAACTTTGTGACCTACATCTTTGTAACAGCCCCTTTAAATGAGCTGCAGTTGAACATGAGTGGAAGAAGTATTTTTTGAAGCTTACACTGAAGCCCTGGTGAATTACAGGAGCAGCAGCAGGTGATAATGGAAACAGTTTGAGTCACAGGTGGGAGAAATTTGAGCTTGGTGGAAACTGCCAGGTTGCTTACTAAACAATTCTTCAAAGCTGGTGCTGTTACAAGAATACTGGTAATAAAAGTAAGTAAAATTGTCCTTAACACTTCCAGTGTGATGATGATGACATATGTAAAGGTTTTTTGTTTAGCATATAAATACTTCTATTTCAGATTATATGTGGCAGTATCTTTGATATTTGATATATATTTGATATTTAATAGTATATTACTTGCTCATTTAGCCATTCATTTCATTGCATCCCATACACAGCATGCTTCCATTAGCTTGATTAATACAAATTTCACTGCAGCCATTGCCTCAGCATGAGTAAGGTGATGACCATATTTCCTTTTTATACAGGAGAGTGTCGAGGCAGGGGATAAGGAGACAACTGGAGTTGCTGAGGAGGAAAGTGAGGTACATATGAATAGACTTGAGTATGGTTGTGCTTAAATATCTTCAAGAGAACCATTGCAAAAAATTTGTCATTTGCATGTCATCAACAGGCAGGCCAATACAATGCAACTGTGACCAAGCTGTGGTATCTAGGTCTAACACTGCACAGATATATCTGCACCCATGGCATATATTCTAACAGATCGTCTCTCATTCAATGCAGGATTTATCTTAGAAACTGCCTGTTGCAGCAGTATAGAGTGATAAATATTTCAGGGCAGCAAACAAAACAGCTCCATGGCTAAAGGAGGTATAATGCTGTTTCTATTGACATTTGGAAATACACTGCGTAGATTCCCAGCAGCTTTTACAATTTCTGTATATTTGTTTGCGTAGCCTTTCTGTAAACTTCTTTATAAAAAAACCCTATGATTAATCATTTCTTTTTCCTAGCACAATATGCCCTGAGCTATGCCCAGATACTTGAAAATAATCACATTATGAGTTGGTTTGCTAAAGTGCAATCTGGCATCAAGTTAGATACAGTTAAAATCAAATTACAAAGCAAATTAAAAGCTCTGTGACATACTTTAGGCTATGCATATGTGGACTTGAATGATTGCATATTGCTATATTTCTTTAGGGGTGATAAAAGTACTTATTCTGAGTCCTTGTATACTAAAGTGAAACTACAATGTGTTCAAATGTGCACAGAGGGCAGCACAAGAGGAATGGCTGCATATCAACCTCAGGGATAGAAGTAGAAAGTGGGAAATAAAACCTAGTTATTAATCACTCAGGATTTGTATCTCAAGGTGCTGGCTTTTTTGGGGTTTTTTTGTGCTTTTTTGTTGTTACCATTTTGGTGCCACAATATATACAAAAAGGTAATAAACTGGTTTCAGAACATGCTAAGTTCAGCTGTCCAATCTTAGGTTCATTATCCTGCTGTAAAACAGCATTAGGCCTGCTAGAACCAAGGATATATCTGTGGCTGTAGGGCATACCAGTGTCACTTGGAAGTGAATTTGGGACTCACTAGTTCTGTATTCCTCACCAGCGCTGCCACATCCACATGGAAAACAGTGGCATTGCATAGGAAGAAAGTGCAGAGTGGGAGTGGTAGATCAAGCCCAGCTTGGTATAGACACAGTCCAAGAGAGTGTTGTGTTGTTCCTCTAGCACTGCTTTGTCACTCCCAGCAAGTCTAGTTCAAGAAGAAATATGCAAGAAATGCCTCACTGTGCTAGCACCAAGACTTAAGTCTTTGAAATCTTCCCCCTTTATTCTAATACTACTTGTTCACTCTCTTAACTGAGAGTGAGTTTGCCTGTGTTCTGTTTAAAACTTTTTAAATTACTGTATGCAGAAGAGCTGCCATAGGAGATCAAGTTATTTGCTAAGCCAGTATTTGACTGGTAATGGAGCATGGTCCCTTTGATACTCTGTAAGTTGCATAACAAATTCTCCAGTAGTACTTCACAATCTTCCAAGACTTTGCAACTGATGCATTCCATAAAGCATGATGATTGGTCTCTCTTGACATTAGCTAGCTTAGCTGTGATTATAACCAGCTGTCATAAAAATTACCCATTCCTGTTCTAAATCCAGCCATGGGGCAAGAACTTCAGCCCTGTAAGACCAGTGTAGCTTAGGGAGCTCCTCTGGCAGACTCCAGCAGCAGGCTTGGTACCTCTTCTCCTCTTCCTGAGCTCTTTATCGCTCTCGACTGAATTGTGGCATTGTGTTGAGCTGACAGCAATGTTAATGAGAGAGTAACTGTGTGGATCAGCTGCATCCTGGCTAAAGGAGAATTCACATCTGTGCAATTAAAACAGTTGGGTGGTTCTATCACACCCTTCATTATACTGGATGATCCTTTCTTTCTCCCCTGTGTGCTTGGTGTAATGGAACAGCTATCCAAATTTCAATAATACTGCTAGAGATAGCTTGTTGGGATTTGGTTAGAGGATCAGGGACATGGATCATTGATAGAATTATGGGATCAATAAAAGAACTATACAAGCAATAGGCCTGCAAGCAAAAGGCCTATGTGTGAGAAAAACTCTCCATGAGAAAAGCCCTGTGTGAAAAAAACAGGGCTGGGAACAAAAAGGGAGTTTTGAAGATTTACAGCTGTGTAGATAAGACCCGGAGAAGGGGAGGTAAACTCTGAATTCTTTTAATCATAACATAACTGTAGAAGCTTGCCAATGTAAGTCCAATTATGTAGAAGCAGAAATTCACTTTGATAAGTTTTAAGCCACTTAAGAGTTAACAAGCTGGTATACTATATAAGTGCCTCTGGATTGCTAATAAACGGAGCTTGCTTTTATCAACCACATTGGTTTTGGACTGCAATTTCTCCCCCTGCCGGAGTTGTCAGACTTTTTTTCATTTCCATTTTCAACAATAGCTAATTTGGAATACTGTTAGACTGGCTGATGTTATTAATTACCTATATAAAACAGATCTGTAGGATTGGCTTTCAATATGAAGTAAGGTAATAAAAGTAACTGTATCTGCAAGGATGTGGTTTAACATAGCTGGGTATGAATTCAACCTGATGCCTTTTTTTTTTCTCTTCTGTACTTATCAAATATTTGAAGCTGATAGTGAGGTTTTTTCTGTGCTACCTCACATGCCTTTTTATAAAAGCTTTTTTTAATTCTCTAGCTTTTATTGGCTTTGTACTCTAAGACACAAGAACAAATGATTGTGTGATTGTGAGCTGTGGTATACATTTAGTGACTCATGACTGCAGGCTGTGAGAGTGTCACACTTTCACTGTGGGGCATTTGTGAGCCGATTCATGTAAATTAGTATTCTCCTCCTTAGTGAAATAAAATGGGCTATACAAATCCAATAAATAGAAAAGAAGTTGTTGATCCTAATCAGAATAGACAGCAAGATCAATTTCTGCAGCATGCTCTTAGAAATGCATGGTGTAAAATCAATCTGATGGGTACTCTATTTCCATTCTTTTCTACTAGCCTCTTCCAGGACTTTTACACTCATCATTTATTTGTATATCTTCCTGGGTCAAGACTGCTGAAATTGGTAATGCTATAAGTGGCAGACTTGCACGCCTTATAGGAGAAAATGTCAACATCTGACCTAATCTGTTGATGTTATTTCCTTTTACAAAAGAGCATCCTTCAGCAGCAGCAGTTTCAATTTAAATTAAAGTTCCCTGGTGAGTTCTATAAATCCATATAATATTTTCTGACTTTAAGGATTCCAGGAGGACTTCTTTATCACATCAATCAATAGCAGCAAATAGGAGTAGTGGTGAATATTAATGTTGCTAAAAAACAATGCCTGAAGAGTGCTTTTGAACAGTTGCTAAGTTCAGGTAGTGGAGCCTCATCCACGGGGTAAAGATGAAGCTGAGGAAACAGAGCATCAGACTGTTCACTGGACATTAGAGAGATCTCTGCTAACTGTGGTTTGACATTGGTACCTCGAAAAGAGTTTTCCTTCAGTGTTTTTTCTTTATCCTGGAGCTATCTGCTGTAAGGTAAAAATGCTGTCTTGAAGTTAATTAGATTAAAACAATGAGTTTTGTCATTTACCTTCAACAGTACAAACCTTAAAGTGTATACCCAATATCCTACTGTAAGCATTATATAGCAATACAAATGTTAGGGTGAGGCATAAATCACAAGTGTCTTGGTTTAAGACAGTTTAAGAGAAGAACACTCTAGCATGAATTGCCTCCCTTTTTATAGGTTCAACCAATCCCTTTCCACCACTAAGGAACGAATACGAGTAGATGTAAGTGAAAAAATAACAGTTTACTAACAAATGAAACAGCAACAAGCAAAAGTTAACAGTAAATAAACTGCTAGATACAGAAAAGGCTAAATCTTACGAACTCATTAGAACAAAAAGAGACCCAAAATGCCGGCAAACACCCTTTCCCGAGGTAGGGCCCAACAGGGGTGACTGCGTGGGAAAGACAAAGGGACAAGATGGTGCCATATCCCTTCCGGGAAGGCAAGAGCTCATGGAGCAATTCCGGCGGCAGACGAAGACCCGACGGTCCATGTGGAGTCAGTGCCCTCCTCACAGCAGGAGACAGCAGGGCAGGCAGGGCCAGGCAAAGCAGCCGGCCGGGGGCCACTCATGGCTGACAACGGCCGGGGCCAGAGCCGCGGCTGCTCCGCTGCTGTCGGCACGGTACCTCGGCTGCGGACAGGCACCTGCAGAATTCGTCCCAGGGCAGCTCAAAGTCTCTAACTGCAGTCTCTCCAAGACAAGGAAGAAAAAAACCCCAAAAATACGAAAGAGAACCCAAAAAGGGAGAAGCCTCTGCTTAAGCAAAGACCAAGCAGGAAAAAGGGGTGAGCTGCCTGCTAGAGCAGACTGTAATAGTGCCCACGATAGCATCCCGCCCCAGTTTTTCTTGGCTGCAGGGTCTTAAAGAGACAGTAACAATTTAGGAAACCAATATATAGGGAATACAATAACCTTTTGAGTTACCCACAACAAGAAGTAGCAGTTTCAGCTGGATGAAGGATTAAACATTGATCTAGTAGTAGGCAGGTACTTTTCTATCCACCTTTCAAGAGTTGGAATAAATCATGCATTAACTTCTCATCACAGACTGATCAGAAATTATTCAGTCACAGCCAGACTGAATTAGTTTTTATGTATCTTTTTATACTGACATAACAATAGATCTTTGTGGTTATATTTTTTCTGATATTTATCCAGATGTAGAATATATTTACTTCTGGTGACATGGCCTGATGTGTAAGTTTCTCTGTTAGAAAGGAATGTATAATTAAGATTACAAGATTTTTGGAGCCAGGCAAGGTCTAGAGGTAGGTGACTAGCTAGAGAAAGCTTGAAGCCTCTTCCCAAGAACAGATTCCATTAGCAGGGTCCTGTGGACCCCTGCATAATTTGCAAGCTCCTCCTCCTCAGCAGAAACGAGTGGTAAATTTCTTCCACAACAGAGCTGGAAGACAAGGGAAGGAAAACAGTTACTCCACTCATAACACCTGAGGACTCTGCTAAATGTTGTCTGGTGAGGTTTCATAAATGTCTCTCTCCTGCCTGTTAATCAGCTTCTCTGAACAAGCTTGTCCCCAGCACTGCTCTTCTCCATAAATCAGGAGGAACACCAGTGAACTCAAGACCATAGGTCAGCATCACACAGGGAAGCCACAGAGCAGAGGCTGGTCCATGTTCTCTCCAGCAAGTATCTGTAACTCATATCCTGAAAGGTCCCTCCCTTCTGTTGTTTCTAGGCGGTACCCATTGGTGAGACTGTGGCATCAGAAGACAGTGCGGCTGTGGCAGCAGGAGCTGCCACCACTGAGCAGGATGATGTTGCTGAAGGTGACAAACCTCAGGGAGAAGAAAAAGAGGCAGATGTGTCTCAGGTAACTCATGTCAGTGCATGGGAGAGTGTGTTAGGGGAAGCAGGACAGATTCAGCAGCCCGAGAGAGGCAAGACTACTGCAGCTCTGTGCCCCTAGGTTCAACCAGTACAGGTTCAACCAATAGCAAGGTTGATGTTCTCTTGGGACAGCCCTAGGAAGGTCTCACACAGGGTGTCCTTTCTTTTAAGTCCTTACTTTGGGTTGTGCCTGCCTTTGTGTCTCTGTACTCCCCCAGGCTTGTGGAGATGGGACTTGATGGCCCTATGATGGCTCCTGTGATGGCTCCTATGATGGCCCTGTGAGCAGCATGGACAGCATATTGTTTGGGTTGTCCCCCACTGTTGTCTCTCTGTGCCCCTCTGTGGAGATGACATTTATCACATAACATACCAGGGCTTTCTGGAGAAATAGGCAGAGAAACAATTGGATTTTTCTTGTATCTTGGCACCATGTCCTATCAACAGCATTACTTTGTTTCCTGTAAGTCATGGTGGTCAAGGCATGTATCCATATCTGGCCTGCTGCCTTTTCCTCTGCAACCTCTGAGAGCTGGTAAACACCTACTAGAGCAGACCCTGTAGCTGGGCAGCCAGTTACCACCTGTTGTCACTGCATATTCTATTTCATCTGTGCTCCAGGATAAGATGGCCTGGAAGAGGATCAATGAACATGTTTTTTTTCAGGTTGGGTGCTCCAACCAGTTTTGTTAAATGTTTTTTTTACTGGGCTTCGTTACTGGTCAGATGCTACTTAGATTTTTTTGCTCTCTCTGCTCCCAGTTACATTGCTGTAAATCAGAAGAAATCCCTTCAGTCAAAGAAATAGGTCATATTTCCTTCTTTCGTCACTTTCTATTGCTGTTATCCTGCTGACTTGAATTTCCAAATAAAAACAGTACAGTGACTACTGGAACTAGTGGCTTCACTCAAACCGGCTGAAACTAAAGAGCAGAGGAAAAAGGTTAATTTCCAGGAACGCTGAGAATGAAGCCCAAGCTACCTACAGAGAATTTTCATTATTTAGTGTAATAATGTGTAAAGTAGGTTTAGGACGAGTAAGGGGAGTACTGATAACAGGGAAGGGATTATTCCTTGACATTCTTGCACAAATACTGTTTTCTGTCTTAAGAATTCATGGTAGAGAAAAAAGAAATTCTAATCACCATATATGCCATATGCAATAAACAAACAGTAGTGTTTTCCTGCTTGAAATAAAGTACTAAATAGTTTTGCATTTCTTTTCGGGGGGTGGGGGGATTGTTGGTTTGTTTTTTGGGTTTTTTTCCCCCAGGAAAAGGTCAGCAGCATCCCTTCAGTAGTAATAGAGCCAGCATCAAACAACGAGGGGGAGGGAGAAGAACATGAAGTCATCATGAATGAACCCAAAGATGGCACAACAGAGATGGACGCTCAGATCACTGACACTTCTCTCAGTGAAACTTCCCAAGCTGGAAATGATCAGAAACCTGCTGAAGAAATCCAGGCTGTACTTTCTCAGGATCAGCCTGTACTAGCAGAGGATGCAGCTTCAGCAGTGCCACCTGGTTTTCTCTATAAGGTCTGCTTCTCCATTCTTCTTTTAGATATCCCTGGCTTCTGTGGGTGTGTCTTGTCTGCACAAGTAGTGTCATGATTTCTTGAGGCCAAAGGATTCTTAGTTTATCAGCCACATGCACACACGAATACATGCAACTACAACTGTAATGTTATATTGTTGCTTCATAAATGAAGTCTGAGAAGATACATTTTCTGCATGCTTCTTGCTGTGCATATCCTTATGTAGCCATAAGATTCACTGAAGTACAAGAACCCTTGAATCTCACAAAATGACTGCTGAAAATTAATATATTGAATAAGACTGCACTGCCACATAGTTAATCAGGAATATTGTTGATATATGCTAAAGATATACCTGATATGCTAACAATATATTCGATCTCTAAGGTCCCTTGCAAACCCAAACCATTCTGTGATTCTATGATCATTAAAAAAATGGCATTTTTCTGGCCTGAAAATCTATAGTGGAAGTACTGATTCTATTGAAACCCATGGCTACAATTCATGGTAATGAAGCCAAAATGTCATCCAGTAACTTTAGTAATAATATAAACTATTAGGGTAATCAAACAGAAAAGTTTAATGAGGCATAAGAGAAATTCTTTCCTTGGCTGGCAAAACCCCAAGGGTTTCCTGGTTTACAAGGTTCTTTGAAAATACTTTTCACTTAGAATCACTTAGCAGTAGAAAAGCTCCTTGAGGATGGATGAACTTTACATGCTTCGTATTATAATTTGCAAAGTTCAGACTAATTAGTCCCATAGTACTCTCTAAGTATGCCATTCTTTTTGGTCTATTCTCATTGCTCAGTATTTTCTGCAAACTCCGTGGATAACAGTAAAGGTATCATGCAACTCAGACATGCTGACATAGTTCATCTTTTGTTTTTCATCACACTCTCTTGGGTCAGACATAGAGAAGGAGAAGCAGAATATATGCTTGCCATCTGGTTCTCAATGCCTCTTTTTTTCATAATTGCAGTGTTATTGTGGCACTGTCTGTGCTTTGAGAAAATTAGACTAGCTATCTTTTAAGGCGATTAAACCATTTTCTTAAAATGGTCTGTTCACAATGACATGCTGATCTTGCCAATGTTTTAATAATAACTCATTTGAAAGGCAGATGATGTTGGCATACCCATCTGCTGGTAAGTGGGAGCTCCTTCCAGGGCAACCACTAAGTAGGGTTCCCATTACTCACCTCTTTGATCACCTGTTGCAATGGGTGCTATATGACTGACTCAAATTTTTATGGATGTTCACAGGAAGAGTAGTACAGCAGTGGGCACAACAAGAGAATGAGAGAACCTGAAGTTCCTGAATTCCTTTCTCAATTTTATTTGTAAAATCCTGCTACCCCTCTCTCAGATCTCATAATGATAATGGGGAATGAAAGGAAGTTCCTTACATGGGAGGAATAATGGTTGGCCATCCTTGTCCAAGAGGCAGGACTTGTGGGATGTTGCAGTATCATCTGTCCTTGAGATCTTGTAATCTTGGGAAAGGATCTTAAGTTTCCTTTGATAGTCCCAGGAAAGGAAACTATCCTTAAGTTGTCCCTGCTTCTAAGGAAATGTATAAAAACCTGACATGAATCAATGCCTTTTTTATCAATTTATGCCAGATCTAAGGAGGTGATTCTGTTCTTGTGAGATCCCACCTGGAGTGCTGCATACAGTTCGGGTGTCCCCAGCATAAGAAGGACATGGAATTGTTGGAGCAAATCCAGAGGAGGGCCACAAGGTTGATAAGAGGACTGGAGCTGTTCCCATACTAAGACAGGCTGAGAAAGCTGAGGCTGTTCCGCCTGGAGAAGAGAAGGTTGCATAGAGACCTCATGACAAAATTCCAGTATCTGAAGGGGACCTACAGGGAAGCCCGAGAGGGACTCTTCATCAGGAACTGTAGTGACAGGACAAGGAGCAATGGGTACAAATTGAAAGAGGAGAAATTTGAGTTAGGTATTAGGAAGAAATTTTTACTGTGAGTGTGGTGAGACACTGGAACAGGTTGCCCAGGGAGGTTGTGGATGCCCCAGCCCTGGCAGTGTTCAAAGCCAGGTTGGATAAGGCCTTGAACAGCCTGGTGTAGGGGAAAGTGTCCCTGCCCATGGCAGGGGAGGTTGGGAATAGATGATCTTTAGGGTCCATTACAACCTGTTAGCATTCCATGATTCTACAATAATTTGAATGTACCTATCTATAAAGGTGAACTTTTTTTCAGTCAAGATTTAACAGATAATTTTGTTGATAAAATGTCTTCATTTAGAACACATCTATATGTGTGGTGTTATTTTCTTTAGGTTGAAGTTCTACATGATTTTGAGGCAGCTAACAGCGATGAGCTTAATTTAAAACGAGGGGATATTGTACTAGTGATTCCTTCTGAGACCACAGCTGATCAGGTAAAAACATGTGGTTCTTGCTTTTGTTGACATTTTTCTTTGTCTCAACTTTTTTTCTCACAGATTATAGTTAATGGGAATATGTATTGATAATGACGTTACTGTAAGAAAACACAAAAGATTTTAATTATGCCTTTGTACTTAGCTTCATTTGAGACTAAATGACACCATTGACTACACCTAAAGTCACAGATAGATGTTATTAGCAGGATCTAATGACCTCAGCATATTTTTAGGGGGTTTTTTGTGCTACATTGTAGTGGATTTTATACTGACCCACAGGTACACAAAGACTTCATGCAGCGGATGACATACAAACTCTGTGTTACACTGTTCTGTATCATCTTGTCTTAATATTACAGTAGAATTGATTACGTGCTCCCTTAATGTTCAGAGTTTTTATGTGTGGATTTGTTGAAATAATGCAAATTCACCTACAGAGAGCACTGAGAATGCAAACAAATTGTGGTGTTCTATAGCCTAAAGGTATAGAAATGCTGCTTTGTGTTAGGTGCTTCTGGTAAAGATAACTTTGCCCCTCGGAAGCCTGAACCTGAATTAAACAACAGTTTAATTTCATTTGAGGCATCTAATTTTGTACTAACATTGCATTTCAGGTGATTTTTTAAACAATTATATTTCGTATGTTAAACTGAATTGCAGTGAAGTGTGTTGATTTTTGTCGCTGCTTTAAAAGAGAAGACTGTACTGTAGCCTATTAGCACCAGCCACCCCGTGGGCATCTGTTGGTGCCTGTAGTGTTGGTAAGAAGTCTCCCAATTCATTTGGAGGTTGAGAGGTGGGGGACTGGATCCTGCCTGATCAGGTAGCTGAGAGCACTACTCTGAATGAAGAATATCTCTTAAAACAGGCCTAAATACTAATGCTCTAAGCACATATGAGTCCTGAGAACTGTTCAAAATTGTTTTGCTGATTGATGCTGTTCAAGGGTAGATAATTATCAGTTCTCTCAGCTGAGCTTTCTTCTAATTCAAAATATGAATACTTGGCTTTCCTGAGTGGGTTTTTTTTTACTTAATTCAGAACAAAATATTTATACTACAGCAGGTACATAGCTCTTTTTATAAGGATGAAGTCTATTACCCCTACTCAAATTATGCCGTCTTACCTCATGGGCAGTTCAAGTGGTTTTATTGTCAATGTTTGCAGAATAGCACACTGCTCTAAGGATAGCAAAATATGCTCTCTGACTTTAGTCTGGTTTTGCTATGATATTAGGTGTTAAATACATGATAATTGGTGAGTCCATGAAGTATAATTCTTCTTCTGGTGTGCGTTGAAATTCCCATTAGCATTAATTGAAGTAAATTGTGTGCAGGGATGGAGAAAATAAACCTTTATGTATTCATGTTTCTGAAGCCATTCTGTTCATATCTTTATTGCACATTATGTATTTCCCCCTCATGTTTAATGTCACCATAAAACTCAATACTTTAGTCTTTTGCCAGGTACTTAGTTGATTTATATAGCGACTTATCTTTGTTATACTTTATTCTCCTTCAGAAGAGACCTGTCTAAAGCTGTAATTCTAATACACCTGGTAACATCAACCTCCATTTGAAGCAAACCAGTCCCACCCAGTGGCTTTTTCCATTAGTCTTGTGTTGAAGTTATTATCCAGTAAAACTGTGTATTCCTTTCTACAGTCTATGCTGCCTGTGCTAGAGAGCTGCAGTTCCTCTATCTCTCAGATATTCCACATGCTTCAAAACATGTCCTCACTTAAACGTACCCAGCCACTATCATAGATAAGCTGGATCTGCTTTAACAATGGTTATTTGGGGGCAGACAGCCCCCACCAGCACATGCAGCCACCCCGTAATCATGACTCGATGGTGTATGTGATGATCTGTTGAAGCTATTCTATCTCCATGTGTACTGTCTGTGCAATAATAATATAGCAGCATTAGTAGTTCTGTTTGTCATGGCTTTGCTCCAGTTCCTTTTCTTTAAAGGAAAAAGATAGGGAGTTTCTTAGTTAGTGAGATGAGAGTAGATTGGTCATTTTTAAAAATACCAAAATGATTTTATTACAGGTAGAATTTATCACACTTAAGAGAACCCAGTACCTCCCAATAGGAAATTTCTCTTTTGGTTGCTTGGACTGCTGGTGATTTGTTAATATTTTGCTTGTCAAGTTCTGGTTTAGGTTTCCAGGAGTTTTTTGAAAAATAATTGCATGTTTTCTATAGATAGTAACTCCTGAAATTGCAAGAACTGTTCTTTCTTCTGACTGTTGATACATGAATGAGAGAAAAAATATCATAGGGGAAAAAATTAAGATTCAGAACTGTTCTTCCCTCATCTATAGTATTAAGTTCAGCCAGGAGGTAGATGGGCCAAAGGCTGTATTGTGTGCTTGCAGTCACTTGGTCTCACATAATCGTGGTCTGGCAGTACAGAGAAAATGGTCTGTGCAAAATTAGAGGCTGCTCTTTAACCAAATCACCAAATCTTTTGGCCATGTTACTCTGAAACATCTTCAGGTCTGAAGATCATAGTGAGGAAGAGGGGGACACCTGAAATTTAAGAGACTCTGTCTTTTTCTTTGCAGGAGGCTGGCTGGTTGACTGGCATTAAGGAATCTGAGTGGCTTCAGTACAGAGATGCAAATAGTTATAAAGGACTTTTCCCAGAGAACTTCACACGCCATCTGGAGTAGTTCTCCCAGGCAGACAAATGTAGTATGAAGCTCAGTCAGTAGGTTTTTAACCTCTTTGAAACACAGGAGCCCATCTTTTTGTAGTTTAATGGTTTACAGAGTGGTGCCAGACAAAGCTAGTTGAAACATATCAAATGAGCATGAATGCAAACAGTAAAAATGTAATTTCTGGAGCAGTACATGGGGAAAAAAATCAGATAAAAATGAAATGTCCTTATTTGTTCACGAGTATGTGACAACAGGTTTGTTTGTGCTTTGTCAGAGCTATGGTGATCCTGTATTTGATCCTTTCCCATGAAATCTGAAATTAGCTTCCTCAATACCAAAACCTTAACTTCTCTGCACTAAGTGTATTGTATTCCTTTGCACTGCAGAAGATTTAATTAATAATCCTGTAGTTATGAGGTCAAACTATTATAAGTTTCATGTGTTTAAAAGATAGTTAACTTCTGCAACGTTTTCCAATGTTATTTTTGGACACGTATAATATATATACACAAGAACTTATATGTGTATATATAAGTGCATATGGCTATATATGCATTTTCACAACTTCATTGTAGTTCTTTGGCTGTGTAGTATCATCCAGTACATGCATTGCTCTTTCACTGTCTGGCATTACAGGAAACAGTTTTGTTCAAAGCAAAACTAGCTGCTCCATTGCCAAAACATGATACAGTATCTGTGTTTGTAATGTGAAATTTTCATTCTTAGATTATGAATAACATCATGTTCAAAGCCGCTAACCTTTGAGAAGGCATGGCTCGGTCTCCTCTTCCAGCTGCAGTAGTTACAATGAGATAACCTGGAGGCAGAGTTGTTATGATGCTAATCTTCACTTTTTTATTTAATTGGCTGAATACATTTTCAAAAAGAAACAGAACTGATCTCTGAGAATAAATAAACACAATATATTTTCACTATATGTATTTATGCAGCATACCTTCACAGAACCTTTTAAAGTAAGATATAGAATGTATCCTGTATCAAAAAGTCATCTGTAACTTATGTTTTCCAGTGCTGTGTCATTAAAAATAAACCTTTGGTCCAAAGAAGTTTCTTCTGTGGTGCTTTTGAAGTTTTGTAAGAAGTCCATTTAATTTATACATTGTATTATATAATCTAATCTTAATTTAATACCTCTTTTTCCAAAGGAGTAAAGCATAACCAGGTGCAACATCTAAATTCTTGCTTTCAACCCTAGTTGTGGCCAGAATTCCAAAAGGTCTGAACCCCAGCTCATCATGTCTCTCTGCTGCTCTTCCTGTTCCCGACTGACCTCCAGCTAATATCTGTCCACTGAGGAAGGGAGCTTGTTTGTCTTTAAGCACCACTCAGCTGAAGATCTCTACCTCTTAGTAATATTTCACTTGTACACTTATTTCGTGTAGAAAATAAGTTCTCCACAGATCTGCTCCATTGTGTTTGCTGAGGCATGGGAGCTGCAAATATTTAGGAACATCTATCTTTTCCTAGGAATTCAGTTATTTTTCATTATATGTTGGTCACCTTCTATGCAAACAATATCTGTTTCCCCTCTATTTTTATTTTGCTAAATTTCAGTTGAAGAAATAGGGGATTTATGCCTCTTGAAGAAGAGGAGAGTTGATTTTTCTGTTTTTCAGGCTCTCTCTCAGTAGGTTTCAAAGGCAAGTCCAATGATAGCTATGTTTTGTGAAGAAGCTCAACTGTGATAACTGGGAATTTGGATTTGAAATATCCAGTGAGTCTAAGCAGGTTACAGGAAAGCTCTCTGGTTTTCTGTTCATTCCTTCAACAGGTTTGATCTAAGGGCCAAGAATGTCTCCAAGGTCAAAACTTGCGTTTGGTTTTCTTGTTACAATAAATTCCAGACTCCAGTACACCATTTTGAGGTGATCATAATAACCTATTACACTTGGTTTACAGTGATACTCGTGATAACCTTCAGGCCAGTTTCTTGCTTAACTGAATCTCAACACTTGCATTTCACTAATACCTGCTCTACATATCACTGGAAAAGCCCAGCACTGGACAATGGCACTTCAGTTTCCCTGTGGCACCTTTTTGAAAGGGACCTGCTATTAAGTGAGACCATTATGTGTGACAGTCCTAACCCTAAGGACACTATGATCAGCCCAAAGCATTACTATGATCAGCCAAAAGTATTCTTTCACCAGGTGTCAATTGTGTGCAGTTACTATTATTCGGCCCTCTTGGTTTTAGAAGTATCCACATCAAAGTCAAACACCCTTGGTCTTGATTCTTCTAATCTCCTTGGTACAGTGCAATGTGCCAGATTCGCAGAGGGTTTTGAAGTACACTTGAGGTTGTACATAGATAGGAAAGGTCTCTGGTCTGCAGCAAAGAGCTTTCATGTTACTGTTATTATTTGTTGGCAACAAGATGTGCTGGTAATTTCCCAAAAGCCATGCAATTGCTCATGATGTGTCATTTAAATGCTGCAGGTTAATGTGTATAAGGCATACCATTCTGACATCAGGTATGTCTTCACATTTCACACACACACCCCAGAGCCACAAAGCAAGTATCTCACAGAAAGGATGAGGAAAATTATTGTCTTTAAAATTCTTTGCCCATGGAGAGAGGAGCCCACCCTGGAGCAGCCTGTCCTTAAAGGACTGCACCCCATGGAAGAGTGACGCATGCTGCAGCAGTTCAGGGAGGACTGCTCCCTGTGGGATGGGCTCACATGGCAGCAGTTCTCAGGGAGTTGCTGCTCATGAGACGGACTCTCACTGGAGAAGTTCATGGAGAAGTGTCTCCTGTAGGAGGGATCCCATGGAGGAGCAGGGGAACTACTCCCTGTGTAGCAGGAGAAACCACAGGTGATGAACTGACCATAACCCCCATTCCCTGTCTCCCTGCCCCACTGGGGAAGGACGTAGAGTGGAGAACGAGGGAGGGTAGGGGGAAGGTATTGTTAAGGTTTTATTTTTCTTCTCATTATCACGCTCTGATTTTATTTAGTAATAAATTTAATTCAGATGTCTAAGTTGAACCTGCTTTGTCCATGGCCATATTTAGTGAGTGATCTCTCCCTGGTCATTATCGCAATATGAGATAAATTTGTTAAATTTTGTTAAATTTTTTTGTTAAATTTTCTCTCCCCTGTCCAGTTTGTGGAGGGGAGTGAGAGAGTGGCTTTGGTGGGTGCCTGGCATCCAGCCAGCCGCCACTACACAGGGTCATGCAAAATTCTCTGAGTGGCTAAAATCTGACAGACTTGTCATGGTTCTGTAATTCCCAAGGTATTATAGAGATATTCCACTAAAGTGGAAGTTGTCCATAGAATTCAGAACCCTGCATTTTAAGCCTGTAAGATGTCTCATGTTTCACAAGAGGCTGTGCAAATGCTGAGGATCTTCAGGTATCTCCTAGCCCAAGAAAGACTATCACACTACTGTCCACCTTAAAAGAACTCATGAAAATTTAAAAGACAGATGTTGAACAGTTTTGCTTAAAAATCTCAGAGTAGGAATTCTTGGCATCCATCCATGCCTATGGATCACACAGCTGCTCACAAAGGGCTTCTGAGAGTTTTACTCCTTTATACCCAGCAGAGGGTGATAGATGCTAGAATTTGCATTTGCCAAATTAACGGTCATTTGGCTCAATATTCAACTATGAGTTTGTGTCATTAATATCTCTCATTATCTGAAGTTGGCTAATGTCTGCAGCCACACACAGCAAATTCAGTGCAATACCAGAAACAAAACCAGTTTTATGCATACAGTAACTAGCTACTTCAGTCTGTAGGCAAAGACAGAAAACTACTTTATCAAGCTGCAGCTCAAGTCATTAGAGCAACATATCCTTGTATCTCATACATGTTAAAACTTACGTTGTATACCAAACATGGTAAATCTGCACCAAATAATAAGTTATTCAGCTGATTCAATTCAAAGTGACAATGTTGGTTTAAGAGGAAAAATATTTTTATGTGCTACTTCTGCCTAAAATAATTTTATAGTCTAGTGGTTAAGTAAATAGCTAAATTGTTAACTGTGGGAAAATATTTTAAAACAACCAAAAAAAGTTATCCTTCAGGATTATGTAACATGCCCTGCCATTACAAAAGGTCCTAGGAATATTTAAAATATGATAAAGTGCCCAAGGGCTGCATTACTCAGCATTTTATACAGAGGACAGAGAGACCAAGAAGGGGCACATGAGCCAGGAGAGACACCCCAAAGATCTCCTTACGGGCTGGTTCGCAAAGGGATGCCTCTCTGGACGCCTGTGCAAGTCTTCTCCTGCTCAGCAAAGCCTATCATCATCCTTAGTCTCATTGTGGCAGCTCCACGGCCATGTACCCCCATTTCCTCCTAGCTCACAACCTCCATGCTGGAGCCTCAGTGCTGCTGTCCTGACAGCCATCCCAGCCATCCTGGCCTCTCCAAGCTAACAAAAGCAATGATGCTGAGACTGGTCGGAAGATGGAATTCTAAAAACGTATTTCCAGATGGCTTCCCTTAGTGTTGTCAGGCCTGGCAGCAGCTTTCTTTGCTCTGTATCAACCCTGGAAACATTGGTAGACAGTGGGCAGCAAGTTCTACCAGCATAGGAAAGAATGGACTGATTAAGTAACTTGGTTTCCAGGGTTAAACACTCTGGGCAGAGCTTAGCAGGTTTAGTGGTTTGCAACTTCATACCATTTTTTGACAGATTTAAAACTCTCCCTAATAAAAAAGGCAGGGGAATGAGTTTGAAGTTTAGTGTAATTATGTTTTCATCATGAATGAGCAGATGAAAACAACATCTGTTTTACATAACTTTTCTTCATCTACTCAAAGATTTTACTCTTTAGAAATTACCTTCTTTTGAGCAAACCCTCACACTCTGTGAAACTACTGAAAGATTTATTTGTGTAGTCAGTTGCTTTGAGTCTATTACCAAATGGTCACAATATGCAATGACTCTAGAGGTAGATTCAGGGGCTGACACCCAGTTGATGCTGTGGTAGTTTCTCATTAACATGACAGATTTCCAAACTGAGTATTTTCTTTCATGCAATTTGAATGCTTGAAGACTGCAGAAGTTTGTGCTCACTTTGAAGAGGCTAGAGTTAAATATTTGCTTTCAGTACTGATGGAGAAGCTGGCAGTGATGTTATAGTCGTGATTGCTCATGCTGTTAATGAGCCCAGGTTAACACAGGATGCTGCTGTCTTTCCCCGTAACTATGAGTGTGACTGGAGATATGTGCATAAGCTTTTGGTACACCCTTTTATATGCTTTAAGGTGTAATAATATTTTTCCTACATCAAAGTGAGTGCCTGCACCCATCAGGTATTTTGCTTTAGTCCTGAAACGGTCCAAATGTTGCTCTCCTAATGATTTTATCATTCAATGAAAATAGGGTTTTCTTTATGTTCAATCTGACCCTTTCTCATTAGCCTACTAGATACAATCTCATTAGTAGTACTCCAGGTAGGTACCACACTGTTCTCCAAACAAAACAGAGGACCAACTATCTTAAACAAAATCCGCCATGTCATAAAAGGAACATTTGGCAGGAAATTAATTCAGTTATTGTGATTGCTGTCACTGTTACGTCTGTCTGTGAGTGACCTATTGCTGTGTTTGGTGCTTCAGAAGTAATCTCTGTGAAACCATCCCATCCTCTGGGGAGTTATGCTCCCAGTCAATAAGCAAAACAGATGAAGACTTAGGGAAAGGGTGGAGAATTACTCTGTTTTTCAAGTCAGTCACTTCAACACAGAGAAGTTTCTGGCTGGGCATCATCAAGCCCAGCTGAGCTCACTGCAGCATTCTCCACTGCTGCAAGTCCGAGATTTTGTGACTGACCTGAGAGTAGGCAGAGAGGGAGAAGGGGCTGAGGTCAGGCTCCAGCAGTGCTCTTTCACCAGGCTGTTCATGGGCATTCCTGTGCCAGCAAGGAGGAAACAGACAGATCATGAAGCCCTGCCTCAGGAGGAGGGAGATGTCTGGAGAAACATCTCTACTCAACACAAGGACTGATGAGACCGTAGCTACACAGTGTGTATGACCCTCCTCCACCATTGTTTTACTGTAAAATTGTAAAAAAACCCTGACCTGTCAAAACTGTATCACTGCTCACTAAAACATGACTGATGTCTTCACTGATTGATGTCCCAGACACTGGGTGGTGCAGGAGTTTTTTTGGGGTGGGGTGAAGGTATGTGTGCTTAATGTGTTATGCTTTATATGATAAGATGGGAGGAATATTAGCCACCTGGAGCTGTGTTCTCCCTGCCCATGATGAGAGGCAGTATGCACAGGAAGAAGTGGAATGGTATTGTGGAAAAAGAGAAGACCCTGGGCACAAGATATTTCTCCCAGGGTATAAGGACATTGTTCCTATTTTTATTTATGACTGAACTACAGTCATATGTACACTGAATGCCTTACCACTCTTACATTGTCACACAATATCAGACTAACCTGCAAGCATGTTAACTATGTTAAGTGTGTTAGAAAATGGCTAGGCTAGCTGTCTAAACACATAGATGTCTAAGCACTCAAAATCTCAGGCAGTACAACGAGCAAAGGCCAGAGGACAGGGAGGAGGGTGGTGCTCAAACAAAAGTACGTGTAGCTGGTTTGGTTTTCGGAAGGTTTGGTGGCTGGATGCCAGGAGAGTAAAGTACATCTCTGCCCAGTAAGACCTGTGTGGGTGCTCCCCAGCTCTCAAAACTTGTCCCTCAGTCACTTCTCTGTTACTATCCAGAGGAGTCATGAGGGGGCTCAGAAATAGCCATACACTGGCACAGGGAGGCAAAGCAGCGAGGCAGAACAACAGCATAGTGACCTGGTCTGGTTAGAGTCTGCACAGGCAGCACTTGTGAATGACATCACCAAGGTTTCACATCAACACATGCCTCTCTGCCTCTTTTTTAACAGGAAATTAAGCTAACATGATAAAAAATATCACATCTCTTCACCAATTCATTTGCGTTTTTTGAGGGGGCAAGGTATGTATCTGGGGGGTTTTTTTCTCATTAGAGTTTGACCCAGACATGCTGATCCCAGAATCTCTGAACTTCCTTTGCTGAGGAGCCACAGCAGAACTAGATAAAATTACGGGCTTCTTTAAAACCTTCCAATCTTGTCTCTCACCTTGTAAGTATATGGTATTTATTAGCTATTCTTTATTAGCTAGTCAGAATATGTTTCTTTTTGGGGTTATATCACACTTCCATTGTCACCCAGCCTACTTGTACATTTTAATATCTGCAATGTCCTATTACCCAAGTCTGAAGTTCAAATGACACTTAGCAGATAACTTGTGCACAAATACCTTGATTTCCCTGTGTGATGGTTGAGAAATATGTGCAATGTAAGCCAAAAGGTGGAGAAAGGTTTTTGCATTTCTCTCCAGATTGTTGGACCTTGCATCTTCTGAAGCTTCTGCCGGATGTCTCCTGTGGATTGTCCTAAAAATAAATTTACCAATTGCTGCACTCCTTCTTCTGATCCAGGATCCAAGGTGGCATGGCGACACATCGCATCTCGCAAGTTGTCTAAAAATTCAGAAGGTGTTTGAGAGGGACCCAGCTTAGTAGCATACAGGGCTGACCAATCTATGGCTTTAGGGATTGCTCTTTCTAGCCCTTTTGTTATGAATCCCCACTACCTTTTTAACAGTGCCATTTCATCTGGCTCATTAGGGCCCCACTCTGGATCCTGAAGAGGAAGTACCTTTTTAACATCCTCCTGTGTTATCCTGCAATCATCTTCAGCCATATTCACAGCTGTCTTTATAACTAATTGCTTTTCTGATTCAGTTAGAGCATCAAGCAGTAACTGAATATCAGCCCAATCAGGATTGTGTTTGTTCACCATAAATTTAAATTTCTTAGCAACCCCAATATTGGGTCACTCTGGTAATTTCTGGCCACTTTTCCCCAGGCTTCTATGTCTATAATAGAAAAGGGGATTTTAACTAATACAGGAATCCCTTCATGATTTACTGCTTCCCTTAAAGGTGCTTGTATATTTCTTTTAGTTCACCCCCAGGTCCTTAATGTTATAGGACCCTGTGGGGAGGGTGGTTCATCCTCTTCGCTGTCACTGCTTGGTAAAGGTGGGTAGAGGTTAGTTGTTATTGATTTCCCAGAGGGAGATGAACTAGAAAGTGGAGCGGGGTTTGGGGATGGAGATGATGGTAACTCTGATTCTGTATCATTTGCTACCCGTCCCCCATCTCCCTTTTTAGGGGGTGACTTAAGTAGATCTGCCACTTCTTGTTCTTGGGCTTCTACCTGATATACCTTGTCAGGATGGGTACATCTCTGGTTTATTGAACATGCACCGCAACATCACTTAGGTTTTTCATTATTAACTTTGTTATCCTTTTCAAAAGCCAATACTAAGGGATCAGAGGGTGGTCTGACCCAAACTCTTTTTGTCACTCAGGTTGATTTTGAAGAGTGAAAAATAATTCAGCATAAACAATCTCTGGCCATTTTTGCTCACGTCTGAGAAAAAGCATTAGTTGCAGTAATGTTTCACAATCCAGTGTACCAAAAGGTGGCCACTTCATATCCCCTTCCAGTTTATAAAGTGGCCACCATTAGGTGCATAATTTAATAAGCTCCCTCTTGGTCTCTGCACCACTATGATTCACCATCTTTTTCCAGTGTGTCAAAACACATCCCAGAGGGATACTCTTAGGAACCTCTATGCTTTTGTTTGCCACCATTTTTAAAGTTCACAAAAAAGCTTGTTTCACAACACACTCACATACTCCACCACTCAAAACCCCCCCTCCTTTTTATTCAAATCTAAAAAAAATTCACACAGCACATTAAACTCACTCCACACATTCAAATGCTTGAAACAATTCACTTAAAGCACTTCTACCAACAATTTTAAACTTATAAAACCCACAGCAAGCCTTTCGCAACCCCGAGCAAAAATTTTGCTGGGGTTTTGCAAGGCTCTGCTAAAATCTGGTAAGCTAGCAAGTTACAGCTTGTGCTGCCGCCTCACTCACTCTGCTGAGCGGGGGGGTTAGCCCCTACCGCTTCGTTTGCACTGCTGAGTGGGGAGGGGGGTTTAGTCTTGAAACCGAGCTACATGCTACGCTGCTCTGCCTCGCCACTAAGGTTAAAATTATTAGCCCTTGGTCTGGATGTCACCCTGAACCAAACAACCAAATTTAAACTCACTTACAATCAAACTTTTCAAAATATACAACAAACTTACAAAACAAAAATCTGAAGCTACAAACTCAAATCACCCCACCGGTCGCCAAAGTGACACCAGACATAGTTTCAAACTAGCTCCGCTTGCTCCTTTAAACACAAATTTAACAATTTCTAAACACACAATTACCGCTTTCTCACTAATACCTTAACCAAATTTCACCACCACCATTCACACAACTTAAAGCTCACGCACTCTACTTAACTCTTTTCTTGCAAGCCACTCTCTAGACACAAAAAAATCTCTCCACTCTCTCAAGCACAAAAATCCTTCCTCAACTCCACTAAACACAAACTTTTATAACTTTTTCATACAAATACGTGGCTGATCCGTGCCAAATACACACAAATCAAAACACCCACAATACAAACTCTCACAAAGTAAACACACACATACACAACACACTGCTAATTCACAGTTCCAACAAGCCCTTTTGGCATAACCCAGCCATCATACCCTTACAGCGCTTGCACAGCCTAGGGGGTCTGTACTCTTTAACCCAAAGCGGTCCCTGTAGACCTGCAGCGCGTCCCTAATGCATGTGCACATCACTCAAAATAAAGTTAGTCTCTCTCTCTGTTCACCACTCGTATCCCAAACTACAAGCCAATACTGCTTTTAAGCCACCGACCGGACCGGAGCCGACGGCACTCCCGCCGATGCCACCCATACTCCTCCGGTGTGCAACCCCACGGTCCTCACTCCCCTCTACGAGAACGAACCAAGCTGGAGTTCTTGCAGCCATTCAAACTCCGCAGCCACGTGCACCGCCCCGCCACCCGCTCTGTGCTCCCGGCTCTCCTCCACGAGACACCAAAGGCAGTGCCCCTCAACACACGCCGCACGGCCACCCACGCTGCGCACCCGTCTCTGCTCCATGAGAGACCAAGGTACCTCGTTCCCCTCCCTGGGAAACAGAAGCAGCTCTACTCCCCTTACGGGAGATGAATCTTTGGAGCCGTTACCCGCTCCGTTAAAAAATTACTATGCTTTCTGCGGACACTTACAACCAAACTCTCCCAGGCTTCTGCTTCACACAGGGTGTCCCGCTGTGTCTTACAAGCTGCCTTCTTTAAGGTACCCCTTTAATTTTAAAACATACCTCTTTGTCCGTGGTTCCAGCAGGTCCTGGTCTCTCCCTGGGTTGTCAGAGGATCAAGGAGCCCCCGCTCCCCAAAAATGTGGGGCGAGCGCCTAAGGGGGGTCCCTGGACCCCTGGCCCCTCGGCCAGATAGAGCAGGGCCCCACCAGAGTCGCCAAAATGGTTTACCAAAATATGAATATCGATCTAATGTCAATATTCAACTGAGACGGACAAAAACTCTCTAACAGTTTGGAGTTAGAAAGTGCATGTTTTATTTGGCTCCAGGTACTGCGTGGGATAGCTCCCTAAGACGCAGGGCCCCGATCCAAGCAAACACGACACTTTTTATTTCCAAATATTATGAATATCCAAAATACAAATGCATATTCATAACATTAACACCTCCCATTCTCCGCTTCATATGGAAATGAGCTTACATGTCATTAAGCATGCATAGTGTGTGTCCTGAATGGAGTTGGTGGTCTTGAATTGGGTCAGTGGTCCCAAGAAAGATGAAGTAACTCATCTTCCTCATTTTGACCTTTATGACTTTTTGAACAATCCTAATTACTTTAGTGACCTCTAAGTTTCCTCTTGTGTGACTTTTGAACGGGTTCCCACCAAGGGAGGAAATTGGTAATTGTCCTTGTTCCCTACACCAACTTATCAAAGTTTCTATTCCTCATTCTAAGCACAGCTAAGCAAACATACAAATGACAGATCATCAGTTATTTGGTAATCAGTTACTAACATCTTAAAACCCATTTCAGGTCCAGCTCTCTCAACTATTTTAATTAACTCTAGCTGGGCCCAAATTCCTTCCTATTCTAAGTAATTTCAACACAGCTAGCCTATAACTAAAATCTTTGTATTTCTTCTAAATCTATGTTTCACTCTGAAGAGGAAAGGCTGCAAGGAAAAGGCAAGGCAAGGTCAGTGAAAGCTTTCTGTCCTGGCATATTTAGCGGTGTGAAGCGGAACCGCTGTTTGCTTTCCCTAAGGACTCTACGACACTGAGAGCATGTGCTTTTACATGTAGCTGAGAAGTGTGGAGATACAACTAGAAAGCAGAAGTGAGAGCACTGCTAAACTCATGTCAGAAGTGGACACGCTAACGCTGCTAGGCCGCAAACCATGGCAGGCAGTACGGCCTACCAGGAAATAGCTAGTATAAGGGAACGGCATGCTTGGTATGTACCTGTGTCGGTTAATGCTAGCTTGTAGCTTTGCAATGTTATTAAGAAACATAGATATGGTTGTTATAGTGATTGCTGCTTATATAAGAATCCATTTTTAGTTACTGCTGAAAAGGTATAAATACTCAGCTCTGTATCAATAAAATCGGCTTCTTGCATCCGAGCCATCTGCCCCATCTATTCCATCGCCAACCACCACACAACAGAAGGAAAGTGAGAAGCACCCGTATGTTGGGGTTTTAGTAGTTCTCCTTTTGGTTTTTTGGGGGTTTTTTTCTCTTAAGGAGCTTTCCCCCATACACTAGGAGACAATAATGACTGGACACTTAAGAGAGACAAAAGAAGTTGTCACCGCTCAGGGGAGGGGTGCAGCTGGTTACTCTCTCTTTAGCTGAGGTTTCTCACGGAGGGCAGAGATACAGCAAAGTTAGGACTGGGAAAACGGGGTTGCGTGCAGCCCCCAGCTCTTGTGCTCTCAGCATTCGGAGGGGAGAGAGGCTGCGGTGGCTGTGGGGAGAATTTGTCACCACTGCAGGATTCCGTCTCCTGCTGCCCTTCTTCTACCGTGAGTGCAGCTTTGTCCGTAAGAACGGCCGTTGCATTGGAACCTTCTTAAACAGTCTACCTTCACTAAAAGAGGGACTCTTCACCATCTGCTCGGGTGCCTCAGGTGAGAAACCCCAGGATCCCGAGCCTGCCTTTCCCTGCCCTGCTCAGAGCCGGGCCACTGCTGCCCCACCCCCCCCTTCTTTGCCACTGCTCCGAGTTTTCTATTCTATAGGAATAAAATCACATATAAACACATGAATAGATTGAAGAGATTGACTGATAATATGGGTTTATTTACAAGCCTGATTGGAGTATTTAAGGCCTGATTGCCATACAACTCACAAACTACTATTAAATGTAACTCACTTTCAAATTTCTAAGAGTAAAATACGTATTTGCACTGTATTCAAAACTGCATGGCAAATTATTTCAGATATTATGGACAAAATGATGCAATAATCACATAATAAGAATTTGAAAAGTCAAGTAGGCAAGAGAAAACTGCTGGGTTTTTGTCTGCCCGCATTCTGGACCACAGCTGTGTGAAAATGATCTGTGAGCCAGGTGCAAAGGTGCACAGCAGGAACAGCACTGTCACCTAATAAACACCCCAGGTTTCTTTATTAATGACTCTCAGGAGTAGAAGAATGTGTCATGTTTCCTACAGAGATCCATTTTGAGAGGAGAAATGTTTGGAGAGGAGCAAAATCACATGAGTTCCCACTGTAGGCTATATACCCGTTTCATTGTATCCTTTCACTTGCAGAAACCCATCTGATCCTGACTATTTGAATTACAAGGACACACTGAACCTCTTGCACGCACATCTGCTCACTAAGCCTGAGAAATGTTTTCTAGTAAAAAGGAAATGAGAAGGACCAGTGTAGATACAAAAATGCTGCTAGAGAGGATTTTCTTGCTATTTTCTAAGTCCGTGAGAGACTTTTCTCTCTCACAGAAGAGGTAGCAGAGTTGTGTAAACAACCAAGCCACCTGCAACCTTGAAAAGTCTTGTTTATGGTACAGTAGAAAAATATTTTGACAATGGATGTTTTAGCATTTTAGCCAATCACCCCAAGGGGTGGCTGATCCTTTGTCCAAATAGATTACGAAGAAAAAAGTCTATAAAAGAGTTTGTAAAATAATTAAATGAATAAATCTTGCTGCACAATTCCTGCCTGCTGTATCTTCTCTCCTCCTCCTCCTCCCTATGGCTGCAGGACACAGTGATATACCCTAGGGCCCAGGCCTGTGGTAATAGAGTCTGGACCATTGCCAACAAACACCTCTGCACAAAAGGCTGAAATAATTGCTCTAACCCAAGCCTTAGAATTGGCAAAAAGAAAGAATATTTATACAGACTCAAGGTATGCATTTGAGGTGGTTCATGCACACGGAGCCATTTGGAAGGAGAGGGGACTGTTAAACTCACAAGGGAAGAGTATCAAGCATGCACCAGAAATACTGAAGTTATTGGACACGGTTCAGCTACCTGAGAAGGTAGCTATCGTGCACATTAAAGCGCACCAAAAAGTGAGTTCTGAATTGGAAGAGGGAAATATGCTGGTGGACAGAGAGGCAAAAGATGCAGCCAAAGGTGAAGTAGCCAATGAAAAGGTAGAGGCAACATTAATACCAGATGGAAAGATTTGCCTTGAAGGTAGGCCAGAATTCAAGAAGAAAGATAAGAAACTTATTAAAAAAAGGAAAATGCAAGTTATAATCAGAGGGATGGGCTTTAACTAAGAATAACAAGCTCATAGTACCTTCTTATTTGTTGTGGTCACTGGTGCAGAAATAACATGAGAAAACACACTGGGGAATGGATGCTTTGTCCAATTATTTGAAAGATAGGATTATGGCTAGGAGATTGCAAGGTGCAGTGATACAAGTAACTCACCAGTGTGGTCTTTGCCTCCGAACTAATCCTAAGAATATTCCAAAACCTAAAGTTGGACAAATTGGGAAAGGCTGCGGACCTGGGCAACAGTGGCAAATTGAATTACCCTGAAAAGGGGGGTATCGATACCTATTGGTATTAACAGATACCTTTTCAGGATGGCCAGAGGCCTTTCCTGTAGAGGAATTCCTTGTGGAGCGGGGGCATAGGATACCCCAGGAGAGCTTGGGCATCCCAGGGCTGTTGCAGAAGTACCCCTGACGGGGCCTCAGGCTGAAGATAGGCTTGCAAGGCACCTGCTAGCCAGCAGCCTTGAACAGCCTTGGGAAAAGGTATACACTGGTCAGCTCCCCCGCTGCTTAGAGGCTTTCTCGTGGGAATGGGGCATGAACTTGGCAAAGTATGACTTGGTGTAAGTAAACAATAAAACTGGAGCACAATGCTAAAATCGTATCGGTGTCCGTATCGTGTCTCTGGCTGGATTCCCCTGCACCCGGGACCCCACCATGCTAAACTTTCCCACTAGGATGGCTAAAGCATGAGAGGTGACCAAAGCGTTGTTGCAAGAAATAATATCCCACTTTGGAGTTCCAGCCACTATGTCTTCGAATAGAGGAAACAACTGAGAGAAATTGAAAAATATGTGGCTGGGGCCCAAAGCAGAGAATTAGATGGGCCAGTACATGATGTACAACCTGGAGATTATGTGTATGTTAAGTCTCTTGCAGAGGAGATTCTGGAACCGCAGTGGGAATGACTGTTCCAGGTGATCCTCACCACCTTCACTGCAATCAAGATCAAAGAGCAGAAGGCCTGGATTCATCACTCCTGGGTGAAGAAAGCCCCTGAGGGTGTTTGGGAGGTAACGCCAGGCGACAACAAACTGAAGCGGAAGCTGACCCAAAAAGGCAACAGATGAATTCAGTTATGATGGACATTATGTGGAAAGTTGGGACTTTACTAATTATTCTTACAATCGTAACAAGAGTTAAAGTAGTACTACTCCAGTCTAACGCAACTGAAATATACCCATGCCAGGGGAAGGCATATGATCCTCACTTTCGGAAGGCTTTGAACAAAATGCTCAAAGTCACAAACGCAAGCCTGTGGCAAGGAAGGGATGTTTGAAGATGTAAATATGCATTTGTGCAGGATGGGTTTCATGAGGCTTATCCGTTTGGCCCTGAATGCTGTGACAAATGCTTGAGCAATTAAGTTTAGACTGAAAATAGAGGGGTGCGCAACAAAAGCATATGATGAACAAATTGACCGCAGTAAGGAGTGACTTAATTAAATTGCAGCAACCATTGCAATCCTCCTTGCTGGTCCTGGGTGATAAGCATTGGAAACTGTCCAAAATATTACCAGATTGGGAAGATACAGAAGAACAAGACCATGAATTGAACTGTATTATACCCCTCTGAACATAGAATGTGGGCACGAGAAATTAAAAGCCAGTGGCAAACCATTAACCTAGAGCCCTGCTCTA
The DNA here is from genome assembly GCF_017639235.1 of Corvus kubaryi. NCBI lineage: Eukaryota > Metazoa > Chordata > Aves > Passeriformes > Corvidae > Corvus > Corvus kubaryi. Next base: position 4,494,668 of record NW_024581137.1, on the reverse strand, counting down.
TGAGGGAGCAGTTAGGGTACATATGTGGAAGGATTTTAGGTAAAGACATTTGTTTGGACACAGACCAAAGCATTTGCCACTTTGAGGTGCATTCCATTAACCAAACAACGTGGCTAGTGTATACGGAAGAGGTTGCATCTGCCTCAGGATGGCACGTCCCACCATAACAATAGACAATTTAATCGTAAATGATAACCCAACTTAATTTGTGTATTTGGAATTTTACGAAAATTGGAGAATCACATCAGTATATAAAGACAAGCATGATTACTGTCCAAGAAGTCTTGCCTGTCCCTATGGGAATGAATCTGACATTTGTCTCATCATTGGTGGGATGTGCTTTTCGGATGGTCACCGACAGCAACTGGTATACTCAATGCCTTGATTCATCCTATTATTGTATTGCTCATTTTAGTTAGTGCAAGTTGGATTTTATCCGTGGTGATGCTTGTTTGGTATTGGAAGATGCTGTGGAGAATAGCAGCCTTGACATCACTATCCAAAGCGTATGGTTTAGTCTTGAATGAGAAAAAGGCGGACCATGCCGCTTGGATAAATGAAGAGGAAATCTGTGTACTGAGTAGAAGAATTTACTCACTGTTAAAAGAGAAGTGGGGAATGAAACATAGATTTAGAAGAAATACAAAGATTTTAGTTATAGGCTAGCTATGTTGAGATTAGTTGGAATAGGAAGAACTTGGGCCCAGTGAGAGTTAATTAAAATAGTTAGGAGAGCTGGACCTGAAATGGGTTTTAAGATGTTAGTAACTGATTGCCAAATAACTGATGATCTGTCATTTGCATGTTTGCTTAGCTGTGCTTAGAACGAGGAATAGAAACTTTGATAAGTTGGTGTAGGGAACAAGGACAATTACCAATTTCCTCCCATGGTGGGAATGAAACAGATTTAGAGGAAACATAAAGATTTTAGTCATAGGCTTGGGATTTCAGTTGTAGGCTTGGGCCCAGTGAGAGTTAATTAAAATAGTTAGGAGAGCTGGACCTGAAATAGAGTTTTAGATGTTAGTAACTGATTACCAAATAACTGATGATCTGTTATTTGCATGTTTGTTTAGCTGTGCTTAGAATAATGAGCAGAAACATTGATAAGTTGATGTATAGAATAAAGACAATTACCAATTTCTTCCTTTGTGGGAGCCCATCCAAAAGTCACACAAGAAGAAACTTAGAGGTCACTAAAGTAATTAGAATTGTTAAAACTCAGAAAGGCATAAAGGTCAAAGTGAGGAAGATGAGTTACTTCATCTTCCTTAGGACCACTGACCCAATTCAAGACCACCGACTCAATTCAGATCACACACTATGCATGCTTAATGACATGTAAGCTCATTTCTATACAAAGCGGAGAATGGGAGGTGTCAACACTATGAATATGCATTTTGTATTTTGGATATTCATAATATGTGGAAATAAAAGGTCTCATGTTTGCTTGTATCGGGGCCTGCGACTTAGGGAGCTATCCCACGCAAAAATAAAACATACACTTTCTAACTCTAAACTGTTAAGAGTTTTTGTCCATCTCAGTTGGATATCGATATTAGATTGATATTCATATTTTGGTAAATCATAGTTAGCATAGGAGAAAGGCATGCTTGGTATGTACCTGTGATAGTTAGTGCTAGCTTTTAGTTTTGCAATGTTATTATGAAACATAGATATGGTCTTGGCCAGTTGCCCCTCGTTTCTAAAAAGGGCTGTAAAGGGACTTTCTGAAATAACTGAGATGAGATCTCCCCACGGAAAGAAGACAAATCTATTGGCAGCAGACCACGAGGACTTCGTCTCATCCATTGGTAGCTATTACCCCCCCCCCCCTTTCTTCCTCTCTACTCTTTCACTTTGTTTTTTTTATCTCTCTCTCTCTCTCTCTCTCTTTCTCTCCTCTATCACATTACCATGTTGTGCGTACTTAAAAAAGGTGCACTGTTTTGATTAAAACTGAAATCCCTTGTGTCCTTTTGCACTCTGAGATCTGTAAACAAACCATCCCGACCCTCACTTGTATTAATGGATCGTGACATTAAACTGGCATCACGGACAGGATTTCTGACAGACAGAAGGGGTTGCAAGGTTGTTTGTAGTCTGTAATAGGGGAAGGACGTTTCACTCCTGCTGCACCTAGCCTGACACCCCGAAAAGGGTGAGCGGTGACTAGAAAGCAAGGGGGGTGACTCAAATTTCCCGCAAACTGCACACGCCTAGGTGAAAAGCACCCCATACTCAGCTGAGGGCTCTGTCTTCAGATTTTTCACAAAAAGATCTCTTAGTGTAAAAGGGGGAACTGTTTTGGTGGGCGTGTGTGTATTTGGACTGCTTGGTGTAGTGAAGAGACAGCCATAAGTAACTTAAGGAGTACCTCCCAGGCAGATTTTGGTCTCTTCACCCACCCAGGGAAGAGAAGGGAGACACGGCGAAGCTGTTTGTGTCGCAGTGTGTAATTAAGTTTTACCTCCCTGTAGTGGTTTTGATCCCTTCATAAAATGACTGAAAACCCTAATGCAAAAGATAAAGCTGCATTTTATGCTCTGCTAGCAAAACATAATGCCCGGCCCTCTCCAGGAGGGGAAGAATGGGCTCAAAATAACTGGTTTAATTTGGAGAGTGTGACTGATAGAATCTGTTCATTACAACATAAGACAAACTTTAAATTTGGCCAAAATAAAACCATAATCTGCTCCATTTTAGGAGCATGCCTTACAGCAGCTATAGATCACCGCTTTAAGCGATGTAGTGAAGAGAAAGCAATCATAGATTCCCTTCAAAACCTGTGGAAATTTTACAGGAACAATCAGATGAAGAAAGGAATGAAAATCATTTGCTGCAGGCTGCTTTGAGGGAGGAATATTTTAAGAATTCAATGAATGCTGACTCACCAAAAGAGAAAGAGGAAAAGAAAACTCCTAACATTAACCAAATATACCCCCAGGAGGAACTAGTGCTAGTGAAAAATTGTGGGGAAGACTGCTGCCCTCCTATGAGACCTCTAATTAAAACAGAATATAAATATATCAATGATGAAGATTTTGAACCTCATATCACCACTAAACAAATACCATACACTGCTACTGAATTGGCTAAGTTAAAAAAGGAGTATGAATCTGAGACGGAATATGTCTTCCAAGTGTCTCTCACCGGAGGAGACCAAATTCAATTAACTGAACAGGAGGCCAGTGGATACTGGGGATGTGGAGTTTTCTTAACAACAGAAGACAAACGTAACACATGGTCGCTGACTCAGCATGCAGCTTTCTGGGCTGAGGGACTTAATCCTTTAGAAAGGAGAGACCCTTTCGCTATAGTTGGTACCCCCGATCAACTTCTAGAAAGTGTCCACAAAGCCACATGTCTGCAAATGATCCATGAAAGGAAATTAACTCCTGGATATGAATCCCCCACGCAATTACCTGTTAAACCTGAACTGATGACCCCTTTAATTCGAGGCCTTCCAGAATCACTCAAACCTACAGCAATTGTCCTTCAAAAAACCATAGCTGCTGTAGGTCCTGTAGAGAGGTTGGATAGATTCCTTGGAAACGTGAGCGACCAAACTGCATCTACCGATCCTGGGTTTACTCCATATTCAACCCCCTCTCAGCCGCCAGGTTCACAATCAAATTCATCTGCCGGTGATTGCAAAGTTTGGACATGGAGTGAGGTTGAAGAAGATCTGATTAATTACAGTAGGAAATATGGATCTATAAAAATCCCAGAGGAAAAATCAGAAAAAACGAAAGGTGTCAGGTACATTAGGGCTCCTCATAGTGAAAAACCAGAGAATGTAAAACAGATCCCTAACCGTCAGCATTGGTGGTTATTAGGTATCAAAAAGGGAGTCCCCAGAGATGTGATGGATGGCTTACCCCTTGATCAATTGAGTAAGGTAGTGTCTAACTGGCACTGCCAAAAACCCATTCTACCGAATCCGTCACTTCAACCCAGTGCACCCCTCCTCCCTCAGAATCTGGGCAGTGAGTCAAAGCCACTTCTCCCTCAAAGTCCGGCCAATGAGCCAAAACAGATTCTTCCTCAAAACCAGGGAAACTAGACCCTCTGTTTCTTGTCAGTGGGCAAAGAAACGGAGCATAGGTATACCTGAGAATGCTCGCTAAAAATAAAACAGGAGATATAATGATCAGAGCTATTACAAGTTCTAAACGGGCACCTGTAACTTTTCTGATTGACACTGGGGCACAAATTTCTGCTCTGACAAAGAAAGATGCCCAGAGGTGTGGAATTGTTCCAACAAAGAACCAATATTGTGTTTTAAGTGCCTTGGGAACAACAGAATCTATGAATGTGGCCTTAGTCAAGCTCACTTTGCCTGGAGAGGAAAATCAACTCTCTATCAATGTGGTGATTGGAGATATTCCAACCAATTTATTAGGGATGAATGCCCTTGCTAGGAGGCAGTGGGAGGACTCAGAGGGTCTTCTGTGGTCTTTTGGCACACCATATTTTAACATCAGACTGCTCCAAGCTGCAGCCTCCCTACCATTCAGCAAAGTAACTAATGTGAAACAATACCTCCTTCCCCTGGGTGCCAAAGAGGGTATCAAGCCAGTGATACAGGAGCTACAAGAACAAGGAGTAATACTTAATACCCATTCTCCTTTCAATTCTCCGGTGTGGCCAGTGCGAAATCCTAATGGATCCTAATGTCAGTGGAGGCTGACAATAGATTTTCGTAGGCTAAATGCTAACGCAGACCCTCTTACAGCAGCAGTCCCAAATCTAGCAGAATTAATAACATTGATTCAAGAAAAGGCTCATTCAATCATGGCAACTATAGATGTCAAAGACATGTTTTTTATGACACATTTACAGCCAGAAGATATGGACCATTTTGCTTTCACATGGGAAGGACAGCAACACACTTTCACTAAGCTTGCCCAAGGGTACAAACATTCTCCTATCCTGGCTCATCACGCTTTAGCCCAAGAGTTAGAAAAAGTTCCCAAAGCGGACAATCTAGCTGTTTGTCAATACATTGATGATATCCTTGTGGGAGGAGATGAAATAGAAGAAGTGAGAGATACCCAACAGAAAATAATCTCCCACTTAGAAAGCCTTGATTTGCAAATTCCCTCAGAAAAACCCAAAACCCTTCACATGAAGTGAAATTTTTGGGAATTTGGTGGAAAGAAGGTATGACATGTATCCCACCTGATACCCTAACCTCTTTAGATCAGATTAAAATGCCTGAATCCAAAAAAGATCTCCAACATGCTTTAGGATTATTAGTGTTCTGGAGAAAACACATCCCAGATTTTCCATAATTGCCAGACCTCTTCATAACTTGTTAAGAAAAGGGACAAAATGAGAATGGACTGCTTCTCAAGAAGAAGCATTGCAATTGTTGGTTTTTGAAGCAACAGCTCACCAAGCCCTGGGCCCTATTCATCCTACAGATGCTTTTCAGGTCTCCTCAGGGTTGTCAGTACACATATGGCAGCGGAGTCCTTAGGGTCCGACGAAGACTGTTGGTTTTTACTCCCATGGCTTTAAAGATGCTGAAAAAAGGTACACTACCTGGGAGAAAGGATTGTTTGTGGTTAGCTTAGCTCTCCTAGAAGTGGAGAAGATTGCATGACAACAACCAATTGTTTTGAGAGGCCTTTTCAAAGTTATTAAGGCAGTCTCTACTGGCACCACCCCCACCTGACGGGGTGGCCCAGAGGGCCTCAGTAAGGAAGTGGTATGCTCAGATTGAACATGATTGTAGCGTCTTCTCAATAACTGAAGGAGCTGTTAAAAATCTGGCAATCCAAGAAACTGAAAACTTGGATAGCAGCCAAGACAAACCTGCCTCAGTCATTAAAGTAGCCCCTCCTTTTTCTCCCAAACGGTCAGCAAATTCTTGGTTTACGGATGCTTCTGCCAAGCAAGAAGGAAAGGTGTGGAAATATAAGGCTGTAGCCCTCCACACTTCCTCAGGTGAACGAATTATCACAGAGGGGGAAGGCAGCGCCCAAGTTGGCGAGCTGATAGCTGTTTGGAGTGTTTTCCAAGGTGAGGCACAGAATACTTCTCCTGTCTGTATCTACACCGATACCTATGCTGTTTAAAGGATGGACTGAGTGGCTTCCTTTTTGGCAGCAAAATGATTGTGAAGTTAACAGAATCCCAGTATGGCAAAAGGAAAAGTAGCAAGAAATTCTAAGTAATGCAAGTCAAGGGAATTTTGCCATGGAGTGGGTAGCCTCTCACCAGACAGATGGAAATCCAGCAGGAGAGTGGAACAATAAAGCTGACGAATTAGCAAGACTAAGTCCTGTGAAAAAAGATCAAATTACAGAGGACTGGGAGCACTTCTTAGAATGGTTGCATGTAAAAAGACAACACACAGGTGCAAAAGATTTGTACAAAGAAGCCCTTGCTCGCGGTTGGTCTGTTACCAGAGAAATGTGTAAAACAGGCATATCAGCCTGTGAACAATGCCACAGATGGCTAGAAAGACACCCTTTGGAAGATGACCCTCTGCATTTAAGAAAGGGTAAAGGTTTACGGGACGCGTGGCAGGTAGATTATATGGGCCCCTTTAAAAAGTCAGGAGGTAAACACTTTGCACTGGTAAGAGTAGAGATAATAGCTGGGTTAGTCCAGGCCGATGCCTTTAAAAGAGCTACAGGAGATAATACTGTTAAAGCATTGCAGGGATGGTTTGGAACTTTCCCAAAACCACAAGAAATTCAATCTGATAATGGGTCTCACTTTACTGCCAAAGTTGTACAGGACTGGACAAAAGGTGAAGGGATTAAATGAACTTTTCACACCCCTTACTACCCTCAAGCTAACGGCATTGTAGAAAGGACCAATGGTGTCTTGAAACGACTTTTGAAACCACAGGAGAGAAATTGGGATGTTTGGCTATGGGAAGCTATGAAAGGTGTGAATGATAGATGGGGGGGGGTAAATGGGTGTCCCAAAATCACTGCCTTTTGCCCAACAGCTCCAAGCATAATTCTCTCACTACAGGGACCAAATGATCCTGAGAATCTTGCACACTACCCTGGACAACCTGTTTTGGTAGACCTCCCTACTGTAGGAGAAGTACCACTAGTGCTAAAAACCCTTTGAATAAATATGCATGGGTAGCCTCTGATGCCCTAGGGAGAGAGCATCGGATACATACACGCTACATAATTCCATCATTCTAATTTTCTGCCTTTTGGTGGCAGACTCTGTTGTGTTTACTTTTCACAGAAGAACTCCGAGGGACATGAAGAAGACCACATAAACCATGATAAGACTAGTGATACTTTTCTGCATCCTACCACAACGCCAGGGCCAAAAGCCAGCTGAGTGGCCATGGTCTGAAGCTACCATTAGGTACACTAGTGCTCTAGGATCCTATCCCAGAGATCATTGCCTGAACCTAGCCACTGTAGTACTGCACGACTCTGAGGTATACCGTCCAAGTGAATGGGGATGGGACTTGAAGGATTGGACTAGAATCCTAAAAGGAACAATAGGTGAAAAAATTAAGGTAGGATGCAGAAAAGTAGAAGGATCTCTTTACGAGAAAGCTTCCACCATTGCAATCTCTGGAAATTTTCTAAAACCAGATGGGAAAAGTGATTTGCACCCCAACATTACGGCCAAACTCTGCCCTACAACAGAGTGGGTGTGTGACAAACAAACCCCCTTCATCCTGTGTTGTTGTCAGAAGAATGTCGGTAACTACACCTTTAGACCCCAGTACCAACAATGTTGAAATCACAAAGCTTTGCAGAAACAAACTAACTGACTGCTGGTATAACTTTCCTCTAACCAAACCAACCTATGCAACATGCAATTGGCAAAATAACCCGGCAGATCAGCCAAGTCTGAAAGGTTTAACTTATAAATTCAAAATAAATGCCGTAGCAAAGCCCATACTGAGTGCAGTAATCACATACCATGGTATAAGTACCCTCCTTGTGTTAGATGACAAGAATAAATTTTTTTCCACCCTTTATGGTAACCCGAGGTGACGATGTTACAATACGATGTGGATTAATTGCTGAATTTTTTACCGAACCTATACACAGTTATAGCATTGGACCTCATGGTCATGTTTTGTTTTCAAAATTCAAATCAAGATTGTTGGCTAAACCTTAATTGCTGTACAGTTTCCCCATAAAGTCATGTGTGGTAAAAACAATACAAAATACTGGGGGGGAACTCAAAGTCGATGTTGCAATACATACCACCCAACCACCGGTTATGCTAAACCCAAGAATTTTTGAAATTGGACCATGTATAATCACAAAAACAGGCCAACAACAAATATTGTTCAATCCGGCATGGTCCCTTAAACAAGTCAAGTTGCTGATGCAAAACAATATCTCAGAAATTCAGCCAGCTCGTTCACCTTTTCTGCAAACTTCCTTCAAGGGGTGGACAACCTGGTTGTGAAAGTGGAACCCTTCTAAGAAACGAACGCAAAGAGACATAACTGGTGTTGTGGGAACAGGATTGGGAATCTTAAATAGTAGTGATTCAGAAGTACTAATGAATAAATTGGCTGCCACAACTACAGATTTGACTAAAATACAACAACCCATCAGTGGTTGTTATCAAACATATTACCAAATTGAGAAAAGGTAAATGTGAATGACCACAAATTGATAATTGGCATGCTCGGTGCTACACAAAACAACATTTCTTTGGCTCTCAGCTGTGTCCAGGCTCAATTGTGGATGCAGTCAGTTGCTGCCTCAATTATAAGAGAAGGCAAAGAAGGCACTTTTCCTACTGAAATTCGGAAAATAATCTGGGACGGTGCCACTGATTTTGAAAGAGAATTCCAATCCTGATGGAACTTAGTGAATTTTACCTACAATCCCATCACAAACACAGCCACAGCCTTTGTACTAACCATTCGTAATGCTTCAGTGCATTCGATATTCCCTATCATTGCATTAGGGCTGAACCATGATGCAGCTATTCTCTACCCTTTCCAGCATAGAGAATGGGCCCGTCAAATTGGTAAGAAGTGGCAAACTGTTAATTTGGAAACTTGTATTGTCCGAGAACAACAAGGGTTCATCTGTGAAAGTAATGCAATTAGACCTCAAGACATTTGTTTGGACACAGAACAAAATATCTGTCATTTTGAAATTCATCCTAACAAGATTCCTGAAACAGTGCTTGTGTATATTGGCAATGGATGTGCATGCTTAAGAACTGCATGTGATAAGGTAGTTAGAGAAAATTTAGTAGTAGATACTAAAAATCATTAAAATTTTTGAGTTTGTAACTTTACTAAAATCACAGGATGTGATTTCTCTTATTTAGCCCCACTTACTTCTTATTGTCTTTTACAGTCCAATTACACACTGATCCACCAATTATTGCCTACCCCCACTGGGATGAACCTTACTTAGGTAAAGCACTTGTTGCTTCACCAAGATTTCATTGAAATTTTGGAAAAGATCAAGAAAAACGGACAGAAAGCCTTGGTAACTGTTCATCAAAATGTGAAAGAAATACATCATGTTCTAGAAAGAGGAAAGAAAGATGCTGGACACAGCTGGTGGGATACTTCTTTTGGGTGGTCACCTACTGCTACAGGTGTCCTGAACAAATTGTGTCGTCCCATCCTTGTTCTCTTGATTTAATTTTGATTGGTTTTGTTTTATCAGCAATCTTACACATCATGAATTGCAGAATGATGAAACGGTTAACACAATTGACATCTGTAATAGATGTGCACAATTTGGACAATATCCCATCCACTGTGGACACCCCTAAGGTTGTTGACACAAGACGAACTACACGAGTATTAAAATAAGACATGATTAAAAATTACATGTGTATTTTGATTAAAAATTACTTATTCCTTCTTTTTCCTTTTCTTTTCTTTCTCTTTTCTTATTTTCTCTACCCTTTTCTGGGATATGCTACCAACATTGACGCGTCCTGAAGACTTCGCAACAACACTACGAAATCGTGCTGATGGAGCTCTCTTGATGACAATCGTGAGTCACGGGGTGGTGTAAGAGATGGTCCAAAGATCCCTCATCTGCCTCACGATCATCGCCAAGGACAGAGATTGAACACAGGAGTTCCGACCTGCCTAAGGTGGGATGTCTGCCAACTGTTGCCTGAAGGTGTGCCCGCTGGGAACTGGTACGCATTCCTGAGGAAATTTGTGCAGGACACAGTGGACTGTGCCGTTCTTGCTGCCCAGGCGGGAAGGACTGCGCTGAAGTGGAAAGGAATGACCTGTCCTGTTCCTGTTTCCCAAAGCAACGGGCCTCATAACAACGGCTGTAGATTTGCCCCACCTCTTGGGGAAAAGGGGGAGATGTGGGGATACAGCTAGAAAGCAGAAGCGAGAGCACTGCTAAACTCATGCCAGAAGTAGATGCGCTAACGCTGCTAGGCCGTGAACCATGGCAGGCAGTATAGTTAGCATAGGAGAAAGGCATGCTTGGTACATACCTAGCTATGGTATGTTAGTGCTAGCTTTTAGTTTTGCAATGTTATTACGAAACATAGATATGGTCTTGGCCAGTTGCCCCTCGTTTCTAAAAAGGGCTGTAAAGGGACTTTCTGAAATAACTGAGATGAGATCTCCCCACGGAAAGAAGACAAATCTATTGGCAGCAGACCACGAGGACTTTGTCTCATCCATTGGTAGCTATTGCCCCCCCCTTTCTTCCTCTCTACTCTTTCACTTTGTTTTTCTTTATCTCTCTCTCTCTTTCTCTCCTCTATCACATTACCATGTTGTGCGTACTTAAAAAAGGTGCACTGTTTTGATTAAAACTGAAATCCCTTGTGTCCTTTTGCACTCTGAGATCTGTAAACAAACCATCCCGACCCTCACTTGTATTAATGGATCGTGACACATGTCCAAAAGAAAAAAATCACTGGAACAAAAAGAGCAAACTGATCCAAGGTGAACTGATCCATGGAGAAAAACAGAAGCCTACAAAAATCTGGGGAAAAAAAAAAGGCAACTCACGTGCCCGATTCACAGATGCAACTCTTGCAAAACTTTTGAAGGCAGTCTCACTCCCTCTGCTGAACAATCAACTGGAGGAAATCCCACTCCAAATCTGTGGGAAACAACAAAAGTGGTGCAACAAGCACTTCATAGAATAAAAACTAAAACTCCACCTGAATAAATTAATGCAATTAACAACTTGTTTCACCTGGCTATTTTTTTTTTTTTTTTTGAGGAAATTTGTTTATTTTCTCTTTCTAAGAATGTCAAACATCCCTGCATTGATGATAAAGAAAGCAGTTTGAGGGCAGTGAAAGTGCAGGAGCAGTAATGTAGATACAAAAATGCTGCTAGCAAGGATTTTCTTGCTATTTTCTAAGTCCGTGAGAGACTTTTCTCTCTCACAGGAGAGGTAGCAGAGTTGTGTAAACAACCAAGCCATCTGCAACCTTGAAAAGTCTTGTTTATGGTATAGTAGAAAAATATTTTGACAATGGATGTTTTAGGATTTTAGCCAATCACCCCAAGGGGTGGCTGATCCTTTGTCCAATTAGACTATGAAGAAAAAAGTCTATAAAAGAGTTTGTAAAATAATTAAATAAATCAATCTTGCTGCACAATTCCTGCCTGCTGGATCTTCTCTCCTCCTCCTCCCTATGGCTGCGGGACACGGTGATATACCCTAGGGCCTAGGCCTGCAGTAATACAGTAATCTCAATCATGTGCAGCAGGGCACCACTGAATCTACCAAAGGCCTGTGTTATCTAAACAGAGATGTTCTACTTGTCAAATATAGGAAGCTAAAGAAAGATTTATATGATACACATCTTTTTCTACACCCCAGCTGCATGTCACTGGAGCATGTCTATAATCCTCCACATCAATCTCCCATTACTATCCCACACCGGATCTGAAAATGACTAGCCGTTCCATTTCATCAGCGTAAACTATGTCCCCTTGTTTTTCAAAGCTGATGTTATTTCCATAGTGATCTATTGTCACTGTCCTTCCTAGTCTGTGGCTCTGGTTACACTTTAGCCTTCCTTTGGGCTGTGGCTGCTGAAGTCACCTGATTTTGCAATCTTGGGAAAGAGTCCAGATCATTGATTAAAAGTATTAAATGGAACTGACCCTAGAAAGATGAATTATGCCTCTCTGTAGATGACCAAATCTCCACCTTCTTCCCAATTCCAAAACTGAGAATATTTGTTTACACTTTTAAAGGCCCATCTGTTCTGTGAAGTTGTAATGAAAAGATGATGGTGATGATCTTTTTTCTTCCTTCTCCATCATTTCTAGAATAAATGCTTTCAGTCAGAAATGGTTTCTTTCTGCTTTCTGCTAATGTTTCTGCTGTGTATTGTGGGAAATTATGCATAGAGCCACTGACTTGTCTTTTTCCATCCTCTGCTTCATTGGACTGAAGGTTTCTCTTGAGCCTGAGATCCATCACACAGCCTCAGCTTTACTTAGAGCTCTTTCTTTGTTGGGATTTTCACAGGCTGAAAGACAACCTTGGTTATGCTCCTTATTATTTCCATTTTCATTTTGAGCACCAGCTAACCTGCTCCTAATGAAACAGAACTATAAGCTTCATGGATGCTTAGTAGAAGTGTAATCCTTTTGTTGTAGTTTTCTTCAGTGCTCTGAGATTATGTGATGAGGTTGATAGAGTCCACAGCATGTCTATTGAAACAAACTGATGTGCTGAATGAGTATTTTTCATATAGGAACACTGCTTCTCTACCTTATCTTGTGAAATTTTCTCTCACAATATTTCTACCTGAAGGGGGGAGAATAAGGAAGGGAAGTCTCACAGGAGCACGCTTCTGTGAGTCACAGCTCTATTTTTCACACTCAGCAGATTCAAAACTAAAGTTTTTCTTCCTGCAAGCTTTCTCAGGCTGAAATTGCAGACCTTTCAAGGCTCACTTTCCTTCATTTGATCCTTTTTAGATGCTTCACAGGACATATTATCTTGCAGGAAAATTAGTTTCTCTCTCATCAGAATTGGGTTTGGCCACTGTACACAGAATTTCTCCAAGTACGAAGTCTATTAAGGAGCAAGAGAGCCGATTGTTCTTAATATGCTCAAATACTGACAAGCTTGTGATTTTCCTTCAGCATTTATATGCTTAAAGCTTATGGTTCAGGTCTTGCTGGAGAGGTTTTTTGGTGGAAGAACATAGGCAGAGAAAATATTTGTATCCAAACTTCTCACTAGCTTGACAGGTAAAACCAGTGATTTACAGTCAATCATAATGGGAATGATTTGTAGCAATTCAACGCATTATCAGCATATATCAGTGTGTGGCATCAGTGTTAACAGAGATGTTGGGAGGCATAGCAAGAAGAGAGGTGGTTTACATGGTCAAGAAAAGAGATGATGCCTGAAAAGTTCTCTGAAAGGCAGCCTATGCCACACACCACAAGTTTCTCTAACACAGAAAAGAGACGCCTCTTCTTCCTCATGACCTGCCTCTTTTCCTGAGTAAGGAGGACACTATTTCTTGAGCTTTTACTTCTAGAACGGATCCTTCCCTTTCAGTACCAACTCAGGTCATTCCATGAATCAGCAACAAGTTGTCCCTTCACAGTTTCCTGCCTCAGCTTATGAGCAGCTCTTGCAAGAGCATTGGTGCTGCAGTTCCCTCCAGCTTGAGTCCATTTGCCCTGGATGCAGCTCTGCTGTTTCCAACTGCTACCTTCTGTACAGGCCCTCCACTGGACTTAAAAGTACTGCTGTTGTAGGAACCCAGAGTGCAGAGAATATTTCTCTGCCTGTTTTGAAGGGTTTTTACCCCCCTGAACAACACTGTTTTGACCTTCGACCATGGAAAAAATTGCCAACTATTGGACAAGAACTAGAAAATACAGTGGTGTGAATTAGGTGATAGACTACTATGTAAGATTGTCACAGGGTGAAAAACTTAGAGGTTTTGGGCTTCTCTTTGTAGTAAATAGATAAGAGCAAAAAACATCAAAATGGAGGATTGTTGTTGTTCTCCAAACCTTCCTTTTCTACTTCTCCATATTCTGCAGTAAAAGTAATTTGGGATGATTGGACAAAAAATTCCGCAGTTCCTGGCTGTGTTACTGAATAATTGGTAGGAAAGTGAAAATAATATATGTTTTCAGTAACTATGGGTTAAATTATCTTTAAAAGGCTGTGTAAATCTTGATAATTAGGCTTTCTCCTGCATTCTCTGCTCTGTGCTACATCTGGGTCATGCTAGTGACTCTGTTTCTCTGATAAGACTTAATAAACAACTATCTAGCAGCAGTGAAGGCTCAAAGTCTCTGTTTGTCTCTCGAACTAACTCCTGGCAAGGACTTTAAAAACTCTCTCCCATCAGGAGAGATTTGATTTACAGCACGGATCTGTCAGCTGTGATGTGAGGTTTGTTTGCACTAACCCAGGAGGTGGGTATAGAGATACATAAAGAGCTAGGAATAAATACAGGCCTACAGGCATACATATAGGTAGTGGTATAGATATGTGTGCATATTATTTTTTCCCAGTTGTTTCTAAGAGGTGATTATGTTCACTTAGTAACAGAGGACAGAGGTAGTGGCGTTTTGTACTGCTGTGTCTAATGTGAATAATAGTTTTGGCAAAAAAGACAATTCATTCAGATAGACATAAAATTTTCTTCATTTCAGTGAGGAACACAGCCAGGGCTGTCTACTTCAGCCTACAGCAATATCTCCAATAACAAACTGTGGTTTTCCCTTTCACCCTCATAGATAATTCCAGAAATAAATCTTACGGGAGAGAGTAAGCCTTTGGCATTCCAAGGATGCAAACAAACTTGCTGGAGTGATCTATTGTCAATCTCTACCCTCAATACATTACCCTTTCCTTCAGCGATATTTAATGGAGCTGGTTTTTCTTCAACTGATCTAAACAATTTTGTCATTTTGCTTGAGTGTTGCCAGGAAAACCCACTCCATGCATCTTAAAGCAAATTGGGATCCAAGCATTTTATTTATCTGTTAACAGCACAAAATTAAGCAGCAATAAGAAAAGTGTGTCATTCAGGATAAACAGTGGTAGTATCACAGGTAAACCCCCAAACTTGACATACACAAATGTTAGTAGACACCAGCAAATTTTTAAACACCCTTTGTAAAAAACGTAAAAGAGCTTTCTGAAGAGCATTCACTTTCCCTTGGCAGCCTTTCAATAGCACCACCAACACTGGTGCTGTACACTTACCTTGTCAACTAAAGGTACCATCAGATTCTTGCATTCTTGGGGGAGTCCAGCTCCAAAACTGAAAATGGCCAGTAACTCCTCCCACACAAAATGTGCCAGGATAGAGAGCTGTTGATGTTCCTCTGGCAGGGTTTTCCATAGCATAACCAACACTACTGCTATTCACTTCTCTTGCAAACTAAAGGCACCATCACTATCTCAGTCTCCACAGTGCCCAGCTGCAAAATTGAAAATATCCAGCAATGGGCCCTACACAAAAGGAGCCAGGACAAAAAGCTGTTGCTGGCTTTTGCCTCCTTCCTCCCTGTCACTGTTCAACAGCACCACTAGATAGAGCTATGTCCTTGCCTTGCCAGCTAAAGGTACCATCACACACTCAAACTCATTTCAAGTGCAACTCCAAAATTGAAAACGTCCAGCAACTGTTCTCACACAAAAGGAGTCAGGACAGAAAGCTGACCCTTATCTTCTCCTGCCAGCCTTTCAACAGAACCACCAACCCTGGGGCTACGTGCTTGTCTTACCAATGAACTGTGCCAGTGCATTCTCTCACTCTCTCCAGAGTCCAGCACTTTCTCCCATACAGAAAGTGCCAGGGCAGACCTCACCTTGCTCTTGCAGGCTTTCAACAGCACCAATCCCACTGTGGCTAGGCAAGTGCATGCCTGCTGCTCTTGCACTATCAAGGCACCACTTATGTCCTGTTCCTCTTGTTGAGTGGAAGTTTGGAGAGGGAGTGAGCACTGCACTACCCTTAGCTCCATTTCCTCAGGGGATCTTGCTTATGCAAAAGAGCCTGTGCTTTAAAAGGACTCCAGGCTTGCTGCACTATCTGGATCTATTGCTTCTCAGCTGTCCCTGCATGCACTTCTCATACATCCCTGGCCAAGAAGCACAGCTGGGCAAGTTTTGAAAAGTAAAAAGTGTGCTTGTCATTGACTCGTGTCATACTTTTGAAAATATTCTACAGTACTACATACCTCTTCTACATTTGTGTTTGGTCAATACTGATCCTCATTCTCCACATCCTCACTCTTCAGGAAACAGGGACTGCTTGGCCTGTACTCCTGCTGCTAGTCTTGGTGGCTTTTCTTTGCCAGACTGCAAGGGTATTTTTTCAAGCTAAACTGAAGAACACATCAGCCTGATCCTGCCTACTTGTGTGCATTGTGTTAATGCTTGTGAGCATTGGTTCTGAAAAAGACAGAAGGAAAAAAGGAAAAAGATAGAAGGAAAAAAGGAAAAAAAAAAGACAAACCCCCCACCATAAAATATAATCCTGTTTCCATTTGCAACCTTTTTTGATTTGTGTCCTTAGAAGAGTTTTTAGAACTGAAAACCCCCTGGTATTTCAGGCAAATAATGGTCTCATTGTTACTCAATGTCATTGAGTTCTGAGGTAAAGAGAGAGGGAAGCTGTTTTGGAATAAACCTACATCAATTGCCTAGTCCAGCTGCTGACCAAACACTGCAACTCGGCACTTGCTCTACCACCTAAGCTTCACCAGCAGTTAACCCTGACTCTTGAGAGAGATCAGCTCCAGGAGTGAGCAGGAGTTAAAGGTGTTTCTAGCTCTAATTTTTGAAGATCCAAAAGCTTCTTGGCAGCCCATTTAGAATCCTAGCATCACAGGAACTCTGAGCTTGCTCTACTACCTAAATCTTATGCCACTGTCCTTTGCATCTCTCAAATTTACAGGACAACCTACTCTATGATTTAACTTCACAAACTCATTAAGAAATACCACAAAAAGCAAATGACAAAGATGGGCACAATCTCTTTCTCCAGACCATTCTAGCATGTGAATTTAACTATTCACCACTCAAGTAATGGTATTTCATAGCTTATAACACGTAAGGTTTAATATTGTGCACCTATGACCAAAATCCAAAAGAATTACATACCCAACAGACAAGTGCATTCACACTTCCTCCTGCATCATGGGTGCATTTACTACCTGACACCAAAAAGCATGAATGCCTCAGGAGTTCAGCAGCTGTTGGATCTGCGGTCTATGTATACTGCCATAAGTTAATGGATTTTTACCTCACTTCCTAACATATTTAAAGGCTGTAGGAGACAGCAATTTGCAGGTGAGAATAGGTGCAAAATTGTCCTGTAGCTTTTTCTTATGAGGTCATAAAGAAATATAACAAACTATCATCAGAAATAAGGCCTCAATGACATTTTGCCCTGACTAGTCTTGCACGTGAATTCACCTATCCACCACTTTAAATCATAGTGTTTGATAACTTATAGCCCATAATTCTTAATATTCTGCACCTACAAGCAAATCTCAAAAAAATGAAGCCGACATGGAAGTGTTCGTACATCCTCCTCCATCACAGCATGGGTGGTCCCTGTAACACAAAAGGATGTATAAAAGTCTCAGAAGCCCATCTGCTGTTGGATCATTGAAAGCTTCCTTTCTAAGTTGATGTTTTGTACTTTCCAGCTTGAAGGTTTGTTCTCTACTGCTTCTGTAAGTTTATCAAATACCTTCTGTTATGCCCACAGAAACCTCTGTCAGTCTCACCTTGCACCTAAGGGCACTCATAGAGCCTTTGGTAGGTCCCTGATGGCTCTGAAAGCTTATCTCTAAATTTTTATCATTACTTTTACTATAAGCCATCTACAGTTGTCTATAAATGCCTGCTGATGGCCCTGCACAACAGCCCATGGAGTGCCTTTTAATATGTCCCATGAAAAGCCTAGAGCCACCTGGAGTGCAGTAGGGGCATCTGCTGATGTTTCTCTTCTCCTCACTGGTCTGAGAATGCTTTTTAATTCAATTGATCTGCTGTGCAAATCTAGAACCTTCAGATGCCTTCTCATCTGTCCACAGGGCCTCCATGTGCCTTTCATTGCACGTAAGAGCCCCTGCAGTGTCTTTGGTGCACCCCCAAGGTACCTCTGAGTGACTATGCAAAAACCTATTCCTAACTCAAGGCATACTGCTGCAGTCACACTCAGTGGTATATGGGGGCATTCTGGTGTGCAGCATGCCTTTCCAAATGCCTTTTGATGTAACCCAGCAGTGTTTTTGAGTCATCAGGAATTCACTGGGTCATCTGATTACCTTTTTGTTCCCTCTGTTCCTGTGCATCAAACTATAGGGACAGGTAATGGCTGTTTTCAGCTTTTGCTGTTTATAGCTTTGTCTTAGTTCAGCTGAGAGTGTTATGATAAAAACCCTGGCCTTGAGCCTAGCCAGGTACTTGGGCACTGCATCACTGCTGTTCTAGTCTGAGCAACAGATGTCTTGATTCTATTACAAAGGAATAAGAAAAAGAAAAACCAAAATAAGTGTCTATATGTCTAAATAGACCCATTCTTTTTACAGCAGGACAATCTTCTGATACACTTTAGGTCTTAAACAACATTTACAAAGCTAAAGAGTGCCTGAAAAGGAACAGAATTATAAAAGAAGCAAAGAGTTTCTATTGAACACCTAAGCTAAACTGTTCAAAAATTTCAAGTGAAAAACACTTAGGAGCTAGTTCAGTTGAGAAAAGCAGATTTTATTTCAAACAGCAGCATACATACAACATTTTCAAAATATACATATCTGAAAACAAGAGACTGCATTTCATTAACCACCTTGCTGTGGTTTATCAACTGTTAAATTATATTTGGAACCGGGTGAAGTTTCTGCACCATCGCCTTCCTATGAGGTGGATGCTCTCATGTTTCATCACTGGTATAATGGTGCAAGACAATGGTAACTGCCAGTACCTCATAGAAAAGAACCCACACAACTTGTCTATTTGCTGTCACCTGGTGGTTTCAGCTACCTAAGTATTTTAAATACAGAAATATTATTTTTAACAGGTATGGCAAATCATGAACTTCAGGGAAACACTCTATGCATGTCATAGACAAATTTGACTGGCTATATATATATCTCTGAAGGAAGGTTCCTGAACCAGGACTAATTCCAACAGAAGCAACACAGCAGCATTTTGGTAAAGAAAGAAGACAACCTTTCCTACAACCCTTCCCTTTTATTATGATGCAGAACAAAGATTAAAATAATCAAAAGTTGCTTACATTTCTATATCTTTAAAAATACGATTGCATTACCAATTTTTTTGTTTTACCACAGCTTAAGAAGTGTCAGAATATGCTACACATAAATATCCTAACCCATCCACCATTTATCAATTCCCCATAGAAATATTTTCTACCTAAATTTGCTTAAAATATTATTTAAATATAACATCTTATTAGGAAAAAAAGAATACATCATCATAAGATTCAGCTTGCAGGTAATTTTCAACGCACTAGAACACAATGAAGCTGCTCAAATTATGGCAAAAAACTTTGTTTTCTTATGGTGGTGGTGTGTTGTGTGTGAAAACCACATGCAAACAGATTAAGAATAAATGGTGATCACTTCACGTCCACTGCCTCGGACTAGGAGAACTCTATCCAGACCTTCTGTCAGAACTTCCAGAAATTCCATGTCTGAAATACCATCTGGTCAAGGAATTTATTCAGAAGAGAAACAAAATAGCTAGTAATCTCTCAAAAAGTCTGACATATAATGCGAAAATAAAGTTCAACAATTTCATCAAAGAGTTTTTATGTGTCACCCTTTACTGTCCCATTACTGGTTATTCAAGTGGAAGTGAGGCCTAACTTGGGAGAAATTCCTAGTTTTTCCCTAATCACCTACAAAAAAAGATAAAAGTAGGAAATTTTAAAATTAGTTCAAATTTAAGAAATGCTTTATATCAATAGAAAACCCCCCTCCCTCACCACTACCAAGATTTTTTTCTAACTCTCTTTGTGTCACTTTCTTAAAGGCAGACTTATGCTTACCATACTTACTATTGGTTATCCCAACAGGTAATGGCAGAATGACAAAAATGAAACTCTCAATTTCAAGAAATATGGAATAAATACAGTAGAGGATACAGTTTTCATCCCCTTTTCTGTTTTTAGGAGGTCCAGGCATATTCAGGAGAACTAGCTGAGCATGCTGTGATTTATTAAGCACTACTCCGTTGAGCTTCACAGCAGTGTGCATTCTTCTCACATTTGACTGATTTCTAGCATGCAAAGAAACATTTTTAAGCACTGTCATAATACTTATGTAATTGAATCATATTTATTTGAAATTACAAGTATGTAAAACAAGCTATTTTCATGGACACTAGTATTTGTACATATTCAAAATAAATAAGAAAATTCAATACCTTTGACAAGAACATTTAAGTCTGAAATTCAAGCAGTTCTAAGTAATTTGTCAGAATGCACAAATCTTCCAGTTGCCAATTATCTTTTACCAAGATGAATCAAAACTTTGGTTTCAATAGAAATTAAAGTTCAGACAAGAACCACTAAGAATCCAGTTTGAGTTATATAAAAAAGTAACTGGATTTATACAAGAATGCCCAGACAATGAAATTACAGGTATGCAATGGAAAGATCACAGTATTTATGCTGTACAGTACAAGGTTTTATTCATGCTCCTTTGGAAACATTACAAAATTCTATAAGCCAGTGAAGAAAATTCAGAAACACCACAGAATTTTGAAAAAATTACTAGCTTCTCACGCCGTAAGAGTAAGGCAGTAAGCAGTGAACTGAAATTGAGCCTATTCCCTTACATTATCAACATTACCTAGTATTTTCCTTGATGCATCTACAAATGTAATTGTTGTAGATTTGTGCACAGGAAGAAAAAACAGCTAGGATTTTAAAAATGTCCTAATTTTAGTCTTTCTCTTGTATGGTTTAGTTGTTTTTCAGAACAAAATAAAAGAACAGTTTCCTTACAGTTCCTGAGAAACAGCCATCTGTGTAAAGTTAGCCATGGCTGGAAATGAGTCATATGCTACAATGTGACCAAAATATTCAAACTCTAACTTAGTCCATTTATCCAAAAGATCTGCTG
Source organism: Corvus kubaryi (assembly GCF_017639235.1). Classification (NCBI taxonomy): domain Eukaryota; kingdom Metazoa; phylum Chordata; class Aves; order Passeriformes; family Corvidae; genus Corvus; species Corvus kubaryi. The sequence continues at coordinate 4,473,589 of NW_024581137.1, read as the reverse complement.
CCCAAAAATAGATTTTTTTTTTTTTTTAATAAATAGTTAAAAGGCATTTGGCCTGAAATTTAGTGGCCAGTGAAAACCAGCCCTATCAATTCAATTGATTCTCTATACTCTGCCACCCCCAATCTTCCCCCTACAAGAGAATGACATTTCTAAAACTGAGTTTATCAGTCCCTCCTGGGGGATCTTCTATCACGATGCCCATCTATCCTAAGAACCAACTGTACAAAAACCATATATGGAACAAAGGAACGCTTGAAGCTCAGTCTTTTAGAAGCAGAACTGCATTTGAGACGACCAAACAAGAACTATGAAGAAAGGCAAGATTGTATAACTTAGATGTATAAATATTGAAGCTGAAACATTGTTAAACTAAAAACAAAATGCAGGGTGTAACTTTGTGGCTGTGGGCAAAAATTCAGCACTGAAATAAAGGCTTGCGTTGTGTAAAATATGAACTGAGGCTTACTAACATCACTTATCCTTCAAACACTGGTAGAACTGAAATCATACATAGTAGACAAAGTAAACTTCCAAAATTTTCAAAAGAAGCTCAATTTGTTAAGCAGATAAAATTAAGAAAATGCTGAACTCTAAAAAAAAGCAGAGCAGTCAAGTGAATTTTGCTCAAGAGATGTAGTATCCCATTTTTGTGTGCTGTCATATATGTCTGAACTTACGTTATTTCTACACATGCATGGGTTGCTAGAAGGCAGGCAAGAACTGACTTTTGATGAAACATGAAAGTTCCCTTTGGGAACAAATATTCCTTATTATGCAAGTAGTTATACCACAATGAGAGGCTATTCTTCCAGAATAAAAATATATTCCATTTTAAATGTAGTTAATTAGAACACTAAATACTATGCTGGTGCAGAGGAGTACTGTCAATATTTATATTCTTACAGAAACTAAAACACATGTTTTGTGACTTAGCTTGAATAGAAATCTGATAATACTTAAGAGAACATTAACAAGTCACAATGATGAATATTTTTTCAGTGACGTGCTATATCACATTATATTAAAAAAGGAACAAAAGAAAAAATGCATTGCAAATTATGATTTAAAAACATGCATAAAATGTAAAAGATCACAAGAACCAGAGAACCCAGCCTATGTTGTTTAAGTGAAGTGAAATTTAGACTTACAGATTTCCCCATTCTCTATGTGAAAGGGAAGCAAATGCATAGAAAAAAAAATTATGCCATCAGGTACATTATTAAGTCAACGATATTAATATACTGTACAAGCATACCAAGTTTGAACTGTAATTTCTACCCAACCACACATTGTAGTTTTAAAATAATAATATCTGAAATCAGTGTCTTGCACAATCCTAAAGTAGTGATAAGAACTATTTCAAAGATACTAATTTTAAAAGCCTTTAACGATTAGAGTATAATGGAGCCCAGGACAATGCTTTAGAGCATGACCACAATAATTTTTGGAATCTGCAGAACGCAAACTGTTTCTAAAGAGCTCAAAGCAAATCCACAAACCAACTTAGGATTTTAGGTACTGATTTTAAATATGCTTTCTAACCGCATTGCCCAAAAGTCCTAGATTTAAGATACATTTTCTTTAGATATTAAGATTTCCCTTGACATCCACAGTTTTGGTTTGGTCATGTGCAGAAAATAATTTAAGCTATTCTTCTAAAATCACAACATGAGGAAACAAACAAACTGATTTCCTTCTGTCATTGTTTTTGTGTCTACTACATTGGTTTGACACAAGGAGTAGCTCTTATCTATCTAAGAAGAAGACATTAGGGAATATTTAAAACAGGAAATATTTAATATAGCAAGACATACATATTTACACAAGTTTTATATTGCTTTAATTTACAGGATGAGCACTGAATGTCCATTAAAAAGCCAACCAACCAAAAAAAAACCCCAACTCCCCCTCTCTTCCTTTGTTCAATAAAACACCCCCCACACCCAAAAAACATGCACCCAAAATCAAAAACACAACCTAAGTGTCTTGAAAGACTATCTGCTTCTTTGGTACTCCCTCTAGTACCAAACACAACAAAAATACACTAATTTTTCACCCAGAGGGAGAAAGAAGAAGTTATCATTAAGCTTTTTAACATATATGCTTTCTGGTACAATCCAGATGTTGAGTTTACAGCTTGAAGTCTGCTATATTTAAACTTCACTCAAAACATTCTCTTTACAGTCGTTCTACCCAAGTACATACTATTTTTATAAGGATGCCATTTAAGTGAAGTGCATGAAAAGATTATTTTTGTATTCAAGTTTAAATAAAGCAGAATCACTTCAAAAACAAAACCCAGATAAAACAACCAACTAGAACCCCTCCCCCCATTAAAATACGCACAATGAAATAAAAAGCTCCAAATACCACATGCATACTTACGGCTTCATGTTGAAAATATCTTTAAAGCCAGACACATTTGAATCCTTGTTTTTATGCTTTTCCGCTACAAACTTTTCTTTAGTCCAGGTCATTTGCACTTTCTCTGGCACAGCAGCAGCCACACTTGCTTCAACTGCTGGAGCAGAGTGTGAGGCAGTGTTTCTATCATGGATCAGCTGGGCCTGGCCACAAAACAAATAATCACCCCAAGATTCAGTCAAAACTAGCATTTTCAAATTACACATTATTAAAATTTTGAAAAGGAATTTCACAGCAGGAGAACCAAAGAGGTTAAAGAAAAATGCACCTTACTTTGTGAACAAATATGAGACTATTGTGACTTTAGCATGAAGTGAAATTGCTTGTAAAAATGTACTTAATTGTTTATATTTGCAAGACTACATCTTACCTGGAACATTACTTTTGTAATGAACTCAAGTGAAGTTGAATTTCACCAGAGAGTACTTTATTAACATCAGGGCATTTTGCCAATGAAAAACTTGAAAGCCAGTACTCTCATTGTTCATGAGTTACATTATTTCACAGATACTGTTGTAAACATTGTCCATTTCACATGCCTTTAGCTGAACTACCACATCACTCTCATGACGCCAGTATGGTACTGGCTGAATTGAAGGCTAGCTGTAGATTTAGATTATTAAATTAGATTATTTATGCCTGCAAGAGTATATTACATAACAAATCCAACCAATCTAGCCATGAAGGGGCCTTCTCTTCCCTTTTAACAGTAGAAACTCAAATCAACTTCAAGAACACAAAAGCGCATGTTGGAAGAATATTGTGTTTTCTATTTTCCATTCCCCTTGCTTCTTTGGAGAAAAGAAAGATTAAATATTTAGCACATTATTTACTTACTTTCCCTCATAATAGTTTGTCCATAGACTTCTCTATTTCCATCAAATGCAACACAAATACAGTAACTTAGACTCTGAAAATTATAAATGAATTGGTATTTGGGGGCAGGATTCTTTTTATGCTTTGGAGTTTTCTGTTTTGGAGGAGGTATTTCTTTTTTTCCCTGTGATTGTTTGTTTGTTTGTTTGTTTGCTTTACGTTTAACAGTTATGAAAGCTATTCAGAGACTTGTTAAATCATGAGTTGAAGCTCCTGTTCTGTTTGGGAACCCCAATTATTCACATGTTAGACATCATCATGATCCCTCCACATATATGTTGATTAAGAATTTCATGCAGGTCAATAAAAAGCATGAATAAAACCCAAGCAGATGAGAATACTACTTTCGTCTCAGAAAAGCAATTCCTCTAGTGGTTGACAAATTGTAATTGCAGGTGGTTTTAAATGCCTTTGAGCTTCTGTATATTCCCTAAATTATTTCCTAGTCCTTATCCTTCAGGATTCCCAAATTCTAGAGTTAATTTCTGAGGTTCATATAAATATCTCTTAGTTTGATGGTCTTCCTATGTTCACAGATGATTAAATGATGATTCAAGGCCATAAATCAGAAATTCCTGTGAATACAATTCTATGAGGAGAATGAAAGAAGCTAACAAATACATGCCAATATTATAAATACCATGGAACAATATCTGATGGACTAAAATTTCAAAGGAACAACCGTAAGATGAGTTCAGTTCAACTATACTTCAATGGAGGAAAATTTGCCATGTTTAGAAAGACAATGAGACCAAGAGAAATTCTGGACCTATAATACACATTTATAAAAATGCAAACACAACAAAACCACATTCTTGTTAGTGCTATTTTGATACCAAATTCAATTCATGAAACACAACACTTTGCTCTCTCACTCCATGCTGAAAGGGAAATACAATGGTATATAGCACTTCTACAAACTAGGCTACACATTTTAGATATGAGCAACGCTTCAAGTGCACTCTAAACTCATTGATTACATCAGTCCATTTCCTTTCACTGTCACCACGCAGAAAGCAGTAGTGACATATATAGGTTAATAATGGCTTGCAAATAAGCATAGAAATCTCCTTAAAAGACCTAGTATATCAATACAGTCTCTGCGAATCTTCAGTATTTCAACAGAGAAACTATAAAGGAAGTCAATGGTTTGTGAAAGCATGAAATATGTTTATTAATGTAACACCCTGCTTCTGGCTCTTAAGAAAACAGGAAATCTCAGAAATGTGTTTCTTTTACGGAAAGTAAGTTTGAGAAAGAGAATATAGTTCATGTCGCAGAAGCATCATCTAGAGACAAGAAATACGGGTTAAGATAATGAATGTAGAAAAAAATATTAAAAATTCCTCCATAACAATGAATGATTAAATTGTTCATGTGTAGTTCAGTTTGCAGTAGTGGCACTTCAAGTGTTGCAATGGAAAATATGTCTAGTCAGCACTATGTCCAACTACCTCTTCCGCTTGGTAATCATTAGTCAGCAGTGCCTGAGCATCTTGGACAATGGACAGGATTAGCTTTTTCTTCTAATTGAGCCTCGAGATTCATCTGTGATGCTCTGAATCTGGGACAAAAATGTTACCAATGACAAAAAAAAAGTCTACAGAAAAAAGCAGGTATCATATTCTTCTTCATTTCAGTAGATGAGATGTGGTATCAGCTTATACGGCTCTTTTTAAAATGTTTAGTAGTCAGTTATGAAGTCCCTTTACAGACATTTGTGAAAACATCAAGCCAGTTGAATCTTTCAGTCTCTATGGGAAGCTCAAATATTCACTTGTTTGTGAGGGTCACATCCTTTTGTATACATACATATTCAGGTGAATTTTTTTACTCAATTACAAACAAAAGCATGAAAAAAATTAAAGCATGTGAGAAAGCTACTTTCCAACTCTAAAAACCTAAAACCTTAAAAATCTAATGATTCACAAACTATAATTTTGCTCCTCACGTGCATGCACCCAAATTTCTGCCAATGTTACCTAACAGCACAACCCAACACAATTTGGTGGGGAAAGGATTATTACCTTCTCACAGGTCCCATTATCACTGCCTGGCACAAGAGTCATTACTGAGGGTTAACCAGAGAAAAAAGCCAACAACCACCAAAAAGGGAAGCAAGAAAGTGAGCGAGGCTCTACATTTTCCTTCCCCTTTGTAGCATGTTGCAGTGGGGTCTCCTGCAACATGCATTAGACAGTGAGGCCCGTGGAAAGAAATAGGGAGCGATTCTTGATAGAAGTTTCAGAGATCTTTATTCTCCAGCCACATGGCCAGGGGACTGCTGAAGAACTGAGCAATCACAGGACAACCAGGGTCCTTCCCGGGCAGGGGAACACAAAATAACCAATGGGGAACAGGATTAGGGTACACGTGACCAGGGAGCAGGGAGATCCCATGCCTAGGCCATACCTCTACCCCAGGGTCCCCTCTCCCAGGACCCCATGGCAGGGGGGAGGAACCCCAACAGTAGTGCTATTGACAAAGTCAAATAAATAAATGTTTGCCAGCTACACTTAAGTTACCTATCTTAAGCTTTGCAGGCACATGTTATATTTACACCCAAGCAGAAGCAATTTGACCAAGTTTTCCAAGAAAGTAAACAAAAATCTGATGAGTCCTCGATGCCCTGTTCTACAAGAAAACCCAGAGGGCAAGATCAAATCAGTTCTAGTTTTAAAAAGTGACAGAAGAAGGAAGGGTGAGGGTGATTGCTCAGGGACAAAAGCAGGCCTATGACTGAAACAGCAAAAGAACGCTGTACAAAACCAAATGCACCTCTTTGAGAAGGTCTTAGCTTCATTTGAAGGCATCCACTTCAGGTTAAAGTGAGGTTAAAGTACTAATCTTGGTGGTAACAGGAAACCAAATTACACTCACCATTCAAAGCTGGAATACCAGGTTATATTTGAATGCCTGGAGACAGACAATAAAAGAAAAGCAATGCTAATTTGAACTAGAGATACTAATAAACGAAATGTTTTGGAGGTCAGCAAAAACATGAAAAGAATGGCTCAGCTCATTTAAGAAAAGATGATCAGAGTAAGAATGGGCCTGGCACACTGAGTACATCTACTCATCTTGTAGCTCCAGAGGACAAAAATTATCCATATTTTCTTATGAAAATACAAAAGAACAAGGTAGATTTAGATATCCTGATCAGAAACAATACATAGATATGACTTTTAATCTTGGACAAGTCAGTAAATACTAGGGGTTCTTGGAAATATCAAGGGTTTTACTTCAGACGCTGAAATAAATTCAGTGGTATTTTGAATGTCTCCACCACAATCGTTGGGGTTTTGACACTGACTAGAAGCCAGGCACCCACAAAAAACTATCCACTTATTTTCCTCTGCTATAGCTGAGCAGAGGAGGGGAAATTAAAACAAAAACTTCATGAGTGAGATAAGGATTAGGGGAAAAACCACTCTAAGGCAAAACAGGTTCAAAACTCAAACAGTATAAAGATGATTTATTGTTAACAGAATTAAAAGTAAAAAGGGTAATGAGAACTAAAATAAACCTTTAGAACACCTTTCCTTCCCAATCCCTCCCTCTTTCACACTGACTGTGCAAGGAGACAAAAACATGGGGTTTTGGTCAGTCTTTGTCACTTCCTAAAAATCTTCCTTCAGTACGCTTAAGGAAAGGAGTTTCCTCCTTCTGCTGTGCCGTGGGATCCTTCCCATGGGGATAGTTCTCTGTGAACTTTTCCAGCACGGTTTTCACATTCACAAATAGCAGCCCATCCGACCTGTTGTAACATGACTCCCTCCCACAAACGGTGCAGTCTTCCCAATACTGCACATCGTGGGTCATTTTAGTTCATGGGGTTTAGTCTTTTTAGGAGAAGCTGTTCTAGTTCGGAAGCAAGGGCTCTCTATCTCTGGAAGAAAGGGTCTGCTCTCTCTCTTCGAGTTCCTCACTAGATTACAGCTTTTCAGCATCCACGTGCTCCAGCATGAGCACTTTTCCTCATGGGCTGAGCGTGGATCTCTGCATCCCCCCCATGCACTTCATGAATTACAGGGAAATAATTTGTTGTATCATAGTCCTCACCACAGCTTGCAGAAGAATCTCAGCTCCAATGCCCAAAGCACTTCCTTCCCCTCCCTCCTTTCACTGACCTCGGTGCCACCATGTTGGTTCTCCTCACATGTCCTCACTTTTCCTCTTCTCTGACTCAGAAGAAAATTGTTGTCCGTAGGTATTATTGTTCTCAAGTTTTATCAGTTGAAAAGTTCTTATTGAGCTTCGCTATGCCAAAAAGGTTGATCTCGACTGTGTTCCATGTCGGGGAATTGTTTGCCATGTTTTTGTTGTTGGCCACTTGGTCCCTGCTGGCACCACATGGGTGGCCCTGAGCACGCTGCTCCTGCCCTCAGGAGGGGTTTGGCCTCGGGAGGGCCTCGGCCATGCAGCCTCCCCTGGCCCCAGGAGGGCTCTGGCCGCACATTTTTGGCTGTGCCACCCCGGCCGCATGGGCATTCCCAGTGCTGGTCACAGCACCTGCTCATCGTCAGAGTCTTCAGCACTTGGCTCTGTGCCAGACATAGTAGAAGCTTTGAGCAGCTTTCTCCCGCCCACAAAAAACTAGACTGTTTTTTTAAACTAATACACTCAGGTTTTACCCTGCTTGATAAGAAAGAAGAAACTGAAGCTATAATGGTGATGGTAAAGTTCAGACAAAAGTGAGTAATAAAGAAAATTATATGGAAGGAATAGAAAGAAATAAAAACTTCCAAGCAAACAACTCTGAAGTATAGTCCAGATTCCAACCAGCTCAGAGCTGAGGAGAAATTCTTTCATCTCCTCTGCAATTGATGTGCTATAGACTACAGAGCACTAGGTCCTATTATTCATGTGGAAGTTAAATCCTCCAAAATCTCCAATAGATAAATCACTCAAACTCCACTTGAAAAATACTACTGTTCAATAAAGAAACAATAAGACTGAATAGGATGTACAGAAAAGTTTGGTTTGTTACTGAAAAGATGTTAGGCAGGCTTAAATTGAAAGAAAACTACCATGACATGGATAAGAAAGAGGATTTACAGTATCACATCATTGTAACAATAGCAGGCATCTTTAGGAACCTTAAAAAAATCCTGTGAGGTGGAAAAATGAATAGAGAGAAGAGGAAAAATAAAAGGAAAAAAAACATAAAAACCCTAAACTGCTTGGACTTGTACGATTAACAGCAAAAAAGAAAAGCCACAAGAAAAACAATCTAGCTGTTTTACAAATGAGCAATTAAACACAGTAGAGTTCTCTTATTTGCCGCGGGATGGAAATAATTTTTGTGATGGCAAAGCCAGAGAATTCACTATCTTCTACATCGCTAAAAAGTCTTGATAATACTGAAAGAGTTAGCAGAATATATGAGGGGGTAGAAGCACAAGCCAAAAGGAAAGGACTTACAAGTTACAAATATTCATAAAATTACAGCTGAACGAAGCTTGTTAATAAATATGCAAAATAGTAAGGATAGGGGAGCAGCAAAAACAGCATTTCCATCTTGATACTATAGGATTATAGATTGTTGGCCTAAGTTTGCTTCCAGAAAGAAATTAGTTGATTCATAAAACATTCAAAATAATGCAGAAACTAAAAAAAAATATTCAGTGTGATTTGAACAAATTTGTATTATATTGTGTAATATGGTGTATTTGTAAGTTATATGAGGAGTGGCTGAGGGAGGTAGGCTTCTCTAACATGGAGAAAAGGAGGCTCAGGAAGGACTTTCTCATTCTATTCAACTACCTGGAAGACAGTTCCAGTGAGGTGGGGATTGGTCTCTTTTCCCCAGTAATAAGTAAAAGGACAAGAGGAAATGGCCTTAAGTAGTACCAGAGGAAGTTTAGATAGAACATCATGAAAAATTTCTTCACGGATAGGGTTATCAAGCATTTGAGTGGGCTGTCCTGGGAGGTGGCTGAAGTTGAGGTTCCGGAGGTATTTAAACAATATGATATGGCACTTAGGGACATGGTTTAGTGGTGGATGTGGCAGTGTTAGGTTAAAGGTCTTTTTCAATCTAAATTATTCTATAATCCTAAAACCAAATCACAATCAAAGCTAATCAGTCCAGTTGTATAATCATGAATCTTAGCTACTGATGTCAAGTTTGGAAAGGCTCTGAATATATTCGACACTGATGCTCAAATGTTTTGCTAATTAACACTTGCACTCAACAAGAACCGGAAAACTCTTCAAATCTGTTTAAATAAAAAATTATTTCTTTTCCCACATAACTTTAACGTTGAAAGTTGTCTTGGGGTGACTTTATGATGTTGTATCCCATATCTCTGCCCTATGCCCAGAAATTAATTTTGTGCCTTTCTATGCCTTTAAACTGAGCCTGAGAGGGGGGAGAGAAAAAAAAAACGAGCAAACTCTTCAAAGCAGTTTACAGTTTGTTTCAAGGATGCAGAGATAGAGACAGTTCTCTGCGTTCAGCTGCGGCAGCAGAGGGAGAGTGGAGGGAAGCACTCTGCTTGCTTTCTCACCCAGTTTTCAGCTACTTTTTCTCCAGAAAGAGAGACAGAGAGTTGAACTTTGCTTTCCTGGGACTTTGGGGGTTTTTTCCCCTCTTTTTTGGACTGTTTCAACATCAGAACACATCGGGACTTTTTCCACAAAAGTGGAGGCCCTGGAGGAGGGGGCTCCACCCCATCCCAGCTTCGAGGAGGAAGAGAGAGGTTACCTATGGAAGGACTCTGAAATTTTCCCAGGTTTTTCTCTCCACAGTGAGAGGTTTTATTATTTAGCATTATTATCCTCTTCTGGTGTGTTTGTTAAATAAATAGTTTTTATCTCTTTCACTTTCTTCGAGGAAAATTAGTTTTTTCCTGAACCTGGTGGGGGAGGGGTGGTGGTAACCTGCCTTCTCCCAGAGGATATATTTCCAAATTTGTCCAAACCGGCGAACAAGTAAAACTGGTTGTAGAGAAACACAGAATGCAGTTATGAAAGTTCTTAACTAGTTAGAAACCGATTAGAAGCCACAGCCCAAAGGTAGTACTTTCAGATTTTTCACAGAACATCTTGTCAAGTCAAAGTTCCTACCTCCCTTTCCCTCTCATTCTTTGATAGCTGCATCTGTTTTAGCATCTGAGATCGCTGTTCCATCATAAGTGTCTTCTCATACGTGAACGCAGAAATATCATTTTCAAACTGCAAAAGAAATTGGCATTAGAAACACCAGAAGAAAAGTACTACTTGGAAGAACAACATTTAGACAGTGTATCTCTCATACCTGTATTCATTCAGTGGTCCTGGATGTTTTCATGGCAGTAGAGTAATCCTAAGCATATAATTTATCAATCACTTCTGTCCTCATTCTTAAAACTTAATCTTCAAACAGCAATTTCATACAGTGAACTATCCTAGTGTAACAATATTATTGTTGTTTTATCTAAATTTTAGGTACTTGGAACAGACTTTCCACTATTCTGTTCCAACTAGGCTGCCAAAGTGAGAGTTGAAAGCAGTTATTTAAACTGGGCCTGCATTGCTGCCACCTAAGCATGTGTGTACACTTGTTTCCTTAAAAACTGTCCACAGGCACAAATAACACATTATCCTTGCATCAGTGAGAAATGTTCATAAACAGAAGCCATTAGGAAAAAATTCTGAAATATATTCTCACATTGGCTCAAAACTAAAATGCAACATAAACATCTACAGCAGTCACCTGTGTTGTCACTGACTTGTAAGGTATCTCTTATCCTCTGGAAGATTCCCAGAATTAAATATTACCCACAGCAGAAAAGAATAAATTGTATTTCTGTAGTGGTTTAACACTAGCCAGCAACCAAGGCTCATGCAGACTCTCACTCACTCCCCCACAAGTGGATTTGGGAGAGAATCAGAGGGATAAAAGCTAGAGAACTCATTGGTTGAGATAAAGACAGTTTAATAGGAAAAGCAAAAACTGTGCACACAAGCAAAGCAAAACAAGGAATTAATTCAATGCTTCCCATGGGCAGGTCCCCATCATGGATAATGGTTACTTGGGAAGACCAACGGCATCACTGCAAACATTCGCCCCTTCCTCCCTCTTCTCCCCACCTTATACATTGAGCATGATGTCATATGGTCTGGAATATCCCTTTAGTCAGTTTGGGTCATCTGTCCCAACTGTGTCTCCTCCCAACCTCCCCTAACTTCCTTGTCAGCGTGGCAGTACGAAAAGAAGAAAAGATCTTGGCTCTATGTAATCCCTGCTCAACAATAACAAAAACATCTCTATATTATCAACCCTGACATTTAATCAAGAACAAATCCAAAACACAGCCCCATACCGTGAAGAAAATTAACTCTACCCCAGCTGATACCAGCACAACTTTCTATACTGTCTTCTGCTCAAAATCCAACCAAGGCTGAGCCTTTTTATGGCACTCTGTGTTCTTTCAACTGTACATGCCACAGCTTTTTAGACTTTCATATTTAGTAGTCTAAGCAAAGAACAGTAAATCTTTCACATGTAATTTTTTCCTAAGTAATTAAAACAATTCTTAAAATTGTTTTATGATTGATTAGCATGATGAATCTTTTTAATAAGTTCTGGTGATTCTAGAAACTAGTGGTGGTAGAAGTTTTGAACCAGTTTACTCATCTTCATCCCACTTCAGAATGAGTAGTTTTGGTTGTTTTTTTTTTTTCCATAAGCCTTACTTTGGGCGTTATGCTAGTCACCTTTTAGTGCTGGAAATTACATCCTTAGTTTCCAAAAAAAGTGGACCTAGACAGAGTATAGCTTTAGTCCTTTCCTCTTAAACAGTTTATGACCCATATTTAGAAAAGGAAAAAGTTACAAAATTCATTTTGTCACTACCTTGACTTGTGAAACTGTAGCTATACTGTCTTGCTGTTCAGTGCTGGCTGAGGCTGGTGATGCCAAAAACAACTCTCATTTGAGACTAGGGATTCCTTATTCCAGAGAGGTATTCTTCCAGCAGTTGGAGACATGGACAAGTTCATCCTGTCTCATACCATATGTCATAGCTTATTAGATTAAGCACATTCAGCCTTCCATTTCACTGCTTGCTAAAAATTCAAGCTTTTTCCTTCCTGAATGAACCAGCTCTATGGACTGGTCCTCATAAATAAAGTAAGAATTAACACATCAAACATCTCAAACTCTGCTTGACAAACCCATTAAACTCGCCGCCATGTATACTAGCATTGTAATATGGTAAGACAACGATGCTTAACTTCTTGTTCTTTGTGGGTCTGGAATCTTTCCATTTCTGTATTTGGGCTAAAGTCTCTTTATTTGAAAAAATCTAAATCTGTTCTCCCAAGTTTAGTCCCAGTAGCACCTTAAAAATATGTAGTAACAAACCATTTCAACAACTTCCACTTGAGCATTCAGTCTAAGATGGTATAAGAACATCTGAAGATCCTTCTTCATTTGAATACTATTATCATCCATTTGAGCGACGGTGAAGATACGCATTTTACATTTTCTCCAAACCTACCAAAAAGATACATTATAACAGTTTGTAACATGGTGATTGCTACTACCACGCATAATTTGAACAACGTGAAGGAATATTGAATTAGATATGCTTAGAACCATTCAGTGCTAGAAAACTAAATCCCAGCCATTTTCTGTTGTCCTTGCCTTGTGCTGTCGAAGGAGAAAAGGCAGCAACATCAGCATACCACCATCATGAACAATCCACCACACATCTATATTTCCTTCAGTAAAACGTTCTTGATTTGTTGGAAATAAGTCAATGTTTTTAGCCACCAAAAGTGCTTGTTGAGCTGCAGTTGTTTCTCGTACAGTATCTGTAAGGGAAAACAAGACATTTAATCAAGAACTCCTAGTTTTCATTCACAGATTTTGCTTTTGTTTATAATTCAAAAGTTTCAACCCTCCCAGATTCTGCTGAGGCAAAAGAGGAATATCCTAGGTATCTTGGCAAAAGACCTGGGTGCCTTGGTTCCAGCCAAGACAAGGTTAATTGTTGCAGTAGCAAAGACAGGTGTGGCTAGGACCCAGAGGTTATTCTACACCACTTCACGCCATTGCTGGAAGCAGGGGGGAGTATTTTCCCAAGACAAAGGGTTCCTTCTGGTCAAATAAACATGGTGCCGGTTCCAAGGTGGAGGGAGTGGTTGGGTGGCAGCAGGTCCAAGGCAAAGGGAGTGGTTGTGGTGGCATGGCTGCAATCAGGTGGAGCTCCATGGTGAGCATTTTTGCATGTGCATTATTCTCTCTTTCGTACGCTTTTTGTTATCAGCATTGTTGCTGTATCCAGTATGTTGTTCTTAACGTGTGATCTTTACCTTTTGTGCCTCCAATTCTCCTCTCCAACCAGCCACAGGGGAAGAGGAAAAGTGAGCGAGTGGCAGCATGGTTTGGAGTGTGTCAGTGGGAACACTTAATTGGGGAGTACTACTCCTAAACCACAGCAGTCTTTATTTGGTATCTGAGGTAAGGCACAATGGGTTGAGGTAACAGCAGACTGCCCAGAGCAGGTTGGAAACAAATTTGATCCAGGCATTTTTCATTTTAGGTATAGAGCCACTAGTCACAGTGTTGCATGGTCTGTTTATGTGGGAGTCTTACCTAATCCTGTATATATTCCTGTCTGCACTCCTCATGATATTTTTCAGAGTAGCAAGAGGGATCAGGATTTCTCTGCTGATGTACCGTGGGATGTCAATTTATGACACAATAACGTCAAGGGTCATTTGGGATGTATCTTGAATGTTGCTCTCCTACTCTTAACCTCGGGCACTACCTTTGCATGTTTATTAATCATACACACTCTGTGGGAAGATCAGGGGAGGATGATTTTCCCCAGCTTTTCACCCCCTTTTCATGGCCTTTACCACCCCCTTCAGCCTGTTACATTTTGAGAATTCTGAATTCCGTTTAGATGTTAAGGAAATAATATTTTTGGTGATAAGCCTGCCATGTGTCCTCAGTCTACACCATGTTTAGAGTGAAGGAGTTTTCTAGGGACGTTATTCAGAGATCTGCCCCAAGGGTCATGAGTGACATGGAAGGTGGGAGAAAATGGGCTTTTGAAGGATTATTCTGCTCCAATGGTTTGGAACTTCACTCCTGAACAACTACAGGACCCTGGTAAAGTGACAGAATACTTGAAAGAAAAATGCTGCGGCAATTCCAGGGAGGTGTGAAGTTTTGCAGCGTGCTGGGCCCTGGCTACTATTTACTGCACATTCCTTGATACTAGAAAGCAGTCTCAGGGGGAAGAGGAGGAAAGCAGACTGACAGGCACTGTAACCACTCATACTGCAGCTGAACCAGAGGAACAACCTGTGCCAGTAGCAGTTGCCCCTATATAGAAAAAGAAATCCAAGACAAAATCAGTTCACTTAGTGAGGTATGAAGAGGAAGGAGGGCCCTCACAACAGGAGGAACAGGCAGAGCCAGAGATAATCACCCAATAATCCCTATCTCTAGGTGAGCTGTGATATATGCAAAAAAAATTTCAGCCACCAATTGGGTGAGCCCCTAGTGACTTAGCTGCTCTGATGCTGGCATATTGCTGCTGATATGCAACTAGATGGTAGTGAAGCCAAGCAACTGGGATCCCAGACTTGGGATGCCAGCACTGGCAAGGGGATTGGGAAGAAGGCAGAAACACTCAGCCTCTGGAGGCAACTGCTGTCAAGCATGAAGGAAAGGTATTTTTGCAAGGATGACCTAGTACTGCACCCAAGCAGGTGGAACACCATGGAGAAAGGTATCCAGTACCTGAAAGAATTAGCTGTGCTGAAGGTAATCCATAGGGATTCAAATAACAAACAGTCCCCTGTAGATCCAGATGAGGCTCATTGTACACAATCCACATGGCAGAAATTTGTACAGTGTATGCCATCATTGTATGCCAACTCATTGGCACTGATGTCAATGGAAGGAGAACAAACAGTGCTTCAGGCAGATATCTGACTCCAACAACATGAAGATCATCTGAAAAAGGGCTACTGGCATTATAACTGGATATTATAAAGGGATTCAAGCTTCTTCAGAAGTGATTGGCACTAAAGTACAGCTCCTCCTGGCATCCTGAATGCCAGTGCTGGACTGGATATTCAAAGGGAGAATCCTTTCCATACATCATGCCACTGACGTTACATGGAGTAAGTGGGTCACGCTGATCACACAGCAAGCTTGAACAGGAAACCCCGATTACACAGGGATCTTGGAAGTCATCACAAACTAGTCCAAAGTTGAAAATTTCATACTAACATCAGAGAAGGAAAAGATGACACATGTTGAGGAGGCCCCACCATATAATCAGCTACTGGAAAATGAAAGGTGTTATGTTCTCTTTACTGATAGTCCCTGTCATATTGTAGGGATACATGGAAAATGGAAAGCTGCTCTATGGAGTCCTATGTGGTGAGTCACAGAAGCTATTGAGGGACAAGGTGGATCAAATCAGGTTGTGGAGCTGAATGCCATCCAGCTGGCTTTAAGTAAATGCTCTGTGGCAGTGGCTAGAACTATAGAAAATGACCTTCTGGCAGCACAGAGGCAAAGCCACCTGGTCTGCTGAATTGTAGCAAGACATCACTGCCTGGGTAGAGAAGGTGGCTGTAAAAGCATGCTGTGTAGATGCATACATACCCAAAAGTCAGGCTATCGAAGAACATCACAACAACAGACAAGTGCATTGGGCAGCCAAGAATGAAGTCTCTCAGGTGGATGCGGACTGGCAACATAGGCTGAATTATTTCTGGCTCAGTGGGCCCATGGTATCTTAGGTCATCAGGAATGAGATGCAACATACTGGTGGGCTTGTGATTGAGAAGTGGACTTAACCATGGACAATAAGTATGGACTACTATAGATACACCAGTTGTGAGCTCCTGATGCAGCTTGTAACCAGCCCTCCTGCCCTGGAAGACACCTAGGACAGATAGAACCCACAGTCATGGACTAAATGAACTCAAGAGACATCTTGGAGGAATGGATATTGACCGTGGAAGTGGTACTTGTTCATGTGTATATATACATATATAGATATATTAGTTGGAAGGTGTAGGATCTGGGCATGACATAAATGATATAGAATAAGGGGTGGATAATGTTTTGATTCTGGCCAGGACAGGGTTAATTTTTGCAACTGTCAGGAGGGGGCATGGCTAGGACCCAGAGGTAAGTCTATACCACCTCAGGTCATTGCCAGGGGCATCAGGGTAAGGGAGTCTCTTCCAAGGAAAAGGGGCTTCTTCTGGTTGAATAAGCATGGCACCGGTTAAAAGCCAGAAGGAATGGCTGGCTGGCATGGTTCTGAGCCAGAGGGAGTGGTTGGGGTGGCATGGCTGTGGTTGAGGCAAGCTCCACGGTGGACATTTTTGCATGTGAATCACTCTCTCTTTTGTATACTTTTTGTTATTAGCACTGTTGCTCTTACTGTTCATTTTCTTATATCATTGCTTTTTCCAGTAAATTGTTCTTATTTCAACCTGTGATCATTACCTTTTGTGCCTCCAATTTTTCTCTCCAACCCAGCACAAGGGGGGTGGGAAAGAGGAAGAGGGGCAAGCAAGCAGCAGTGTGATTTGGAAAGTCTCAGTGGGAGCACTGAATTGCTGAGTAGCATTCCTAAACCATGACACTGATTATAGTAACCAACCTGGTTAGAAGATGAAAAAGCAATGCCATGGTTGAAGAGGGCTGAGAAAACCCACTCCAGATGAAATCAGATATGGAGAAGTATTCAATTGTCCACCACATGTTCAGTAGCACATTTCCTCCACACAGCAACTACACTAGTTACACAGCTGAATTAAAAATGCAAATGAGAAGGTCAATAAACACATACCAACAAAATTTTTCCACGAGAAACGATTTTCTGTCTGCTTCCACGACTGTGGCCATGCCATCAGGACCGTGTTGTGCTTCATCCCTCCTAGACCAGCTGACTGAATCAAATAGGATATTCCATCTCTGAAGTTAGGAGACACCACAATCTGGCAAAATCCTTTAGTCTTTTCTACTCCCATTAAGGCCTTAACATTCTGCAATAGGAAAATTACACACAGGGAAATACAAATCATCAACACTGATAATTAACACCAGAAGGAATAACAGCATTAAATAATAGAAAAAATTTATCAACAATGTATAACCAACATGAAGAAATCACTAATTCCAAAAGAGTAAACATGATTCTATGAGAACTAGAGTCCAAATTGCTACCTCCCCAAAAGACATCACACAGTTTTTTCATTATTTTAATTATTCAGCCTTTTATTTCCAAAGAAGAATGAACAAGACATGAGTGAAAACACATAGATAAATAAAGCAACACTGCTTCAGGTAAAGTCAAAACCACTGTCTGACAAAACAACATATGTTTGGAATGATCGGTCCTTTCTTTTGGAATTGGAAGGGTTTGGAAGTGTGATGCCAAGTACTTAAGAAGAAGAGGCTGCCAAAGTTCCTTAAACACCTTTGACATTAAGAGGCTGATTATTTATCAGTTCCCAACATGGAAAAACAGATGTGCAGGAGACACTTGGAGGCACTGTCCAAATAATGACAAGATAAACAGACCAGATTAAATATACCGCACCCCTTTAATTTCAACATGGCTCTCCTCCATTTAAACACTGACAAACATGAAGACACATAACCAGGTAATTTAAAAGAAGTATTCAAACCAATATCAAGCTTGACTAGGGAACATGAGCTTTGGCATTTATTATTTTCTGATTAAATAACTTTTAACCCCTCCATCATTATCAGTGACTCATGTGGGAGATCAACATGTTTCAGAAGGAAGAACTAATATATCAATATTTTGAATTTTACAAAAACCAAAATCTGTCAAAAATCATCAGGAACAGATTGGATCACTGCCTCAGTGTGGCTTCAGATCAGAAACTCCATTTAATAGAGAAAAAAGAGTCTTCAGAGAATTTGCTAGCAAAGCTAACAAGTATGTCTGTGCAAATATCTGTGAGGGTTTATCAGTGTAAATAGATGCTTTTTTTTTTAAAAGACAGACACAAGAATCCCTTATTTCCTACAGGTCCCCTAGAAACACTTTCCAGTTTAAATTTTCCAGAATCAATGAGGCCTCCAGATGCTAAAACTTTTACAATTCATCTTCATTTCCATTTTAAAAGCAGTAGTTTCCTGAATCTTAACACCAGGTCTGACTTGCTACAGAACCCATGGATTAGGCCTTCCTTAAACTCATTAATTTTCCACCTCTCAGAAAAATAGCTAAGTTAGGCCATCTACAGATAACATTTCAAATTCTTGTGAGTACACAATTTCTGTTTAAAGGGTTTTTTCTGTTTTACTTCATAGGCCTGATTTTGCATTCTTCGTCTTGTTTTCTACTCACACATGATGACAGCAACAGCTTAGTAACAACTACTTTTACAATATAGCATTGCTAGACTTTTCAACTTGTTTTCAAGTTAAATGGTGTCTTAGAACTTTTTCATGTGATGTCAAATAGGTCATCTGTCTTTTTACTTTGTTATTTTAAAAACCACTATGGATAAACCTGAATACCAAGAGAAAAAAAGAGCCAACTGCCCATTTCCCCCCAGTTTTATGTTAGCTAGTCCATTT
The DNA here is from genome assembly GCF_017639235.1 of Corvus kubaryi. NCBI lineage: Eukaryota > Metazoa > Chordata > Aves > Passeriformes > Corvidae > Corvus > Corvus kubaryi. Next base: position 4,454,700 of record NW_024581137.1, on the reverse strand, counting down.
CAAGATTTTAAATGCCCATCTATTTAAGAGATACCATGTCTGAAAAAATCACAGGTGTTTTTACACAGCTTTGAAGACTATTTGGATCAAAATGGTAGACATATCAACTGGTACTCTTTTGAACAACACTGCAGAAATTAACCAATTTGGAAGATATAATGGCAATCAAAACCTACTTTTGGACATTTCAATACAATACAGGAAACATGGTACTTTCTCCAAATGTTTCCCCACTCTAAAAAGATAGGAGTAGGTGAGTTTGCATAGGCCAGTAAATACAATTATTATTACTAAAGAAACATTGAAATTAAATTCAATTGTGTTTGTAAGCACAGTTGGATATAATTTTAAATTCTATGACAACTTACTATTTTTTCCTACCCATCCTACTTCCTCTGGAGATATGGGATAGATAGAAAGATAAAACAAAGGATCTCAAGAAGGATCTTGTTCACAGTATTCTGGCAAAGTCTGTGCCTAATCCTAATTCTTTTATGTTTTGCTAGAAGACTGTAGAAAATCACATCATGAGAATGATATTATGCCAAGCATTTGCATTTATCAGTTAAACATTAATTTTTTTGTTAAATATGTGCTGTTTTCTTTATAAGGCAATTTGTTAAAACTTGAGTAGTTTGTTTTTTATTTTATGTAATTTGATTGTAGGCTCTCAATATTAAAGAAAAAGTTAGGAAGTATCAGTATTGCCTCATCCTATTGGAAAATTTTATAAAACATTTTGCTACATACACCAATCCATTCTTTTTTTACAATCATTGATTGCACTGATAGCAAAAATAGATGTTTTATTCAATATTTTATAACAGTCTGTTCTAATTCAATGTATGAGTTACCCAGATCCAGATTCAACATTTAAATACTAAGGTAAATTACAAGTATTTGCAAGCTCTCTTTCACATACCTCTTCAGCTTTCTGAGTTTCTGTACATTTATCTAAGTAGATTCCCTGAAGCACAGAACCCACAATAGTCAGTCCTTTACCAGCCTTCAACTGAGAAGTAAAAGAAAGCAATCTAGGGTGTTTCACTAACTGCTCATTATCCAAGTTTAACAAGACCAAAAGTTGAGGTCTGCCAAACAAAGGAAAAAAAAAGTTAAGTGCACACACACACATTCATCAGGAAGAACTGGAAAATTAAAATTAACAATTAATAAAATGCAGATTAATTGCTTAATTCAATGGAAAACAGTCAACTACTAAGTAGGTAAGCCATAATTTTCAATAGCAACAACAGTTCAGGTACAGAATAACTACATAAGCCACCATAATGTCATTTTGAAAAGCTCTCTTAAAGACCAGCTTTACATAGAAAATTATAAAATCACAGTTATTTTACCCTTCCAATGTCATCTGGTGAAACCTGCTGCTCGAAATGACTAAACACTGAATGCACACCACATTGTTTACTGCTCCATTCAGTTGGATTTGGAAAACCTCTAGAAACAGACATATCTCCTCTGGGTCACCTCTTCAATGCTCAATTATTTTATCATGTTCTCTCACTCTCCTACCCTAATCTGTTGTAGGGAATCTGACTCCATCTTCTTAGTAACCTTCTTTTAGGTTTTACATGTTTATAAGTCAGTTATAACATCTTTTAGGCTCCTCTTCAGCCTCCTCCAAGCAGAATAAGCATAGCTCCCCTCAGCCTCTCCCCAGAGGAAACATGCTCTTGTGCTCCAACCACGACCTGTGGTCATATCTACTGGAGTTTATGTCATTCCTACACCACAGCACCTAAACATGGAAGAAATATTCTAAATGTATTCTAATGAGTGCTCCCAGTATATTTACTTCTCAATGGACTATCTATCCTGCTGTCAATACTGTCCAGCATGTCATTGCCAAGACACGCTCCTGGATTTCTATCTACTGGGAACCACAGGTCCTTTTTACCAGAGCAGCTTCTCAGTCTTGTATCACTGCTCTGAATATGCCTGTGCCGGGTACTGAACTTGCAGTTATCCTTCTGGATTTTCATGATGTTCTTAACGACCCATTCCTCTACCTGCATAGATCCATCCAAAAGGACAGTCAACCCCTTAATCATACCAAGAGGACCTGAAGTTCAGTTTCAACTGCACACTAGATGAGAATGCATTCTATTTCCTTTAATCAATATTCAATCTACTTACTTTTCCCAAACCAACATTTATACATTTCCTGTCATTTCTAAGAATTCAAAAGACTGATGAAGAGTTGGATCATACTTCCTACCTCAAAACTAGCACAGTTTAAGTTGTAACAAGATGGTTCAGTTCTAGCAATTACATTGACACAATAGAAAGGTAAGTCATTTGGAACTGAAGCAGTCAAATACTTAACAGGCTTGTCAACACTACATTACATTGGTGTCTCTGAGATGCCAAGTTCATCAGTCACAGGACAAATGGTAAAACAATGCCACTATACTGATGGACAACAGAACATTGCATGTGCATGCACTCTGTGATACTATCACTGAGCAGTGACAAGAATTAAAGTATCACATTACATTCATCAGAAATGACAATGTGCACATGTCTTTCGTTTTTAAATGTTTAGTAATTTTTTATGTTGGCTTTGAGGAGAATTGAGTTTAACAAGTAAAAAAAATATATTGCAAAAATAGTAGTGAATATCTAACGCCATTACAGTAAAACGTGAGATTTTGTTTTAATGGTATCCAAGCAATTTAGAAAGTGCTACTATTGAATGAAGCTATATAAAAAGTATACCACAAAAATGAATTTAAACAAATAAAGGGTCCTCTGTAGATTTGTACAATGTATTTCAGAGGGAACATATACAGAAGCAAAAAAAAAAAAATTGCACTTATGGAAGTACAGTGTTTCTTCTGTAGAGACAGTGAGATTCAAAGATAACGCTTTCTTTGAATATGAAAAGTCTATAAATAATCAAACATTTCAAATCTTCTGCACTTTTGCAAACCATGTCAACACCATATGGATTTCAGTTCTAGTTAGTTTGCCCATACTTCCAGCAAAGCTGATTAGATGCTGACCACAAGTCACATTCCATTTCAGTAAAATAGTAGTATTGCAATGACATCATTGCCATGCCCAAGTTAAAACATTATTTTAATGGTGAATTTCACTCCATCTTTACTTCACTGCTTTACCAGAAGTATTCCCAATATATTTACATATTTCAAGAATTATGCGATCCTGAAAAACATAGGACTCTACCTCCAGTTCTTGGTGTGAGGAGGACCGTCTTCAACACGAAGCAAAGCATAGCGAGCTGCATTCAGAGACAATCCTCGGATTCCATCACCCCATTCTTTTTCCGCTCTTCAGGATACAAAAGAGATTCAGTTAACAGGGTCCCACTTATTTATACGAATCAAATACTTTTTCTCATGTGGAGGATAATGGAGGAAAAAAATGATCCTTTTTTTTTGCATGAATGCATGAAAAAACCTTGTCTTGCAGATTTAAATCAAGACTGAAGACTAACCAAGATGAAGCAGTTTCAGGTCATTTCAAGGTAATTTTTTCTGTATTTATAAATATTTACTATGGTCTAGTTTATTCATACTTCAAAAGCATTTTTGTAATGGTGAGAGCTACTTAAGTTGCCTTTTAGCACTAGAATGAATAAATGAAGGATAGTTAAAAGGAATTATTTTAAAGCAGCAAAATTAGTAAGTGAAACTTGACTTCACATGGATTAGTAACCTATCTTGCCCTCAGCACCACCACTACAGCCTTTTCCACTTTCTTTCCTTCCCAGCTTCTCTCCCAGAAAGTCTGAAGCTCCATCCATTCTCCTGACCACTTTCAATCTCCCTACATTTCCCAGTCCTTTTAATTCCAATATTAGAATATTGGTGATTGAAAGTGGTCAGGAGAATGGATTCTACAATGGCAAGGGGTCCATCTCCCTTGCCCACCCTCCCTCCAATTTTCCCTCATGAATTCTCTCTGAACTTTGCTACCTCTAGCAAAGCATCTCCTTCAACAAGGTAGATGTCCTGGTATGTGCCAACATTTGTAGAACCTATATACGAATTTGGAATTACACATAATTTTATGTATGCGCCTATATACATACAGGCAAGCAGAACTGTTACCATCTAATCTGACTTCCTCACTAAAATTGGGAAATCAATTTCCTTATCATTACCCCAGTAAATTGAGACGTTAAAATCCAGGAAAGCATCTAATCTGGAAATGGAGATATTAAAAGATGGAGAATCCACAGGGTGAAGCAGTTTATACCGGCTGATCCACTTAAGAACTGTGCTTAATCACTCATCAAAACAAGTGGCCTAGCTTCAATTTCCTGCTCCAAGATCTTACTATTTTCTTTCAGCATAGGGTATCTTTCCTTAGAAAGGGATAGCATGCACATTTACTGATCATAATTTCCTGTAGTGTTTGTATATGTTGTTTAGTTGGGGGTTTTTTTGTGTTGTATGCTGGTTTAGTTTTTTGAAGTTTTTTTTATGAACACAGCATGCTCTTTAAGACTCATCGTTGCTCAGCATGTCCTACAGGTATCTCTTGACAAATGCATACAGTGCAAAGTATGTTGCAATTTAAAGCTTAATTTTAGAAAGTAATCAAGTCCACACACCAAAAAAAAGTAGAGTTTGAGCTTCTTCACAAGGTAATAATAATTTACAGTTCTGTAATAGTTGCTGCTTGATATTGAGAGGTAATGTTCGTGAAGTACCAAAAGTTTACACCATCATCTCTGCTCCAATGAGAGTTTCCCAGACTTACTGGTTCTTACTTCTGTCAGTTCTGGCCGTTGAAAAGTTTGGAACAGAGCTTCCAGAAAAATTCAAATCTAAAAACTTACAAGCCTTAACAGAGATAGGATCTTACCTTGTTTCAAAGAATACTCAGAACTTTATTACTTCAGTTGTATCTCTTTCATATAAAACAGCTTTTTGCTGAATGGTAAAGATATTAAATATAGAATAAATAAGATATATGGTCTTACCCTCTATATTCTATGTATTTGTATATACATCCTGCGATTAGCATGGCAATCAAAGCATAGTACCAAGAGCAAATGAACATCAAGGCAAGACATAAACTCATCCCCAGGAATGAAAGAGTCCTAAAAGAAACCATTTTTTTCCATTTTTTTAAATAGGCATGCAAATGTTCTACAAAAATAATTTCTTATTTAAGTTAACTTCCAGAAAGGCCTTTCTTCCTTCAAAGGCTATTTTTTAGCTACTATAAAAGCAAAAATACATTGTCCCAATTTTAGCTTATAAGAAAAAACTGCATTCTGAACCTTTGTGTGACATAAATAATACATCTAAATTAGATATAATAATAGATTTACTACATTTGTCAGTGTTGAAAGTTCATCAATACCTCCAAGTAAGGTCTGTTTCAAAACATATTATTACTTATTACTGTTGATTTGAATTTATGCTAAAAAAATTCTAACAGTAATAAACAACTTTGTTACTGCCACCAAAATAGTTGATTAGTTTAAATTCAGTTTGACTCATCAATTCTGTTCCTCACTTCTGTTGTGGTCTGTCTCTCTGGCAATAACACAAATCAGTAGAATACAGAAAACAATCTTCTAAAAGTTATAAATAAAGAATGACTAAGCTGAAAAAATTACAGAAGTATTGCCAGACTTAAGTCTATATGCCTGGTTTGCCCACACTTATTATCAAGTATAGATGTAAATAATGTCAAAATGGACAGTTTTGTGTATACTTTTAGTCACATACAACCTCCCAAATTCATTTTCACCCAATTTCCAAATTAGAGTTAGCTTTGACTATATCGACAGAGTGTCAATAGACCCAAGTTTGGTTTGGTACCTTTAGTTTTCTTCTTTAGTACATTGAGTTCAATTTTAAACTAAGGGAATGCTTTCTACCAGTTCTGAGCACATCAGTCTTGTAGTTTGTCTAAATAAATAATAGCTGCTCTTTTATGTCTGAATTAATCTAAGACTCTACTTTCACTCAAAAAACAAAATGCCATCCCAATTGCAGCTGAACATTCCAACACCTGCTTTGGCTAGTAGTCACACAGTGAATCAGCTGCCTCACTGATGTCTCTGAGAAAAATATAAAAATGAATTGTTGCCAAATGCATGTCTCTGGAGGGTTAGGTGTCAAACTAGTATGTAACTACGGAGCAGATTCAACAAGTTTTTTCAAAGCTAAAACTGCAACATTTCATTTTCACTCAACTCTTGGAAAGGAAAAATCATAAGCAACTCTTACATCCTAAAATCACAGCAGCTTATCTACTAAATGCTCTAGTATTTAAGTTTATATTAGCAGTAAAATTTCTCAATAGAATTACTTTAAATTAAATCATGTACTTTTAACATACAGTTAAAAAAAAAAATAAAGTCGTTTCCCAATCTTAGTTTGAAATGTTTAAACTCTTAACCTCTTAAAAAAGACTAAACAAAAACCCCACACTTTCACCTTTTGTGTTATTGATCTTTACTCACTTTTTAAAAGGTTGACTTCAGTTACCAAATGTTATGTCCAAAGCATATTTTAAAACCAGTCATCACATCATCAATGAGCCAACTGGTGTATATTGAATGAGTTTTTTTTCTGTAGAAGTTTTGGGTTTGTGTATATTTTTGCATAACCAAAATCAAAATTGTCGTAACCTTCCTGAACACTTTTACCAGTTCTCCTTAAGTATATATACAATTCAGATTTTATGGGTTTTCATCCCCATTTTCACTCAGAAGATCTCTTGGCTTATAAGCAGAATAAAATGTCATCCTGTAACCCCTTTCCAAACCAACTACACTGATCATGAAAACATGTGGCTAATGTTATTACTACGGTGCTATTCCAAACACATGAAAATAAATTATGCTCTAACTCATTTAGGTCAGAAAGGAGATTTTGTTTTATTATTACAATAAAATCAACAATTTAGGGTGTATAGTTAGTTTTAACCCTTTTGAATGAAGAAATATTCCCTACCAGTGGTAATACTTGAAACGAGGTCTCCAGTTGGGAGTTTGCAAAAGTGTCTGAACTGCACAAGCCAGATTTACAAACATATAGCACATAAGGAAAAACCTGTTAAGAAAGGAAGAGCATTTTCTAATAAGAAATGTACTAGACAAATGTGCTTTAAAATGTAAACAGAATCCAAAAAAGGGAAGAAATGTATCCATTTTCCTGTGCACTGTGTTTACAGTGGCCAAGAGAACACAAGACATACATTAAGATTACTTATAGACTATTAGGCCTCAAAATATGGTATCACCATAATATAGAACCTCAAACATGTATTTTGGAAACAAATGTGGCAAATAACTGACAATCATGGTGTATCATTTTTGGCTGCGACAGAGTTGATTTTCTTCTCTTTCTATAGTAGCTCAGATGGTATCATGTTCTGGACATCGTCAATAAAATAAAATTCTATTCATATTCTAAAACGTTGAATTGTTTTTTCTGTCTCTGTTAGATGCACTTTACTTAAATAGCAGAAATTGCTATTTGAAAATCCAAGTTTTTTTAAAAGTGGAACATATTTTTATTAGCATTCACGACCTCTGTCATGGAAAAAATTTTTTGGGCCTAGAAATCAGTTCAACCAAAACATTTTGTTGTTTTATATTATCTGTAGGATCAAACAGAAATATAATTTGCTAGAAAACAAAGTCTAACATGTATTATTTCAAAAAGAAAAATAATTACCTACTTAATTTAAAAATAAAATACTATTTAACTTAAGAACACAAAACACCACACTCATACTTACATTGAAAGAATTGGTGCTACACTGTCCAATGAGGCTATCAAAATTCCTATTTCACAAATACCAGCAGTGAGGAGCAGAGCCCAAGTTGGTTCTCCATTTGCTTTTCCATGACCAAATATCTATTTCAATTCAAGTTAAAAGTAAGATTAGGGAAAGCTGTTCATTATACAATTATGAACTATGGTACAAATCATGAACTAACTTACTTAGTTCTAACTGGAACTAAAAGTAGACATTAGTTACAAAGGAAAATGATGCTATCTATACTGTGGAAAACCAAAACTAAAATTGCAGAACACATATTTCCAATATAAAATATGCTTACTAATGTAAGCAATGACTACATAACATTAAAGTACTATTGCAGCTGTTGTTGAAATATTCTTAAATAAATTAAAAACCATATGCATAAGAAATTTATGCCCAGTAAAAAGCTAATATAGTTTAGGCCAGTATTTTTTGTAACACAGAAATGAGGTGTCAATTCAGTCCTTATCAACATAATAACATAAGGAGGACTTGGATAAGACTATGATCCTGCACAGAGCCCTACCCAAAACCATTTTGCATGTGGTAATTTCCTTTGTGGAGAATTCTATCCAGCTATACTGGTGACAGATGGCAAAATGCTTTGCCTGAAGTTCCAGTGGTATTTATTCTCCTCTGTATTTCTCCATTCAATTACAGAAATTAAGTCCTTATTCATTCTCCATACTGTCTTCTTTAGCTTCCTGTCCTCCATCAATTTTCCTACCATTATATTAAAATCCCCCTTTTTTCTACTCATGTTTCAAGTATTTTGGTTTTTTTTTCTTAAATATATCATACTCTTGCTTCTATAATAGTCTCCTTTCATTTCCTTGATTGTCCATTCAGTAGCCATATCACTCCAAAACTGCAAGTGCATCCTCAAGTATCAAATCCCTCTTTAAATATACTGCTTCTCTTCAATTCCCTTTCTCTCACTTCCCAAACCACAAATCTTTTCCTTTTGATTCTTCACTCCTTTCAAGTCTAACTCTGAAGACATGTAATCATAATGTCACCCTCTCTGTACCAAATTTTTGCTTCAGGCAAAAGTAAATTTTTCTTGTTTCTCTTTCTCTATACTACCCAGCACTCACAACTTATTGCATTATAACCCCTTTCTGTTGACAAGTCGAACTCCACCACTACTCAGTCCCTCCACCCTAGCATACTTAGTGTATTTACTTCCCGTTACAGATACTGATACTCTTGCAAGTCTTGAGGTAAGCTTTCAAACTCCAAACTTCCCCACAGAGATCACAGCTTTACTCTCCAGACACTATTATCTTTCAGAGTCTTATTTACTAATTTTTAATTCAAGTGTTGTTGTCTGGGTTTTGCAGAAGCAGCCAGCAAGAATTCTCTCATCATCTTCTGTTTGCCAGCTCCCTTACTTTGAGAAAAATCTGATTTATTTCTTCTTAAAACATGCACAGAGGTGTTGGAACAAATCTTCATGTTTGGAGTAATGGGATAGAATTCTACTGTTATAGCTTTGCTGACTTTGTTTACCTTACAAAAATGAATAAAAATTAGGTTTATATCTCCATAATATGAGAAGTATTATGCATTTCCATAGTGAGATTAAGTAACTCTGTTCACAAATACAAGCAGTAAACACAGCCTGGAGTCTAGAATTTCAGTTATTAGTTGCTTCTTAGTTCATTTATTTCCGTTTATAGAATACTATATTCTCAGTTTGGAACCACTAACTTTCATGTGTAAGAACAAACATAATTAAATTGCACTGCACAAAAGTACTGAAGCTCAAACTTTGTCCTACAATAGCCTGATCTATTATTCTACACAAATAGAACTGAGTTCCAAATCTTTTCTTCACATTCTACAGGAACAGCAGAAATAATGCCTCATATATTTTGTCAAAATAGAAGTCACATGGGAAGTACTGTAACAACAAGAACATGAAAAATCTCACTTGAATAAACGGTACAATGCCATCTCTTGCAATGGCCTGCAACAGCCGGGGTGCACCAGTGAGACTCTGGAGACCAGCACCACATGTTGAAAAGAATGAACCAATCACAATAACCCATGGAGAAGGCCAGGCCAGTGTACCAACCACCAGATTTCCATTAACTGCTTCTCCAAACCTTAGGAAAGAACAGGGGAAACAAAAATAATTAAAACAAAAAAGAATCAGTAAGCGTTAAAATAACTTTTATTATAGTTTCAACACCCACATTTCAATGTTTTTGGACAACAGCACTTTTTAACAATAAACACTATGTTACAGTACGCACTATAGGATTTCCCAACCAAGCACTCTCTCTTTACCGTGCTGTTTTAAAGAAGATAGTAAAATTGCTTCACATTAAGTGCTGCCTCTAAGCAGTTATGCAGCAATTACCAAATATCTTGGCAAACTTTTCAGAATTAACAGCAATAGCAGGAGTATGTACATAAGTATCTTACAGATTCTTGTGACAGCTAGGAACTAGATTGCAGAAATCTGTTCCACTACTAATACAAGTATACTCTGGGGCATAAGCAGGAGATTCACAAAAATTATTAGCCTTTCCTTTTAAAAGTGTGACACTGACATACAACAAGTAAACAGAGAAATTACTAGACACAATGATTTTGAGTTTTCCACATCTTCTGGCTGTTTTGCTACCTGACGCAGTTTTTAATTTACTACAGCAAACAAGTGGGTAGAAGTCAGGAAGAGGCGCTTTCATCACAGACCTGAGTGTCCCATCCAATACTACCTCCACTATGGTTTTTAGATACTTAATTTTATGTTAATTTAGGCATGACTTGAATAAACTACAAAAATGTTATTCCTCGCTCACCCCTCCTTCGAATTGACAGTTTTGTTTTAAAAGCAAGTAAGGTTCTTGTAGTTCATCTTACCGCTGTTAGTAAGCAGCCAAAATTTATTTTAAGGCTATCTCTACTGTGATACCACTGTTATTTTTTCCCAATGAGTTCAGGTTTTCCAAAATAAAAGGAAAAGTCTACAGAAATGAAAGAAGATAAAAACTAAGAAAAATTAAGTGCTTTTTATCTTTTCAGACCTGCTATTAAAATAGGGTCAAGAAACACAGCAATAAAGTGAATAAAATAAGTCAGTGTTCAAATTCTTGCTTATGCCCAAGTTTGGATGCATGACTACATATATTTTCAGCAAAGGGGAAAAAAAAAGGTAAATCACACTCCTCAAAACTATAGGACAAAACCCATATTGTGCTTCTATATCAAGATTTATATAACTACATATTTATTCTTTGTTCAAATTCTAATGCCTGTTTTTTAAATTAAACACAGGATAGGAATAACTTGAAGAGATGCAAGAAACAGAAAAATGTACAACCTACTTTTTTCCCATTGCAGATATAACAATCATAATGAAAAAAGCCTCAAAACCCAGTTTTTAAACCAGACTAAAAATCCATACACTTTACTATTCTGCTGGATTTCAGCCACATAAAACCTGGCAGCAATGTAAATGAAAGTTCATGGATTCAAGGCTCTTGCTGCTATGCAACCTGCTCTAATGATAGATAACATCTTGGAAAATTCCCTTCCCCCTGCCCTGTAAATTTAAAAAATGTGAGTTTATAGATATTAGTTCTGCATTAATTTCTTATTTCAGAATTCACTTACTATTTCCTAGGCAGTTTGATTTGACTTTTATATTTACTTTGAAGAAACAATTACCAGGTATTTTCACTGATGCGGCAATATAATTTTAAAGTAAAAATCACAGAATCAAAGAACAAGTAAGGTTGGAAGGGACCACAGTGGGTCACCTGATCCAACCTCTCTGCTCAAGCAGAGTCATGCCAGAGCACATTGCATGGGATTGCATCCAGATAGTTCTGTAATATCTCCAATGAGGGAGACTCCACAACCTCTCTGGACAATCTGTTTCAGTGCTCAGTCACCCGCACAGTAAAGAATTTCATCCTCATATTCACGTCGAACTTCCTGTGCATCAGTTTCTGCCCATTGCTTCTTGTCCTGTTGGCTGGCACCACTGACAAGAGCCCAGGTCCACCTTCTCGGCACCCCTCCTTTACTTACTTAAATACATTGATGAGGTCCCCTCTCAGTCATGTCTTCATAAGGCTGAACAGGCCCAGTTCCCTCAGCCTTTTCTCGTAAGAGAGATGCTCCAATTCCTTTATTATCTTCATAGCCCTCCACTGGACCTCCAGGGACTCCATGTCTCTCATGTACTGAGGAGCCCAGAAATGGACACAGCAATCCAAATACTGCCTCACCAGGGCTGAGTAGAGGGGCAGGATCACCTCCCTCAACCTGCTGGCAATGCTCTTCCTCCTAGTGCAACCCAGGATTACACTGGTCTTCCTGGCCACAAGGGCATACTACTGGTCCAGTATAGAACCCTGGGGGACACAGGCCTCCAACTAGACTCTGCCACTGACCATGACCCTCTGGGATTTGCCAGTCAGCCACTTCTCAATCCACCTTACTCTCCACACTTCTTGAGTTTGCCTATGAGGATGCTGTGAGAGACAATGTCAAAAGCCTTTCATGGAAGAAGCCTGCTGCTTCTTGTATTAGTTTGATTAGAAACCAGCTTTTAACTTCCGGTTTTCCTTCTAGACTAATGAAATAAGTAGTCTCAGCATCAACTTCACCACCTTTTAAACAATAGCCCACTGCCACAACCAAAAGCAAACGTGGGCCTCAGTAGAAAAGAGAACCAGACACCAGCAAGAAAACAAATGTGAAACCTGACAAAAATTTCATCTTAACCAACTTCTCCTAACGGAGAAATTGATCAAAATCTGGAGATTTTCTTCATGCTCATATCCATCATATTTATTCCGTTCATCCTTCGTATTAGGCCTTAAATTTGTCAGGCAACTACATGCTTGAAAATCGAGATGACTCCTGATGTAAAACTGAGATTTTAAAACAAAAAATAGTCATATGTCTAGAGGAAATCATAATGGTGCACTGCAGTCTTACAAAGTCCCATTGTCACGTAACCCCCAAATTTTTAAATTTGTTCTTCAAAAGCCTATTACTTCTCCCAAAGTAATATCCCCTTATCCCCATGCATCAGTTCTGCAAATACTAATTATGACTTTCTTTGTCAAGAACATTTTATTAGGCTGGTTCAACTTCAAACATTTATCTTAGGTTCTGCTTCTGCTTCTTGAAGGCATAAAGTCTGGTAACCTGACCAGTTTTTGCAGCCATCTCAGTTTAACAGACAAGCTTTCCCTCCAGTTTTAACCTAAGCAAAAGAAATATATACCATATGCATATTTCACAGAAGAGCCATTAATAAGTCCTATTAATATAACTTATGATTATACTCCCTGTAATATTAGAAGTTGAATACGACTTACTTATCTCTTAATATCACACCTTCTATACAGGCACCAAACAACACTATACAGGAGAGATCTGTTACTGAGACTGAAGGAAGATTACTCTCTAAAAAAATCACATAGAAAAAACCCCACCACTTTTCACCTAGGTATGAAATGAAAACATCCACAACAATGAAGTGTATGTGCATTTCCTGGTTGCTTTTTGTTTGTTTGTTTTAGTTCTTCCATGCTACAATTTTTTAGTTTATGTTCTTCCTGACTGTATTTGATTCATAGCGATTTGTGAAGTATTGGAAATAGCCAGTTCATATATCATGCAACAGAGCAGGTATTTTCTCATACAAATAAGCAAGTACTTGTGTACACTAGGTTTTGAAGGACCGACAACTTCAATTGCTGGTTGTTTGGTTTAAGATCTGATTATACTGAGTATAACAACAACCTGCCAACTGAAACAATGCTAAAAACCTTTGGATTGCTTGACTAAAACCATCAATTATATATTGGAATTTGAAGCACTAGTAGAATATAGTATATAATTGTTAATAAATTTTGACATATTTTAATAATATTTATAAATAATACTGATATTTTAGACAAATATAAAATATTTCTTTTCAGTTTATATTTCATTCATTTTATACTCGGGGAACTCTAATGACTTTCCAGTAAAAATTCTGTTACACCTACAAAATGTAGACTAGAAAAAAGTCATAGTATAAAGGATACAAATAAAAGATGTAGTCGAAATAGCCAAAATCGTTCCAGTAGGAATAGATTTCTGAGCATCCTTTAGATCTCCAGATCTGTTTGAACCTGCCATAATACCTTAAAAAGGGACAAAATTTATGTCATAAAAACAATTAACAATAATTCCATGTTAATAACTAATAGAATATGAACATCTAATTTTAAGCCAAATTTAACAGAGGGATTACCAATGAAGCAGGCTACAAAAGTATAATATAATCCTTCACAAATCGTCAATTTATACCTTCATTTTATTCAGAAATCTGTGTTACTACCCACTTGAATAAGCAAATCCTATAAAGGTCAGTAAAAAGACTGATTAAAAAAAATTATTTTTCAAGCATAACCTCAGAATCATTCTTGAAATGAAGAAATACAAGGAGTAGCAAAATACTGGGGGTGGATGGTATAAATTAATAGGGATTTAGCAATTTTAGCCAGTGTGACCTAAGGCACTAACTTTCTACTAAACAGACCATCATAATAACATATGCAAGCAAATCAATAAACTAACAAAAAAAGCTTTGAAGCAAAAAAGAAAAGAGCAGGCAAGAAAAAGAATGGTTAGAAAAATCACATGTACACATGTATGTGAATCTAAAAAGAGAACAGAAGTACTTTGTAGAACATACTCTCATAGGAGGGAAAGAAACCCATACAATAACTATTTCTGCCATCTCTCCTAGAACTGACCTGACCACTGGAAGCAAAAACATAGAAGCTAACATCAAGATGCTCCAGTGCAAAAACATTGTCAAACTCCATGGAATGAAACATTAACCATGGTTTCAGATATGATGAAATGTTGGTAAGCATCTGCAGTAAAGAAATGGGAGCAGTGGGGTTCAAACAGTGAATACAAAGGGACACTTCCACTTGATAATACTAGCAAACAGTGCTGCAGCTTCTTACTGGAGTTCTATTCTGTTACTTGATATTACTTCAGCTGGGACTTGAGAAGAAAAACATGTCTGGTTGTTTCAGTCAAGCATGAGCTGAAGAAAATGAAATACAACTAGTTTAAGCTTGACAAAAAAGTCTACGTAGTTAGTGTGGCAAAAAAATATTGGACATTTAAACAAAGCCCAGGCAGTTAACCGGGCATCTTGAATACCTGCAGAATCATCTGAATATTAAACCGTTCTCATGCCTTTGAAGATTAAAGTATTATAAAGGTATGCATCTTATTTTGAATAAGCATTTAGTAACCCATGAGGATTTTGCCTTCTTTTCAGACATAGATTTGGCCCTTAAACAGATTTCCTGTTTAAGTCCTATAACCTCCAAAAGTCATCAGCCATGACCCATGTCTCCCTAGCACCAGAAGGTTTTAGGTATATAAACTTGGACACAGAAACTAGCAACAGAATGAGTCACCAATAAGATTGGTGAAAATGAAAAATTTTCACATGAAATTTTTTTTTCCAGGTATAAGTACACATCCTCAGGCAAGAAAAATAATTGTATCTACCTGTCACAGATGGGAAATAAATCCCTACAAGCATTGTGAAGTAGGTCATGATGTCTGTAAAAACATAAGGAAGTCCACCCATTTTTGACTCTTCTGATCCAGCAACTGAGGGCTGATCTTTTTTCTCAACT
Source organism: Corvus kubaryi (assembly GCF_017639235.1). Taxonomy (NCBI): domain Eukaryota; kingdom Metazoa; phylum Chordata; class Aves; order Passeriformes; family Corvidae; genus Corvus; species Corvus kubaryi. The sequence goes on along the minus strand of NW_024581137.1, from coordinate 4,439,233 downwards.
ATTGATCCTTTTTCTGAATAGGCACTCCAGAGATTATCTACAAGGTCAGGGAAAAAACAAAAGTCAGTGTCATCTCTCTGTTTCAGGATATCGACTAGTGAGAATGCAATAATCCTAGAAATCAGATGCCTTTTTCTTACAGAAAAATAATTACATTTCCCAGTATGATTAATACCAATTGTAACTGGTGGGCATTCCAGTCCATGCCAGTAAAAATGCAGTAGTGTGAGATGCGTCCTGCAAAATTTTCTCCTCTTTTAAAGGAAAATATAGTTATAGAATTAAATTCTAATATATTTGTAGAACATACATTTCCATTGCGCACGCACACAGATGTACTATTGTGAAAAAATAAGGAAACTTACTTCCAGGTTCAAGGAATCTCAGTATATACTAATAGTTCTTGTTCTTGTATTTTGAGGAGCAATATGAAAAGGAAATGCTACTTAACAGTAACTTGAGTTCTTTGAGATCTGCTGTACAGAATAATCCTGGATAACAGTTCAGGATTCAGCTGTTCATGGCTAAAGATTTCCACATGTTGACAAAAGCAGGGTAACCAGACTTCAGAAGATCACTTATAAGCAAAAAACCCCCAGCAGAATATGGCTCAAATTCCCCAGCAAATGAAGCATATTTGTTTGAAGACTGATAGGTCAAAAAGCCAGAAACTTTTGAGAGCTTACATTTGTGGAAACACTGGTTCTGTACCTTGGTAAGATTGTGAGAACAGCCCACACTGATTCTTATTTGAAAATGAGACAAGTTGTCCTATCATATGTGAGGAAACAAAGTGGATACTCTCCTGCCCCGTCAAGAAGGCAAAGGATTTTACAAGAAATAAACAATTCCCATGGACTGCCAGCATGATCAAATAGCCGATTTTCAGACATCCTGAATAACCTTAGGGAATTCAAGTACAATATTTTAAGGTTTTATAATAGCAAAAAGTAACCTTGAGTAAAATAGAAGATGGACTTTAAACCGTAAGTGGCCAAAGATAGGGTACTCATACCCAGATTTTTAACAAAAATCTTACAATCGGTAAGCATATATGGAAGTGTGCATGAGAAGCAGAAGAGAAAGCAGATCAAAGATTAAAAGTAAGTATTATATGGTAAAGAATGCTATGTGTATTCAATCAAATGAAGAAGAGTAACAGACTGATCTAGAGATAAAACTGAAGCCTAAGAAGAGTTAATGAAACAAGAGAATTTTAAATTTCAGGAATTTGAGAAGTGACGTAAAATAAGACTAGATCTCCAAATTAGCATCTACCTACCCCCTGTGAAACATAAGAAGAAAGTCCAAAATTAGTTTGTAACTGCCAATCAAAAGCACTTAAACTCTTAATGAGCACTCAACAGCTTGTGTCCTTTATTCAGCATGACATATGGAGTGACAATGACTTGAGCACTGCAATGCATACAAACTTAATTGTGGAACTGTGCATGCCAGCACAAGTGGATAAAATTGGCTTAGATATTTTGTTAAATAGAAATCACTTTCCTATTTCACAGCATGTCACACAGAGCTTTCCTATGCTCATTTTCCCAAAAGTGATAATCCAAGTGGACTTGAAAGTTGGGGTGAGAAAAAAGAATAGCTTTCCAGAAAAGTCCAGACATTTGTCCCTTCTAGGACCATTCCTTGATTGCTAAGGCTCCTCTAGCAACATTGAGGATACATACATGAGACCTGGTACAATGTATCAGACCAACATGCTACCATGAAGCAGAACAACGTTGATTAAACCTAGTTGCAGAATTGTATCTTTTTTGTTAGAGTTACAGGCGTATTTAGTCAGTCACTTGCAGAATGATTTGTTATTGTTAGGACAACATTCACAGAAGGTATATAAGAGATGAATACTTACTGTATATGAGTGCCCAATAAATGGTGTGGACTTATCACACTTCCTAAGACATGCAGTCATGGCATCTGAATACTCCCAGTCACAACTCAAGAAACTTTAATTTGCAGAGCCTGCAGCTCCAAAGTCTTCACACAATGTAGAACATATATCAAGTGGAAGAAAACTCTCCTTGAGAAATCTGTGCCACTTGAGCTCAAGCGAACACTAGGTATCAGAACGTGTGCTCACACTCAGCAAGTAGAACGCCTAGTTTTAGCATTTGGTGTAATTAGGATAGTGAAATGCATTGTTACAAAGTAGTTCTTGTTCAGAGAAATGTTAATCAGTGAACAGGAGCAGAGCACGCACTTCCAAAAGTAGGGAAAGCAGCACTCAGCCCAAAATCTCCAAGATCACTGAAAGACCTGAGGCTGAGGTGAAATAATATTGACACCCAAGGACAAACAGAAGGCCATTTCTTTCATTTAAAAGTGTTTCAGGGAGACATAGAAATTAAAGACTCATGAGTAGCATCTGCACAGGAACAGTCAACAGCAACAATAGCAGTTGATAGAGGCAATAAAGATAGGAATTATCTTCGGGTTCTGACAAAACTTAGTAGTTATTCACAGTTTTTCTTGAGTTTTGAAAAACTGGGGAAGCCTCAACTCAGCTTTTGTAAAAGAAAATTGTCAGAACTATTCAAATTCCTTGAGGGAAACATAAATTAAGGCAATCCACTTAGATCAGTCCATCCGTATTTCCCGTGTTTTTAAAATATTGCTCACCCAAGGAATTTATAGCAGACATTGGATAAGAGGGAATGTCCTCACATGGATAAAAAAAAAAACAGTTCAAAGACAGAAAGTAACAGGTAAAAGTAAATGGAAATACAGCTTTGTAATGCAGAGGAGTTACCAGTAAGCTTTTACAAGAACACCATCAGGATGTAACCAGTGCTATCCAGTACACTCAAACAGCCCGAAAAAAGGAGCTAGGACCAAGATGAGAGCCTGCTGGCAATACTCAGTTAATTGAAATTTGTAGAAGGAAACCCAACTGCAAAGAACTTAAAAAAAAAAACAAAGCCAAAACAAAAAAACAGGTTCAGTGGGTAAACATAATGGAATTGATGAAATTCACTATAGGTAAGCAAAAAGCAATGAATACTGGAAAGTGTGTTGCTCACACTGAACTTTCAGCAGATTCCTGGTCTTTAGCGATCTTAGCATTATGTGAGAATAAATTAGCAAAATATACTTTTATACAGGATTGCTAGTTCAAAAAACAGTGAATGGAACAAAAGCACATCTTTCCAAAAGGAGAAAAAATTAGTAGTCAGCCTGAAACCTCCAAAAAGTAAAAGCACAATTTAAATCTCACAGGGTAGCAAAAAATTAGAACATACAGCTGACTTGTGATCTGGCGCAGGAAATGCAAAATTATTAATGAAAAATTGTAGCTATGCATATGGTAAATTATAAAATTCAGAGAACAAACCCTAAGTTACATTTCTTGTAACAAGCAAATAATTCCATTTTTCATTGAGAAAACTATTTTTTTTTAAAACAGAAATTTAGATTCAGAGAAGCCTATGTTTCATTTAGTAGCTGTTAATGTACACTTTATATTTGATATATATAACTGGGGTACTATGGCAGCAGTGATTGTCTAGCGTCCCTATGTAGCATATTTATATAAATCAAACTTTAAGTGAAAGCAAGGGAGAGATATCAGAGCATCCATTTCATTCCCAGAAACATTATTTGTGTGTGTACAATGCAAATTATTACACATTTAAGATGAATCCTATGACTCGATGCAATTGGAATTCCAAGCTGACACAACTGTACAGATCCGTAAAGAGAAAAAAATCTATACATTTAGTAGACTGCTTTTCTTGAATTCAATCACTAACTTGTTGTACACATTGAATAAGCCACAGAACTTCATTCTCATTGCACCACCTATAAACTGGTAACAAGTTCTCCCCCAGAAGAGTTTGAAAACATATTAATGAATAGCATATTGAAATGTGTGCTTGGCATACACATGTAAAAAAATAGCTGTGATAAACACTTTATTACCTTTTTCATTGAAAGAGAACTTATAAAACTCCAATTACCCCCAAATTAAAGCACTTGATACTAAGATTCTTGATTCTAAAACCAGATGAAAATTTTATAGGAAGAAGCATGCTCAAGATAGCAATCTTTCACACAGATTAGAGGTAAAGAAATAGTGACAGACTAGACCACTATATTACTGACCAGCTATTGGCCAAATTAATAATTTCCAAAAGCTTTAAAATCACTGTGCTTTCCAACTTACCAGTTAGAACTCCACTCATTATTCCTGGAATCCCTTGAATTTCTGTTACATTATTGAGACTGAAGTAGTCATCACATGTAGCATTAAGCAAAGAGCTATCACAGAACAGGCGCCACAAAGGTGTAGTCTTTGTTTTATTATTGCTTTCAGTAAATTTGGCACAGACATCAAAGCTGCGTTTTGACAATGTACGGTTTCCAAGGAGACAGATACTATAAACAAGAAGAACAAAAATCAGCGTTCCTTCAATACAGGGATGTGAATTAAGCCATTTTTTGTCCATTAGACTTCTTCAGAAACCTATTATTTACACTTCCTACCTTAAGGCCTATACTACATCTACTAAAATAGTATATAGCTTCTACATCTAAAACTATTATCAACAGTCATTAGAACTTGGATCAAATATTTCTACTTTATGGTATTAGCAGCTATTTTGCCTTCTGATTTATTCTTTAGAAAGTACAATCAATTTAAGCAGCTTGACTACGAAATAACAGCAATCATGACGCATTCAGTCCTACAAGAAAGAAGTAAAATTAAGCAATACTTTATAAACTTAATTAAAAGATGAGTCTGATGAAGAAAATATAAAAGTAAGATTAAGCAAGTAAAGCATGCCCTTTCTTTTGTAGCAAATAAAAACTTTAGATCATCCTCAAAAATATTACAATCTAAAAGGTAGGAAATAAGCCAGGAAGGTTAAACAACAAAATTTAACAACAGTGATGGGAGTACACATTAAAGAATCATGTATTGGGAAGCAAATTATTTTTTTCAGGAATGAAAGAAAATTAGAAAAGTCAGAACAGTTGTCAAAAGCAAATTCCTACCAGCACAGAATATTAAGGATCTAGGTTTATCTCTTTGCTAAACTACACAAAAGATGTTTAGGATTCCAGGCTTGTTTAATAATGGAATGATAGCTATCTATGAAAACAAAAGAAGGTACATAAAATAAAACGTGGGTTAGGCAGATACACCAGTGCGGCTTCAAGGTATAGCATCACATGGAAGTTGAGCAAATTTAACAGAAAATTGTTGCTAAAGAGATCATCTTGCCACTTGCCTTGCTTATTTTTCTTTTCAATTGCTACTGATTTGATGACTCAATAGCAGCAGGGTCAAATGATACAAACAATGGAAACTTCCTTCAGTTTGATTCAACTGGGAGATCCTGAGGTAAACTATTTTACCACCTATACAATGGACAAACTTAGTGGAGGTCAGTGATATTAACCTAACCAACCAGCTAAGTGGAAGCTGGTTTTTTGGGTTTTTTTTTAACAACCACTATCAGATCAGTCTTACCATTATATAGAACCCCACTTGAGTTTCTCATTTTGAGGCAGACTCTAAACCATTATATTTCCTGGAAAATAAACTCTTTTTATATTTTTTCCCCCAGTACAATAATATTACAGTAGCAGCTCATGTAAGGTTTCCAGGAACTTGAATAAGTTGGTAATAAGTTTTATATGCTACATATCCACATAAACTCTCTTTTACCTATACAGGTGACAGAAAGATATTTCCTTTGATTTGATGTGTTTTGTTCCTCTGGAATAAAATATCTTTGATATTAGTTTTGACATAAATTCTACTAATCTTTGCGGCACCTTCTCATTAACATACTTCTAAATATTTAAATTACTAAAACTTTCTCTTTAGATATATATATATATATATATATAAAATTTCTTTTGCTAGCTTTCACATAACTAATCTATGAGAACTGGCTTAGACTGTATGCTCTCTGTAGAGAACTTCTGTATGCTCCTCATACAGAAACAAATAAGAGTTTGAAATATTTAGCCATATGTTACGATGATTTTTTTTTTAAAGGCTTCGGTGTTGCTTCTATTTCTCTTCCAGTCAGCTACAGGATAATAGCAACTGAAAGTTGCTGTAAGAAACAAAAGTTTTATTCAGGAATATGTCAACATTTTTGATCATGCTTATCTTCTCAACAGAAGACTTGGCATTATGTTACAAACCGTCCACAAGTACTGGTCTAATGCTAATTTGTAATGCAATTACCAACACCTCAAAGTAATATCGAATGTGTAACAATCATACAGCAAAGGATAACTCTTATTATGAAGTACCATGCAAGACTGAAGTTATCAGCCTGTTCTGATAATGTCTTAAGCAATATAATTTTGTTTTCTCTTTCAAGATAAAAAGATGCACAAAAATGCAACTCACACAACTGGGTAAAGTGGAATGCACCTAATAACTGGAGTAAAGAAATAACTCTTATTGAGCTAGGAATTATGCACATTGAGGATGTTGAGAAGCAATGTCTCATGCATAACAACAATACAATTTTATTTTATTAACGGGAAAGGCTTCACAAACACAAGTGAATGTAAACACCGCAATGTTTCAATTTTAAGTAGGGAGAAATGGAAGTTTCAAAAATTTCCTCGCAACACAGAAGTTTAAAAGTTTCTTTCGAACTATGGTTCATAGCTACAATGCTTTATTTGACCTTTTTATTTTATTCTATAGGTTTTTAGTTTAAATGTTTAGATAAAGCAGTTATATTTACTGTCAGCAAAACCCACCTTCTTGTTCCTTAGGTGTGGATGGAATAAAAGCCAGTAATTTTAAGCACCAAAGAACATTTTCTAGAGTTATCATATCTTACGAAAAATGAGAGAAAGATTCGGATATGTAACTCAGAATAATAAATGAGCACATCAATATTTAAACTACATAAACCTACTACTGAAGCCAATGTGGTTGTATTTTGAAGCTTAGCTTAAAACATGAAATGGTTGCAGTACCTATTCCCTCCCCACGCTTCTTTTTTTTTTTTTAAATAACCCACACAACTTGGATATTGCACTTACGGAAAGTCAGGTGGGTCAAAAGCAGTCTTAATAGCTCCAGCATATATGGCAATGATGGAAAGAATCACACAGGCAAGGAAGACCAGTGCAAGTTTGTTGACATATTTCACTCCCACAAAAACTACTACAGCCATCAGAATGATAATACATGTTCCATAGACTCTCATGTTGTTGAGCATAGCCTCTGTTTCTTCACCAACATCTTCCACTTTAAATATAGCGGCACTTGGAGAAATATAGGTCTGCAAGTGATATGGCAAATTATCATACATGTAATAATGAACATTTTATTAAAAAATCATTTACTTGAACTACAAAATCTAACCTTCTACACCAGTTTTGCTTTCACAAATGATTTTAGCCAGAAAATTTGGGCATTTAGAAAGTGTAGAGATAAAAGGAAGGGAAAGGCAAGGGTGAAGAAAAACAAATTTTGAGAATAGGATACAGCTTTTGCTCCAGCTTCTTCTCTCCCATTAAAGAGTTTCCACTCCTTAAATTCATGTGTCTGCCAAATGGGAAAAACCGCTAAGGAATTTGGGTGGAAAAGGAAGTAGCACACTACACTACATAACAATATCTATATTCCTTCTTCTAGCACCCCTGAAAAAAACCCTCTCTGCTCAGCTAGGGCTTGAACATTAGGGCTTGAGGCAACTCCACTCCTTCCAAAAAACTGCTAAAATGACTATTTTTCAATAATATAATTCCTAAAGGCAGGAAGAAACTTTGAACAGGAGGCTACCATGATACATTTATAAGCAAAAACCAAAAATAGACAATTATTTACCAGAATTTTTTTAGATTAAACTTAAGTTTAGCAAATTAATATTTACTAGAATGCTGAAAAAGATGAGAATTGTCACATCATCATGGAAGAAAAAGAAAGCAAATTGAAAAAAATATTACTGACAGAGTATATATTGTTAGAAAACCCTAGATTGTGATGTTGCAGAAGTTTCAGGCTCTATATGGAGGTACTCCTGAAGATGTTCTTGTGAATTTTGTTGACCTGCTGTTCACAGCCTTTGCCAGGGAAAAACACAGGCAGACAACTGATTTCTGTTTCTCAAAATAATCCATGCCCCAGTGGAGAAAAAAAAAAGCAATACTCATGCCTTGTGGTTATGACAGGGGTCTATTCTGAGGTCTTTGTCAGATATCCTGGGTGGCATTTTACTTCAAATTCTGTAGCTGAAACCTGTACATTTTTATTAACAACACAAACCCAGCATGACTATCTAATAGGGAGAACACTGCACCAAATTCAATCCACAATTTAACATGTGCTCATGTTGCTACTATAGATCAGATCACACGAGCAAGCATTAGTGAAGACTATCTCTAATTCAAATTTTAAAAAGCCTGGATTTGATGACATGGATCATTGTAAGTAACAAGAAAGAATTCTGAAGTATCTCCTGTACATATCTTAAGTTTCTGATATGATGACCAATTATTGCCCCCCCCAGATGAAGCAAAGCCATAGTAGCTGGGCCACAGCATCTTTGCAAATAGATGAAAACTCAAAGCCAGTAGTTTGAAATGAGGAAGTGGGATAGATTATTATTGCCTCATTGGAGATATGACCTTCGTGTTCTTCAGAACTTTTCATTGGGCAGCAGTGAGTTACCCCGGTAATGCTTGCCTGATCTAGGCTTGCAGACTCTCATTTGGAAAAAGAAGATTTATGCTTGGTTCCTAAATTAAGTAGAATAAATATACATCAAATAGCCTTTAATTTATTTTTGTATTACTGATAAGAATTTAACTTTCTCAAATAGTCACAAGTAGAGTAAGAATAAATATCAACATCCTGAAAGTGTACTATCAAAACATTAACAATCACCAGACTAGAATGCATTTTAGACCATTTAGAACATTCATCAGCAATATTCCAAAACAGCTCAAATACATTTAGTCTTAAGAGAAACTAGTACTTACCAATAAAATTTCAATGGTACCAAGAATGTACATTGCTCCTGCAAAGGTTGTGCCCAAGTAGAAACAAAGTCCCACTGCACCACCAAACTCTGGCCCTAAAGATCTTGAAATCATGTAGTAAGAGCCTCCAGCTGTGAATTTAACAAAAAAAAAACAACAACACACAAAACACTTCCAGGCCTTCAGATTAAGGATGGCAATAGAGAACAAAAATCTGAATAATTCAATCAACATAATCACGAGAACCACTGCATGTGCCTCCATTGACATGCTCATGCCAAGACTGTAGTCAATGTCTATACTAACTAGGCAGTTAGAATGTATGTTTCAAAATTAATATCCCCACGTGTGTTTTCTATGGAACAGAAAATGAAGACCAAAGAAAGAAAAAGAAAAATTCCACAAGCTAAACAAAAACAAATTAGAAAAGGATATACAGGTATAAATAGATGTGAATGAATTTTTAGCTTCTAACCTCAAGCTATTCCCCATCAAACAGTAAATTTCCAAAATAATTGCTTTATGAGACAAGGACAAAATAGAATATTTTCTACTGATATACACTCTTTATTTCATCTGTATATGAAACCATTGCCACTTTCACTACAGATCACATTTTTTTAGTACTATTTAAAAGTGTTAGGTAGGGATTGCTTTTTCTTGTCCACTTATATGCTATTTACTTTGACCCTGAGTTTTTCAATTCTTCTCACTCTTACTTCCCATACATATGCATCATCTTTCTTTAAGCCATAAACTACATCACCACCAATACCCTATTTCCATTGCTCTATTTGCCTTTTAATAAGGCTCTAAGTGTCAAGAATTTCATCTCTTTTTTTAGAATGCCACTCAACTCCCTCGATGCAAACTCTTCTCTCTGGTTCCCTCTCCATCTACTCTTAAATTCATATTTGTCCCACTTGTGACAACTGAGAAAGAAGGAGACAGAGAAAGGAAGGGTTTGATTTTAAATAAACATACATCAATGTGCAGTGTCTGAAGCTGTTTTTCATAGAATCATTAAGGTTGGAAAAGACCTCCAAGATCATTAAGTACTATCATTAACCTAACACTACCAGGTCCATCACTATACCCTGTCCCTAAGCACCACATCTACTTGTTTTTTGAACACTTCCAAGGATGGCAATTCCACTATTCGCCTGGGCAGCCTGTTCCACAGGCTTCAATGTTTTCAGTATGAATGAATGAGAAATTAACAAAGATATTATGATGCATCACCAATTCTTTTGCTGAATATAATGCTGTTGCATATAAAGGCAAAAGAAAGGATCCTGCTGCTCAGGTCTCCTTTGCATCCTAGGTTCTTATCTGTGCTTTCAGCCTTCTCCATATATGCCAGCACAAGCATCATTTCTCTAAGAAACTGGCACCACCAACAAAACAACGAAAATTAAGACCTGTCTCGTGTAAGAACTGCAGGCTTCAAAGTCTGTGACAGATGTTAAACAAAACCTTTACAATGAACTTTAAAAATATGAGGGCGAAAAATAGCAGAACATTTTAGTTATCTGCACACTAATTTGAATAAAATCAATAATTGATTGAATAACTCAACTTTATAATAAACTACAAGTATTTAAAACAAAATTATCTATTGTATTTTTATTTAATATATGGTACTGTATCCATGAAATACAATTATAATACAATTATTCTATATCCTACACAAATTGTATCTTTTACTTTTGCCCAACAACTTCAGTAACAGCTCTGAAAACCCTTGTTAGAGTGAAAGCTCCTCTGGACTCAGGCCCAGAGGGAAACCAAAGCACAGGGGTTGAATTAAAACCTTTGAATAAGCTGAGATACATGAAGTCACACTAAAGTGAAATAGAAATACAGATTTTTAACTTTTAGTAGAAATATATGCTAAGTGCCTTAAACATTAAAAAGCTGTAGCAGAGACCTTAAACATAGTTCTTGCTGCAGCAGTGTTACCTTTTCACAGAATTCTTTAGACAAAATATAGATAGAATTATACTGTTCACATTTTTTAGAATGTTCACATAGACAATAAGAACTGACAGAAACTGTATATGTAAATCTGTGTAATACCTATGTAACACTTGTGTAAGACTTACGGTTGTTAGAATTAGACCAGGATAGGTTAAGAAAAGAAAAACTAGAATCGTGTGTTAATCTTATTGGTCAATTAAGAAATATAATCCACACTTCTGTAACAAAAAAATATATGGAGCATATAGAGCATATAGAAGAAGAAGCAGCTGGTTTTGCCTGCTGTTGCTGCTTGGCCTTATCATATAACCCCCTTCGAACTCTGCCTTCAAGAAAGCTATGAGACTATGAAATAAAGAACTTAGCAGAACAGCAGCCTCCTCTGCTCTCTTACCCTGGTCCGAGAAGGAAGGGTACCCTGTCAAAAGCTCAACAACCCTTACTAAGCTGCAGAAGCTCTGCAAGTGAGGAACTATTTTAAGTTCATTAGGTAAACTGTTCAGAGTTCATACCCATGCCTGAACACGAGAACTATCATGTAAAATGTTGAGAAACTGAAAAGGGTAAGAGCTTCAAGAGCTAACTGATTTTGCATCTAAAAATAAAATCCTCTTAATTTATGAAGCCGAATCAATTTATCGATCTATCCTGAAAATTTAAGGAGATGTGCAGAACCTAGAATGCTTATATAGAAAAATATTTCTACCATCAGACCAGTTACTACTCTTGCAGAAAACAAGATAACTAACTCCAGTGTTTAGATGGAATGTAGGCAAATTCAGGAGAGAAAAAAGTACTAGCCGTATTTGTAAAGAAATTTTGTGTGAAGACCAGTCTCCACTAATTCAAATTATAACATCTTATCTTTCATTAAAACAGGATCAAATGATTGATGACAAAGATGTGCTGCAGAATATAACCCCCAGAAGCACAGATAAAAGATTGCATCTCACATTAAAAAGTTATTTATAAAATCAATTAAAAGAAAATATGCATTTGACGCAAAATCATTACTTCTGATATTTGAGAACTGTAAGAACTTCTTGTCCCAGATTTAAACTTCCATCATTTGACAATTTGCCATCTAAGATAAAATTCTTCATTACCTGGAACTACACCATTTGTTGCTATAGCACTCATTGAAATTGCAGTTAGCATAGTCTGTGGAAAGATGAAATAGAGGAAATTTAAAATACCAGAGTTCTGGAAGTTTTTTTTTTAAAGACTGGGCAAAACAGTAATCAAATGAAACTAGATTTTTTTTTTTTTAAACTAAGATGTTTAATTTGGGATATCCATGCAACTCAAGTACTCAACTTTTCAGCGGAAGATTTCGTTTACTTAGATATTTGACACAGTCTTTAAAAAGAACTGGAAGAATACAGACCATTGAATACACTTAAAACAGTATTTTCATTATTCCAATTAAAAAGTAGCGAAAACTGATTGTAACATTGTTATGATGACATCTAGTAGTGGTCTCACATTCTAAAATATTACTTTATGGACCTAATGCTCTGGTTTGATTTGTAGTTTATTATTCAGTTTGTTCTGAAGTAGTAAAATGGAGAACGGTTCAGATCTCAAAGTAAATAATGAAACATTTGCTAAAGGCCAACTTAATAAAACTCATATAATACTTCAAACGAAAGCTTATTTTGATCAACTCAAAAGAATCTCCATACAGGTTAGACTGATATGTGACAGTCACTGCTTAAATATACAACCCACCTCTCTCAATTTAACCCTATTGGTTAAATATCAGTACAATTTAACCAATATGATTAAATATGGTTACTTTACCCTGATACTGATATAGTAGAAGGTATCAGTACTCTTGCAACAGAGGATTTGGCCAAGAGTTTAAAAAAAAGTAAAATATGGTTAACTTACACAAGCACAACACATGAACACAATGATGAAAGACTGAAGAACTCCAGCTGTTCCCACAATCCATGTTAAACGCAGGAAAAGGATGACTCCCAAGATGTTTTGCAAACAGGGAAGATACACACCAATAAAAGTGCCCATTTGTGGACCCTGGAAAAAAAGTGAGAACATCAATTCCTTTGTACTAAAAAATTTAAACCCATAAGAACTTTATGGCACAAACCCTTATCACAAATGCTCCACGAACAAATGCCAAGTGAAACTGAATGGTAGCTTCAGAGTGTCCAGCTTCACAAATATTCACATGCTATTTATGCAGAAAAATTCCTGAAAAGAGAGAAAACTATTTGTGATAGTGAACTCTCTTGTTCCACAGGAATTAGGATGAAAACTTGATAGGGATAGGGCAGTCCTTTATCTGTTGATTATAACACTTTACAAACTTTCTTCTGAAATACCAGTTACAGGGTAAAGTTGCATGTTGAAGATAAGCTACTGCCATAATCAAAATATCATCTATAGTCTGCAAAATTGCCACACAGCTGGCACAAGAAGTTATATTCAAAAGTATTTTCAATTTTTAAAAACGACAGACAAGGTATTAAGACAGAGGAAGAAGTAATGCAGTGTAGATACAAAAATGCTGCTAGCAAGGATTTTCTTGCTATTTTCTAAGTCCATGAGAGACTTCTCTCTCTCACAGGAGAGGTAGCAGGGTATGTAAACAACCAAGCCACCTGCAACCTTGAAAAGTCTTGTTTATGGTATAGTAGGAAAATATTTTGACAATGGATGTTTTAGGATTTTAGCCAATCACCCCAAGGGGTGGCTGATCCTTTGTCCAATTAGACTATGAAGAAAAAAGTCTATAAAAGAGTTTGTAAAATAAATAAATAAATCAATCTTGCTGCACAATTCCTGCCTGCTGGATCTTCTCTCCTCCTCCTCCCTATGGCTGCGGGACACAGTGATATACCCTAGGGCCCAGGCCTGCGGTAATAATGCAGAGCTGACTACAATTTCTTTTTTCAAAAGTTGTAAAACCTGCCACAACATAGTATATGTGTACCTTTTATTTGCTAGTGATCATCATAGGTGAAGACACACACAAAAGAATTCAGGCTTCATCACTAAAGTTTTGGTCTTCAGCATTTATGAAGAGAAATCAGGCTTTGAAATACTCTAGTTAGAATCAACAGTTATACACAGTAGCTTTCCAGATACACAAGGTGGTCTTAAATCACAACTTGGGCTGTGAAAAATGGCAATCAATTTAAATAAATAAGCAAGCATTGATGCTTTAGAAGTTATCAAAATTATTTAGAAAATACTAAGTTTCCAAGTACTTATAAGGAATCATAGAATGTCATTTGGACTATGTTTTTTTATTTTTAGCATCTTGGGCAATACCCATGTGCAACATCAACACTACTGTCTCAATCACACCATTAAAAATGCTGCTCTGACAGGCTGCTACTTAACTACCACAATTTCAGAAATGAAATTAAGACACTATCTTGGTTTTGAAAGACAGGTGTCTGCTAAGGAAGGCAGAAGCCTCCCTTGAAGTGGCAGATGTAACCCCTTTCCCTCCGAGTTATTATAATTTTGAAATCAAGGGCCTTTAGGCAAAGATGTGGGAAAATAGGAATAACAGTTCTTTACTATTATATATATAACCAGTCAAACAAAACAACAATAACTATGGCAGTAACAGCAAACAATCACAAACCCAGTCCCAGCCTTCTCGGCTGTCGGGCCCTTTCCCCTCGGGTGCAGTTCCGCTCGCAGCCGGCAGGGGCGCTGGCGGCTCCCGGTGAGCAGGGCAGGTGCGATGGTTCCCCCGCGGCTGCAGGGGGCGCTCCGGAGCGAGCTCGGGGAGCACGTGGCACCAGTGGCCTGGGATCCCGGGAAGGGATGGAACAAGGGCTTCACAAACCGCTGGACAGCTGGCCCCGGTGTCCGGCTGGACTCTCAGGAACAGCAGGCTGGAGCGGCAGGGACGAGCACAAATCCCAGAGGCCAGACGAGATGTATCCAAATGGGGAACCCCCCGGAGGTCAGTCAGGCAGGTCGACGGCTACAACGCAGCGAAAGCTCGAAGCAGCAGCGGGGCAGGGCGGCCACAGCCCGGCCTCCAGCAGGGCAGGGAAAGCGGCTTTGGGATCCCGGCATTGTTTCCAGCAGAAAGAAAAACGGTCGAAGAAAAAGAACCAGCAGCTCCTTTCTCTGCATCTTCTCTCTCCGAACGCCAAGAGCGAACTGACCCCACACCCAGGTGAAACAAAGGAGTAGCCAGGCCCACCCCACCCCCAATGGGCAGCTCTTTTGTCTTTCTTAAGTACAGTCTGTTACAGCGGGGATTACTGCAACACGCATATATCAAACCAGGAGTCCCGTGGAAGCGAAGTATATATGGACAGATTCGTGGTAGATGTTTCAGAGATGTTTATTTCTCCAGCCGCATGGCTGGGGCTCAGCTCAGGAACTCCCCAGTCACGGGACCCGAGGGTCCTTGGCCACACCAGGGAACCCAAACCAACCAATGGGAAATGAAGCTGACCAGGGGCAGGGAAACCCCGTGTCTCCCCCCCAGGGCCCCTCTCCCAGGGCTCCATGGCAGGGGGAGAGACCCCAACAACAGCCATTTGTCCCCTAGCAACATGCATATGGGAAAAAATTCCTTTAACAGGAAAAAAACTAGGACTAAACTAAAACCCCAACAGACACGTACATAAAAATCATGTTATCAAGCCACCACATGGCGCACAAACAAGATTAAGTGTTTATTTGGATAGTCAGCTCCAGAGGGAGTAATATGGTGCTGCATTGAAAAAAACCTCTACACAGCGGCTGAATGGACAACAGGGATCACACTAAGGAAAGTGTGAGTAGATCAGTGTTAGTTTTCCCGTGTCTGAAGTTTACCTTCAGATGAGATGAAACAAATATAGATCAAGCACAACTAGACAAACAGAAAGAAAGCACACTCATGAACAAATGCAGGATAAGCAAAAAGTTAAACAAACAGCTGGACTTTATTCCTGACTCTTGCCCACTGTCCTGGTACCAACTTCCACTCAAAATCTCCCTTCCGGTCAAATGAGTCGCCCTTCTTAGCTTATTTTCATCTCTGTCTCTTCTGCTCTGTGCTCATTTTCCTTTCACTCATTCTCATGTGCTTCTCCTCTTTTCTTCATAGCTCAGCATATAAATTCAGTAGCAGCACCCCTTCTCCTACAAAAAGAGAGATGACTCCCAGCACTGTCCCTTTCCCAACCTCTACCTTAATTA
This sequence comes from Corvus kubaryi, assembly GCF_017639235.1. NCBI lineage: Eukaryota > Metazoa > Chordata > Aves > Passeriformes > Corvidae > Corvus > Corvus kubaryi. The sequence goes on along the minus strand of NW_024581137.1, from coordinate 4,423,081 downwards.
TCTTCGTTTCAGTCACCATGCAGCTCATCATCCCTCCTTGCCTACAAGTTCTTATACTCTATCAGGTTTTGATCCAAGCTTTCTCCTTCCAAAACAGTCCTTGCTCTCAGAGGGATCAATCTAACATGCCACTACAGACTCCAACTGTTGCATACATTCCATTTCTACAGAGGCAGAGACACACACTTTGGGTATCCAGTAGACAGACAACCCTTGATGAATTCAGTTCACTTCTAGCAAGTGTGTTTAGCAATGTGTCAAACAGAATATATGCCTTCCCCTCCCCCAAGTATAGTATTTTTGATGTTTGCAACAAAATGTTTTCTTGGAACGCATCCACTAAGTTTTAAAAATACTTACTCTGACACACAAAACCAAGACAGTTACTCAAAAAAACTACTACCATGTTAAGAGATACAAATATGCTTATAGATTTAAGAGTGACCTGCTTCATCTCAAACTTGCCTTAACATAACTACCTAAAAACCTAGGCAGTTAAAATATATTAATAAACCTGCAAAAAGTCCTATTGTATGCTCACTAGAGGTAGGTAACAGGTACTGATGCTCAAACAAGTTCACAAGGAAGAAGAAACTGGGTATAATCCATATTTCAGATCCTAGATTAGCACATGTTTTTCCTAGGGGTTCTACAGCAAAGTCTTGCTAAAATATGCTAACAAGAACATCAAGTTAACACAAGTCCTTCTGCAAATGCTTCAGTTCTAAACATGGTATTACAAATCTTACTCCTGTTTTTAGGTATCCACATATTCTATTTTCAGGTTGAAAAATGCTCCTCTTTGTAGTTAGCTTTGTCTCGATAAATTATTAGAAGTCTAAATACCTTGACTTCCTTTCGTTTGCTGTCTTCATCTGCTTCATGTTCCACCACTCCTTGAGTCAGATTGGTGTAGTTTGCTAGTTTATTCAGAAGAGACGACACCATGGGGTTACTATCCATTTCTTCCTGTTGGATTTTGAAGAACACTGCATTTATTAAATAGATTTTTTTTAAAGTCATCATTTTATGATACTACTTCAAACACATACTCAACAGGTCAGCCCTGATTCAGCCAAATAAAAAAATTAGCATGACAAAATACCACTAAGCTTTCAACCAACAGGAGAGTTCTATTCTTTCTAGAAGTTTAACACTACATGGCTGTGTTGCACCATTTCTTTCATATTTTTACACTATCTTAAAATATGCAGCTCGAATATAAGGAAAACCTAGAGAAGGACCACTGTTAATTTTAAAAATATATTTCTATCACAATACAGTCTTTAGCAATTGTACTGGTAGGGCTGAGTCATTAGGGTGTTTTTCCAGCATCTTGCTTGTGTTTAAAGAGTGACTTCAAATGATTTCTCAAGCACCAAAATACTTAAGGATCTCTCTAAAGTCTACCACTGCAGGCTTACATATTTTATCTTACACCAGGCATACTACTTCCAAAGTGTTAATGTGTTGAAAATACCCACACATATGCATATCACATGTTATTGCACATATGTAATACCACCTGACACAGAAGTCAGCCCATCTTTCTTTAGCCAATTATCTGCCACGAAACAAAAACATGCTAAAACAAATAACAAAATCCAGAAGAATATACAACACAAGAATCCCAAGAAAAATGGATCCAAGGGAATTCAATTAAATACACAAAAACTGAACACTGGAAAGAAGACGAGATCGGGTTTTTGGGGGAGGTCTGAGTGCTGGAGAGCTAGCCAGAGTAACGACACATACACCAATACGATTTGAGCATCGTTCTCTCCTTTATTGTTTACCTATACAAGCTTATATCTACTTTTGCAAAGATTCACACCCAGTCCCTCTAGACGGCCTCTAATCCGTGGGAGAATGAACCAGTGTATTGCCAGGGGCTTTCAGGGCTGCCTGCAGCCAGGTGCTTTCCAGGGTTGCCTGCAGCCAGGGGCCAGTTCAGGGGTTTTTCCTCAGCAACCCTGGGTTGTCCAATCTTTCCAGGGGTATCATATGCCCCTGTTCCGCAACGAATCCCTCTACAATTGGGGTGACAAACACAGACAAGAAGTATCTCTGCCTGGGAGATTAGGTAATGATAACAATCATAATAGTCAAACTTCTTTTTAACAATTTATACAACAACTCCAACATCTGAAAACATCAGAAAAACAAGATTGTAGGAAACTTACTCTGAAACATACATAGTATGAGAAAAGATTCACAACAACATCACCATTGGTGATGAAGTCACTAGAAGGCTTTCAACATGATACTGTTAACAGCACTGTCTATAACTTGAGATATGTAAAAGTAATGGTTTTATATCAGCTGAGGATTTAAGGTAGGTCATGATTCAAAATAACAGATTTGGGACAAAAAGCAGCTACGGCCAAGTTATCATCACTAAGGAAAACAGCAACTAATTTGAACCACATAAAGTTTTGGGAATGGCTTTATGGAATAGAGCCTGAAGGAGAGAAATTCAGTGACAAAACTTAAATATTGTTCCTGTCAAAAAATACTAAGATATTGCATACATGATAAAAAGACAATTAATTATGGACATTATTTTGATCCTTAGCACAATTTTCTCTAAGACAGCGAAAAATAGTACATACACATTTTTTGGTTCATGCACAAAATGAACTGAAAGATCATGTCCTCTGCGCAAAGACATTTGAAAGGAAGAAGAGAGAAGCATAAGAGAACAAGAAAACATTTACAAGAATGCAACAGCAAGGTGGCTAAACAATATTGGAAGGACCTTGCTTTTGTTAACAGCAAGCATCAGAGCCAGGCCAGTTGATGCTGCTAGAGCAGAACAACTAAGGTTTTTACTAGAAATACTACTTAATTGCAAAAGTGGCCCTTAAATGTACTAAATTAATATACTTTTTTCACTAATTGATTATAATCATTCAGTCGATTATAGAGGTATGAAACATCCATTATAAAGCAGATGTTTACATTAGAAATTGCTATGGTATGCTCTATACTATAATTGGACAATACAACTAAGTCATGGCTTATAAGTTTGTTTTATAGCTTTGCTGCTTTACGAGAAATCTGTGATTCCCCTGTTGAACAAAATCTTTTGCTAATCCTTTAAAAACTGAATACTGCTTTCTTAAAACAAATAGATTTAACTTCCAGCAACTTCCTCTAACAATGTCTAGATTCTAGCCCAAAAAAATTAAATGCAAGAATTATTTTGTCTTATTATTTCTTCCCATTAATGCACACCAGTATTTACTGTTCTTGCCTATATATCATTCAAATCCACTGAAATGGAATGTTAGCAGGAACCAAACTATGAAAAAGTTATTAAAACTCATTTTCCCCCCACTAAATTTCAAGACAGAAAGCAAGCAGGTGCTTGCGCATCTCCATGAAAGGTAAAATATGTTTTTGGAGTATTTAACTCACCTCAAAGAGAGCCATATTCTTTCCTTCATACGTATTTCCTCTGTCAAATTCTGCTCTGTTAATAAATGGACTACTTTCCCTGGCAGTCCCATCCCCTAGTGGAAAAGTAACAGAATTAAAAACAAGAGAAAGATAAAATGAAATGATACATTATACCATAAAAGGAATAGTTACAAGACTCTGGTTTAAGAAATGGTTCTAAAAAACACCATAGGTGGCTGCAAAACCCACTCTTCATCTCAGACATGCAGATGTTAAACATTTAAGGAAATTAAGTTTATTTTAACAGTCTAATCTTTGTATAGCATTCTATCTCTTAACTCTTACTTATTATTCTCTAACACACACACTGATTTCTCCCCTACCTTTTCTAGTTTACCTAAAAACACTTGATAATTGCAATAAACTTCACATAAATGTTCTGGATATACAATAAAATAACCCCCCAGCCTGGCTTTTCATTACTTTACTAACTCCCTCAAAAAATCTCCAGTAGTTGAGGCAGGAATTTATGAAAAACAATGCAAAAGGAATTACTTTGTAAAGGTTGTGGGGACCCTTCCATGACATGTTTTACTTAATCTATTCCTTATTGAAATATAAACTTCATTAACCTGTAGCTCTACTGATCTGCTCTGGCACTCCTCTCAAAAAATACAGCATTACTTTCACTGCCTTCCAGCCCACAAACTACATAAACTATTACATGCTGATACTGTCACAATATTGGCATTTCCAAATAATCTCAAGTCCTTGCCTGTGCCACTTTGCCTGTCTTTTTGCTCTTATATTCACAAATTACAGCAATAGCACCTACGACAGTTTCTTCACTACAGAATTAAAGAACAATTGAAGAACAAGTTGTACTCTTCTTCCCTGTCTCCTCCCTCTGCCCCTACAGGACATTTCTCTCCACATGAAGTCCCAGAAGAAAGCTCTGGCAAACATGTACACTAGTCTCAGCACAACATATTACCTTGGTTGTAAACCAGACATAAATAGATCTCAGTCCCTCAAAAAGAAGAGGCACTGTGGATTTCCCACCACTGATTTCCTACCACTCTCTACAGTATCACTAACTTGTTGGTATCATGACATAGAAACCACATACTGTCATAAGAGACACAGAAGATAGCAATTGTCCATTAGGACTCTAAAATTAGTTCCCCAGTCCAGAGAAGAAATGGTGATGAATTCACCTGTACAATATACCTCCTTCTATCCTTATCCTCCAACTTTCATTTTTCTGTTTCTCTACAGGTTATATTTAGTCTCCCACTGCTTCAAGTCCTACAGCCTGGTTAGGTGCCCCTCGTCCAACAACGGTTAATGCAAGGCCAGCAGAAGGAGCATTGTGAACGCAAAAGAATCTCCCTCATGAACTAACACCTTGAAATTTTTCACAGTATATGGAACATGTTGGTTTAGCACAAGATTATCTGAGAAATTGACATTTATCCTTTAATGGGCTCCATTGTATTTAGAGAAAGGTTCAGTTAGCTTTTTTACAGACAACAAAAAGCAACTCCATCCTAAAACAAATACATCCTGATTCCTCTTTTCATTTTGCTAAAGCATGTGAGCACTAGGACTTCTTGCTTAAGACATTGCATTTCCTTTCCAAGATTTTTGGAACATTGTTTTTCTTTTATCTCCATTCCTTGAAATCACCCCATTGTTTTTGGTGAAGCTTTATAAACCATTCATTAAAAGGTCCATTCCCAAGTTAAAATAAAACTAAGGTTGTTCTATGTCAGTCTTGCTGAGGTCACACTTCTATCGACTTTCTCACCAACTGACAGCTGGTACCTGTAATGATTAACTAAATATTAGTATTCCTCTCAGGGTACTTCCAATCCCTTCAGAAAGGATAACTCTTCGAAAAGTGAGCAGGGAAATTTCAATTATTGTTTTGAACTCATACAGAATGTAGTGTCACTGGAGTTACTCCTTCAGTGGGTATCACCAGACTAATCAAAACACCAAAAGGGTAGCAAAAAAAATAACGTGAATCAGTATTCATAATTCTGACGTTAAATACTATGGTTTTGTCTAACCAGTTCTGGACATAAAAATCAGTATCTCAGCACTACACAATATTTTAAATTGTAGGTAGAAGAATAGTGAAGCTGTCCTTTATATGTTCGTATTTCTAAACAGAGTTACTTGGCTTTGCTCCAATAGGAAAAAGCTCAGAGCACAATATCTCTAAGAAACGTGTCTTGTTAAATGCACCTAACAGTCATCAAATGGAAAAATGCAGAACTTAGGATCTGAAGAATAGGAAACCTTTTTCAGTGTTTCCAACCAATATTCTGCCTATTTCAAAGCTTTCTAACAATAGTCTTCAAAACAGTCTGGTAGTGACAGAGTGCAAAAAAGTCCTGTTTCTCTAATACAGCTCTCTTTTTGTATTTGTGGATATTTGGCACAGCATTTTGATAGGTATTGCTGATCATGTCAAATATTATTTTAGCTTCACTTGAAAAAGAATCAATGCTGAAAAAGTGACCACAAAAGCAAACTGAGAAGTACTCTGTCATCTGCAGTTTGTTGACTAATTCTACAATTGTCATAAAGTCATTAGAATCACAGAATCATAAAAGCATTAAGGTTGGAAAAGAGCTCTACGATCAGGTTCAAATTTTGACTGAACACTACCATGCCAACATAACCACAGCACTAAGTGCCACATTCAGTCATTTCTTGAACACCCCCAGGGATGGTGGCTCTACCACCTCCCTGGGCAGTCCATTCCAATGTTTAACCACCTTTTCAGTACAAAAATTCTTCCTGATGTCCAACCTGAGCCTCCCTGGGTGCAGCTTGAGGCCATTTCCTCTAGCCATATTGCTAGTTGCCTGGGAGAAGAGGCCAACCTCCACCTTGCTACAACTCCTTTCAGGTAGTTAGAGAGTGATACGGTATCCCCAGAGCCTCCTTTTCTTTATGCTGAACAAGCCCAGCTCCCTCAGCCACTCCTCACCAGACTTGTGCTCCAGACCCTTCACCAATTTCATTGCTCTTCTCTGGACACACTCTGCAACTCAACCTCTTTCTTGAAGAGAGGGGCCAAAAAGTGGACACAAAACTCGAGGTGTGGCCTTAACAGTGCCAAGTACAGAGCAACAATCACTTCCCTAGTCCTGCTAGCCACACTATTTTCAATACAGGGCAGGATGCCATTGGCCTTCTTGTCCACCTGGGCACACTGCTGGCCCATATTCATCCAGCTGCTGGTCCTGCACTCCAAGGTCCTATTTTGATGGGCCACTGTCAAGTAACTCTTCTCCCAGCCGGTAGAGTTGCATGGGGTTGTTGTGCATGACATGGTGCTTTGCCTTATTGAACCTCATACGTGTGCTACAGTGGCTAACCTCCAGTTGTCTGGAACCTCCCCAGTTTATCAGGACTAACAATAATGATAGAGAATGGCTTAGCAAGCTCATCCGCCAGCTCACACAGTACACTCTGGTGGGTCCCATCCAGCCCCATAAACTTGTGAGTGTCTAAGTGGCTCAACAGATCACTGACTACTTTTTTCTAGATTACAGGGGGTCAGTTCTGCTCCCCGTCTCTCTCTACCAGCTCAGGGGGCTGGTTCTCGTGAGGAAAACCAATCTTTCTGTTGAAGACTGAGGCAAAGAAGGCACCTCAGACTTCCTCATCCTTGGTTACAATGTTTCCCTTCACATCCAATAAAGGATAGGTTTTCCTTGGTCCTCTTTGTTGTTAATATATTTATAAAAACACCTATGAACACCTTTGAGTTTTCATCACTGCTGTCAAAAAAAAATCACCTTTATTTCAAATTTAAAAACACCACCTTTTGAAGTATGCTTATTGAATATGTTTAGATATTCAGTGAGCCTTATAAACATGTAAATCAAATTGACATGTATTATATCATTCAGGAGAAAGAACTAGTTTCAGGATCTCAACACACAGACAACATCCATGGTGAAGTTAACCAAACAAACCATCTCAATCTTTAGCTTGTCCCTTCTTCAAAAGAAGATTCAACAGAAAAGAAATTATTTGCTAGAAAACCAGAACTAACAGGATTAACACTTTTCACAAATGCTGTAAATCTTGCCCCTCATGCATCAGGTGGACAATAGAAAAAGCTATTTCAGTTACTGAGGTAACATGGAACACAAAAGGAATAAGTACTTCATTTCACTAGTAAGTCTCAAGCCATCTACAGTTTATCTTAACCTGATTCCCTTGAATTCTATGAGGAAGCTTTAAAACGGTCAAATCATAGAATAACTTAGGTTGGAAAAGAACCATTGAGTCAAACTACTCACCTAACACTGCCAAATTCAACACTAAACAATGTCCCTAAGCACCACACCTACACATATTTTAAACACCACCAGGGATGGTGACTCAGCCACTTCCTTGGGCAGCCTGTTCCAATGCCTGACAAACAAATCACCTTTCCCTTAGGTTTCTTTGAAGTTGAGTCTGTTCAAACTCTTCTCAAGTGTGGAGCTGAGTTAAACATAAAATAAAAATTATAATTTCCAGTGTAGTTTCAGACATGTCTTTAAGCTGCATTTCTTCTGAAAACCAGTGTCTGCAACTAAAGCATTCCAAAAATCTATACTTCCTGTTGCTTGATTTCTGAAAGTAACTCAATTTATGAGGATTTATAGGCAAAAATCTTAAATCTTGACTAGTATCTAATTTTGGACCACAAGAAAGACAAAATAACAACAACAACAAAAAACTTCTTTGGGTTTGGTTATGGTATACTTCATCTGTCTTCTGGCACACAAAAAAAATTTGTTGGTTGATGTCATACTCCATGTCACCCAGTATAAGTCATCAAAGCCTAAGCTTTAAAAATTATGTTTCTACCCCATATCTGCTTTAAAAATTATTACTATTTTTAATCTGATACAGAATGTTCATATAACCTAGCACAACTCTGTGCTTATTGCTGGACCAGTAGACAAACTGAAGCCCTAACTAATGTACCTTTCCTAAAAGCCTGTGTGGTGTTTGCTGTGTTGATGGGACAAGCAAAAAGCCCTACTCTTGATTTCTACAGATACTCAAGCACTGTGGTGGGTAGTTATATCTGCATGGAAATTAGCTGCAACAATGACATTTTCTTTTGCAGACAAGACATACAGCTGCAGGAAGAGAAGGTAGGAGATCTGTCTCAAGGTAATAGTCAGTGTGTTCATGCAGATCATCACAATGTGCACACTCCCATACTCTCTAGTCCCCCAAACCCACACAAATTACCACAAACCATCCCAGAGCTGTGCTGGTCTTAAATTTGCTGACAATGTCATCCTTATTAACACTTCCACACACCAAACAAAACTTAGGTAAAAATTTTTGCGTATCACAATTCAGTGTTGGTCACAGAGGCAAAAGACAGCAATGTGTCCAAATTCATATTCTCCAGAAGTTTCAGAGTAGTGATCCTAAAAAACATCGACAGGTAGATTACTTTTAAGGTATGTTAATAGTTCAAAATTTCTAAGCTGATCCAAACTGGCGCATTTTATATAGTGCAAAACAGAACCCAACAGTATAGGTTAAACATGCAGAAGCCACCTTTGCCAAAGAAGTGGCCCTCTCATTTGGGGGTTGGACTAGATGATCTCCAGGTGTCCGTTCAAGCCCTAACAACTTTGCAATTCCCCTCTTATACTTACTACTCACCCATCTGCATCCCCATATCACACTGTTCCTCCCACGAATTGAACTATTTATTATAAATGCTTATGCTGTCACCAGAGACAATCAGCATAGGAATGAGCAATTCCTCGAAGAGAAACAACTTCCTTAGCATTCATGACAATAGCACTAAATTCCCACATCTGCTTCCTTCCCCACCCCTGAATCACAAGTAGTAGAGTGTGAAAAAAAAATGTTATAGGTGTCTTGTCATAGAGAAAGTGGCAGAGGAAGGCTAGAGGTAGACAAGGAAACGATCATTTAAGTGATCCTAAATTTCCACTATGATGTCTGTTCAAGAGATTAAGGACAAAAATATTTGACTATCTAATCTGATTTCCCATCTTTCCGCAGGCTGCAGAATTTCATTTGAGCATTAAGCTCTATAACTCTGAAAAAAGAATAAGCGGTGTATCTCTTGATGTTTCCAGAACTGAAATAAGAATAAAAACCCTATTAATTTATATAAAGAATAAGGTTTTTTTAATACTGAAAAAATCTCAGATTGTTCCGTATTTCTATTTAAATTTGGCTCTTTCAAACTTCTAGCAATAACATCCTAGTAACAGCTTCCAAATGTAACCACTCATAGTATTTTCTCTCTGTGAAGGTAACTATACTCATTCAAGCAATCTCAACCTTTCTATTGAAAAACCAAAAAAGTTAAGTTCCTAAAACTTTTTTCTAACTTTTAAATTATTTTTGTGGAAACATTCTGTACAGGTTTTAAGTTACACAAAACAAAAAAAATTCAAACTTTAAAAATCAAAAACAGCCTTCTAACACCAGTCTCAGTCAAAGCTATTTACAGAAGTATAATCGTCACCTCTCCACTCCAAGGATCAGGTTAGCCTTCTTTACCACAGCATTAAACCAAGCTCATGCTATTCTATTCCAGTCTGACCCCTAAATCCTTTCCAGATTCACTGCTTTCTCACTGTCCCACACTATGTCTGCCATCATTATTCATATTCAAGTATATGCTCCTAATGCTCCTATTTACTTTTGTATTCAAACACATTTTGTCCAAAAAAGCAAGCACCTTTTTCTCCTGACATGAGGTAAGAGTCTAACATCTATCTGAAAAACAAAAGTAGGTTGCTTTCTTATGATAAAAGAATACAGGTGTTGTTCAAAGGAGTGAGAATTATCTAAAACTTTTGAACCACATGACTTCAAATAAGATAGCTCAGCTATGACAATGTATAACTGTTCTCCAAACACGTACTTGTGGAAAACTAGAAATGCTTTGATTCCCACTAGAAATTGTTAATTTTATATGCTGTTATCTAAAGCAGAACTGCAGTTGGAGAATAATCCTTCACAGAAAAGTCCTAACTTTTCATCGTTTGCAAAGGGCAACTCTTAATCACAGTCCGTGTACTGGCTCTGGTTAACAACATACAGGTGAAACATAACAATTTAAAATAAAAACTACGGTAGCATTTTCATTCAGATAGTATTTGGTCACATTAAGAAGAAACCACTGCAAACTGAGAATATGAAAATAAGATTCTGCGCAAGAGACAGCAAACACTTAATGTTAATGTAACAAAACTTTTTAAGGTAAAAGTACATAAAGTTTAAAAGTCAGTAAAACTGATGTATATGAGTGTCACATCCAAGAAAGCTGCCTGTGGCAAAACCTTTAATTCCATCTTCTCTATCCTGTATATTTACATCCTGTATGTTCAAGTTTTTGATTGGCAGGCAACTGAAGAGAAGTCATAGAATCTTAAAAATTAAATGCCTTAACACTTCCAATCTAAATCCACATATTGAAGCACTCCTTAGAGCTCTAAAATATAGTCAAGTTTTTAAAAGCCACTATCTTGCTATAAATTCAAATATGGAAAAGGCATCAATAAACTTGTTTGAACATATCTTACCTCATTTTTTCTGCCACATGGGTTTAAGAATTCAGTGCAACCTAACTCAAAGTTTCATGTTATTGGGCTCTTTTTAGTAATTAAATGTCTAAATGTAAAATATATTTATTATATCACAAAATTCTTGCAGTATTTTTATTAATGATTAGCACAATTTATATGTTATCTTGATATGCAGAACAAAGTGCATTTAAGCCCCTTGTAAATAAACTCCTTTACATAATGGATAATTCTAATACTACATACATCACCTAAGTTATTAACATAGCTAAATTTTAGCTTTTCTTTACTTAGGCTACTATTATAATCAAGCATAACTTCTAATGAAAACACTGCAAAAGCTCTTTATAAAGTCTTTATAATATGGCTGGAAGTATGGGAACCTGATATTTCAGTAAGAGAGATATTAGAACCACAGTATTGTCTTTAAAGAGACTCACTTAGATTTGGCCCGTTTTCTTCATAATGTTGTTCACTCATGGTTAAGGAAAATTAAGTCAGTTCCTCTGCTGATTCTTCACCCATCAAGAACTGAAACAGGAAACTGACAGTTCCTTCCTCTCAGCTTAGTGTAAGACCTCAAATCCTGTCTCTTACTAGCATTGGATTAATCCTGAAACTAGTCATGAAGGTTTCAGGCAGCATGAAGCATGCAGATGACACAAATTACATGATAGTCACAGAATTCTCTGAAGAGAATTAAGCTGAAGGATTTTTGTCAGCAATAAACACCCTCCTTAGTGAAATGGGAAGGTCAAGTCACTGAAATACCCCCACATCTTCATCTAATAGTAAGTACATTTAAAGTTTTATTTCTATCAAATAAATTCACTTTAAAATATCTCCACTAAACAGATCAGCAGAGATTAGCAACAAGTAGTATTAACCTATTCCAAAGGCCTATGTACTATTAAAAAACCCTCTTTTATGCACCAAGTACATATTAGTACTTAAGCAAGTTAGTTTTTAAACATTGATTTTATGTAGAAATAGTTGTCATTTATTCTACTTAAGGTGTAGCAGATAAACACTTTAAAATACAATCCTAGTAACTCTGTAAGCTCTTTTTAAAAATAAATATTTTTCAATTATAAAGGGTTCTCTTTAAGATTGGCAGCACAATTTGTTCATTCTCTTTCAAATTAAATGTCACTGTTTTCCAGTTTATGCATTCATTTATTACACACTCTATACCAGCCTTAAACAACTTCATACAAAGTGTTTCAATTCTGTTAAGTGGATGTTAGTAGTAGGAACAGACTAGTTCCTATGATCAAATATTTGAATGACATCCAAAATCTGCCTTTCGCTGATCATAACATCTATGTCGCAAGCATGGTCAGCTGTGGAAAGGCTATAAAGGTTGAAGGGTTGACTGAAAATATGCTAGACATCTCAGTGAGATTAACCTATCTTCCTCCATTGCACATATATATATACACACACACATACGTGTGTCGACTATTCCCTGGTTTTCCAATAAATAACATTTTACAGAAATTCACAGCATCCATGCCTCATTAGTTATATGATTACTTCTTCGTAGATGATCAGGTTTGTCATTGCTATTCCTTGTATTTGAGGGTTTTCAAATTTAAAAGATTTTGCAGGAGTTAGTTCTCACATTAGTTTCTAAATAAGAAACTGCTGTGGCAAGATAAATAATACTATGGGATGCTAAAAATACTAGTATGCCTTGAAACACCTGATACACACAGCTGCTAAGGAACAGAAAGCTGATCCACTTTACAAAGTTTTGACAGGTCTATCTAGACAGCCTCTACAAATATGTGTGAAGAAAACAAAATACCCAACAAAAATCAAACCCAGAATTTCTTATAAAACTTCATACATTGCTGCCTACAGACTCACATTTCCTTCTCTTCTTCAACCATTTACTGACTACCCTTTCTTTGTAGTATATTATAAACACATTAAAAGACACAGGCACATATGCTTTCTGCTACTTTGTGAATATTTGAGTCAGCAGGCTGCACCCTTAACTACGTTGTTCACTTGAAGTACTAGTTTCCATTCTGCCTCCTTATTCTTCTGAAGTACTACTGTGACTAGTGCTATAATCCCATAGCAATTCACAAATGTCTTCCACTCCTTCACATACATGAAAGTATCATATAATCAGAAAATACAAAGCTATGGAATTTCATATTATGAAGGAGTGCAGATCATAGAGTAAGAACATCCCAGGCTACTCCGTTACCACACAGATGATTATCAGGTGAGAATGTGTGAAAGGGGATAAATGCACAAAACTGTGCATTAATTGATAAGTGCTTTGCTAATAAGAATCAAAACTGTTGATCTAATGACAAGACAGCATACAGCTGATTCCCTCCAAAAAACAGCATTGAGTTTGATAGGGCAGGTTTGTCAGGTTTTTGTGTGTGTGGTAGGTTGGGTTTTTTTTTTTTTTTAAAAAAAGGTACTAGTGTAGTCAAGGAAGAACTACTTGTTTTTTAAGACAGACAATCCAATCAAAACCGATTAACATGCTAGATTTCTAAACAGCTGGAACAAAATAACATGCTGACCTATATAGGCTGAGTCAAATGGGAAATTCCCATTCTCCTCTTTTTTATTTTCCTCTTTGCTCTCAGCTTTACCCACCACTCACCTTGGCACAACCCTAGCCATTCTCACTTTTTGCAGCCCTCATTTACCTCAACTCAAAAACATGGGAAGCGTGATTTTTACCTCTGCAGCAGTTTAGTTTATTCACAGTTTAGCATGCTGAACCAGGCCAGTGAAACGTCTGATGGTGAAATGCAGGAAAAAGGAAGCAAACCCAATGACCCAGAGGAGGACAGGGAAAGAAATTATTTACTTCTTAGCCTTTTTCTCAAGGCTGGAGAAGTGAGAAGGGCAAATAGCCCTTCTCTGAGCAGCAGGCTTTTAGATGGGCTTAACTACAGCAGCTTTTAGCTGTACTAGTATTTCAGAATTCTTTAGTTTTCAGAAGAAAAACTCAAGAACAATTATTTGATTACACAGCATTAACCTAACAATTCCATACAATACCCAAAGCAACAGTAAGTAGAACATCTTTCACTTCCCAAAACTCTCTGTCAAGTATAGCATTTAATCTCTTCCTGAAGTCAGAGCTCTTCGCCTATAATTTACATACAAATTAATGCCTTCCCTTTTCAGTGTTTTCCTCTCTACTTCCAATTTTACAGACACACGGGAAGAGTCATACATAAATTCATCCACTTGATTGATAAACCACTATGAAAACAGCAGTTCCACTCTTCCTCTCATCTTGCCAGGATTTAAAAGTGTTCCAAGCCTTTCAGATGCTTTATATATACATATAGTCTAACAAATCCTGTCTAACTATGCCTGTATGTATATTCAGTATTTTGAGATTCCATCTGAGTAAACACCATACACCATGCCTCTCTGACTAGCTCTTCTACCAAAAGAAAATTTGTCCAGATTAATGCTGTACTACAGTCATCCATCTAGTACAAGAAACAAACTGTTGCCACAGTTTATATTGTTTTTGTTTTTCTATTTCATTTAGTTTAGAAAAAGAAGAGGCAGTTATTAAAACACTCATCATTAAATATACTAAGAGAACGGCAACTATATGTAGTATATATCTTTTATGAGTAAGTAAGGTTTAAGAGGAGAAAGCTTTGGAAGAAAATGACCCAACTTTGTCAGCTTGGTGTTTTACTATATTAGCTTCCTAAAATAATGTAAACACATTTAGTTTATCAAGTATCTGTTTTTATCTCTTTACATTTACATCCCACATCACACGGTATTAGCCTTTTTTATCTGTCATCTGTACCACAAAAATAAGATGACATTAAGAACTGCCTTTTACAAACCCCCATCTATTCACCTGTGGTCATCTAACAAAGTTAACCCCTCCCCCACACCTTTACAGAAGTATCCATTCTAACAGTGTCCAAACGTGCAAGATATGAACTAGCTCGCGTAGCGCTAGCAGTGATTCACACACCATACTTGGTATTGCTGCTACAACACGCTTCAGAAAAAGGAAGTGTTAAGAGCCACAAGAATTACTGATTTCCCAGCAGAGTCTTGGCATCCAAGTGAAAAATCACTCATTTCCCCAGCAACGCTGGTAGAGAAATACTAGTGCCCCTGCAAAAGGGGCTGTCCTGAGCAGACCCTTACTCAGGATGCCCGAGCTCCACCTCAGACTTGATTCTACTCCCCCAGGAGGCTTCAGGAGCGAGGCCTAGCAAGAAACAAGGCTCCGAACGCGACAGCATCTCGTAGCAAACACCTACTTAACCCTAGACACGGTCTCTGATGCAAAAGCACATGGCTGTACAAACACCTGGAGCAAGGCAGGTAAAACTGTACTCTTCTCTACAGTCTGAATCTTTCCTCCTAGCCCTCTCTCTAGTGAGCTCCAACAGCAACTACCTTTTAAGAGAGCCTAATGGCTGGACTTGATGATCTGATCCTAAAGGTCTCTACGTCTTTTCCGTCTGTTAAACCGCCGTGGGCGGCGCTGCTCCCGCCCGCTCCCCGTCGCAGGCGGGAGGCTGTCTGACCGTCCCACACCGCCCCCAGGCAGGCGCCGCGCCCGACCGCGGGGTGCTCCGCTCCCCCGGCCGGAGCCGCCCATGAGTACTTCCTCCTTTCGGCCAGCGGCGCTGGCTAAAGGAAACAAAGAGAAACAAGCTCTCAGCCACCCCAGGCGCCAGACTTTCGCCCTCTCCCGAAGCACACTTCTCCACCTGGACAGGTAGCCCCGTCATCGCCCGCTGCAGAGAGGCGATGGGGCCCCTCCACAGGAGTCAGGGGCTCTCCGGCGGTCGGCCGGCCCGCCACATGCGGCAGACCCGCTCCTCCGCACACAAAGAGCCGACGCTCTTCAGGCGTTGACCCCCGGCGCTTCCCCACTCTCTCACCGGTGCCCCGGTCCCTCTCGTCGCCTTCATCTTCCTCCTCTCGCTGCTGCCCATCCCGCTCCCCGCCCTGCGCCTCCACCGGCACCACCGTGAAGCTCGTCGGCATGGTGCAGACGGCCCCAGACCCGCTGGCGCCTCCTCCTAGGGCAGCGGGCAGGGTGAGCCGGGCGCTGCCGCCTCCCTCACGTGAGAGCCATTTCCTCACGCAGCGGGGGGGCGGTGGCCGGCACCGCGCCACCTCCCCCTCAGCGCCTGACTGATGGCGCTGCGGCCGTAGCTCCGAAGGGAGGGGCTCGGGCAGGGGCCCGGGCCCTGGGGCATCCTCTCTTTCTCAAACCTTGCCTTACAGTTATCCTTACAGCGCTAAGACCACCAGGCTGCTGCTCCTCTGATCCCGCCAGACAGAAACTGCCTTCCAAAGGAAACTAGAGCCAGGCTGCTGGACCTTAATCCTCCGGATCACTGAACAGATGACAGCATCCAGAACGCCCAAGCAGGAGATTTATGATCACCTTTTGGACAAGTGGAGGAGAAAGTCCACTGCACACATTTGGACTACCAGTAGATTAAGATGGCTCCCAGAAATCTGCTCTCCTGTGCAGCAGACATGGTTTGCAGTGGACAAGTCAAGGTCCTGTGATTCAGGCTGGAGTCACCATTTAAACTCTGACTGGAAGTGAAGCAGATTCAAAGAGTCAGTGGATGAGTAGTGTATCAAATTACATATTAATGATGTAGCACTAGTGATGAGATACAGCTCTTGTTTACCTCCAACTTCTATCTCAAAGGAAGTTGTAGCATCTCCACTCCAAAAGTAGAGAAAACAGATTTAGAAGCCAAGGGCATTTTTCTTGTCTCCTGCTCTCCTATCTTCTCAATCAAAGTGCTAGAATAAAGCAGAAATGCTATTCATGTCAGTCTGTATCTGTGTCTTTTGGAAGAGGACTCTGGTTGTTTTGTGGGTCCCATACTTCATTGGGATGGAAGATGTCTATGTAACACTACAGTCTGTCCCACAGCATAGAGGCCTTCAGAGAAGGGGGTGGGGAAAATGATTCTGGCCACCAAAGGTGGCAGTGAGATGGCAGATGTGGAGATGGTGGGGCAGGAAGAAAAGGACAGGGAGAGATGCACGGTAACATTTTGATACTTGGTAAATGGGCTTCCCATTCAAACCATGGTGTCACTGTGGTAACGAGAATAGTGGTTTGCATGAAAAAGAAGTTTCTTCATCCTCCCTCACCCTTCTTCCAAGCTTAAGAAAGCAACTGGAATGGTTTCTTTGCTAATGATAGCAGATCTCCAATGTTAATGATGTTATCTGCAGAGTTAAGGATGTTTTGGGGCACTTTTAAAGTTCATTTTGTTATGGTACATACTATTATCAAAATTAATAGTGTGAAGGAATCAGATACAATGATAAATTAGAATAGTAAATGTAATTTTGAAATATATACACAAAATAATAATTTCTTCTTCAAAACAAGAACTGATTTTTGTCCAGGACAGAGCTAATTTTTTAATGGTGACTGTGAGGGAGCAGACCATTGAACTATGTGTGCCTGTCTAGGTTGTTATTCTATCCCTTCACCGTCATCACCGGGGCAAAAACAAGGGATTCTTGTCTGGAGGGTCTGTCCACCACTAGTTTTCATTGTCCCAGGTTTAGTGAGCATATTTGCATGTAAATCACTCTTTCTTTGTACATTTTTGTTATTAGTATTGCTCCTGTTACTCTTCATTTTCTTATCTCCTTGCTGTTTCCAGTAAATTGCTCTTACCTCAACATGCAATCTCTGCCTTTTGTATCTCCCACCGAAGAGGGAGGGGAGCAGCTTGTGGTTTTCTTTCTAATGGGACTACTAAATTTGGAATACCATTCCTAAACCATGACAACAGCATTGTCTTGGTTTTGGACACAAAACTTCAGGAGGAAACACTCCAGAATAAGTGTCTCCTCCTAAGGGAAAAGGGCCTCTCTTTTTCCTCCACCAATAAGACAAGTGGGTCACAGCAAGCGAGAGTGGAAAAAAACCCAAACTGTTTGTTAACACCAAACAAAACAAGGTAGAACAGGGGAAAACCCTCAAAACACAACAAATTCCCAGAGAGGGAACAAACATGTGGGCTCGGACCAGCCGGGGCTACCCCGCGGGCCTGCTGGGGCCGCCCCTGCAGGCTCCCCGGACTGGCGAGGAGGGAAGGGAGGCAGTGCGGCAAGCGGAAGGAAAGGGAAAAAAAGAACAAGAAAAAAACCCCAACAGAACCTTTTCCCAGCTAGCTCGAACACAAAGGAAACCAAAAAGCAGCACAGCGCTCCCGGCGCACTCCCTCCCGAGCCCTTGGGCCGAACCGTTCAACTGGCCCCTTGGTCCGTGGCTCTGGGCCCGTCCCCAGGTCCATCTTAAAGGCACAGCGGCCTTGGGCATTGAGCGGACGGTTAAGGAATAAAGCGGCTTCATAACGTCACCCCAGGACAAGCATGCAGTGTATTAGGTATGGGATCATACATGAGCATTGAGAAGAAAATTTTCAATAGCTGATCATTTTTAAAGGAACATCCACCTGGTGCCTTGACAAGTCTATTGAAGGAAACTCATGTACCGTAAAAATGAAAACTGTCATACTGCATGCACAAAAGGTTGAGTGGAGAGAAATTAGGACTGCAGCCTTCATTTTACTCCAACCTGATACAATTATTTTTTTGTTTAAAATAGCTAAGAGCCAAAGAAAGAGTTTTGGGCTAAACGACTTTTTAATGATCAGAGGCAGCACTTCCTCTTCCAGCTCTCTTCTGTTTCCTCTGTCATAACCATGGAGAACCATCTGATGAAAAATAGGCACAGTTCAGTGGAGCAAATAGGGTAAATTCATATGGGCTTGTGGGTTGTCCCCCATTACAGGGACAACCTGTAAGGTGACAGCTGTGGGTTTTGAACCTCTATAAAAGTTATTGCACAATGAGGACCTTTGACTGGGAAAAGTAACTCACTTCTTACATTTATTTGTCATTTCCTTTGAAATAGCATGAGATAAGTAGTGTTGGGATATATGCAAGATCTACCAACAGACTACTCTGATGGTATGCTTCTTGGAATAAGAAATAAAAAAGAGCAAAGTAGAATAAGATTAAGACATTATATAAATCTGTGTCTAAAAAGCACAATGATGAAATCATAACATTACGTGAGTGTTTTGTTAAAAAAAAAAATTGGGAAAAGCTTTCAGTTTGTGACATTCCCTGAAAACACAGAGCTCTGCACCATCACCATCTTTCTCTTTGGAAAGATAAGAACGCAGCAGGACAGCACCAATTCAAACAGATATATCCAGATGGACCTTTAGAAGTCATTTCTCTTGTTAACAAAAAATGGATTTTGATGAATATTCTATAGTACCCCCCTAAAAATAAATTAAAAACTGGAACACATGAGGATCTGTGTAAAGAAACTAGTTCATATACCAAGAATAGTAAAAGGATAAAATTAATGCTAACAATAAGGTTGTGATTTAAAACAAGACATCTGTCTAACTAAGTTAATGATGTCTCTAAGACACCAATACCTTAAAAACTTGTACTATCTTTGATCTTATTAAGATATTAGAAGTAAATCACTAGAAAGAAAAGAAAATTGTCACAGAAAAAAGTAAAGTCAGAAATAGCAAAGAAGGAAAGAAGAACATCTAACAGTCTGTGACTGACAAAAATCACTAATATTACACTTTTTCAAGTCATCAGGACTAATGCAGTTTATGCATGTGAAACTGAAAAACTAGCCACTGACTTCTTGGACTCAGGAATGTTGCATTTTTAGAAACCTCAAAATCTTTAGAAATCTTGAAAAACGGAAAATTCCAAGAAAGGGAATGACTGTCCTTGTTAATATTGAGTTATCAATACTTAAAAAGAAGAAAGAGTGGCTCAGGAAAGTTGAACTAACTGGCTTAATGATAATTTTGTTTTGAGGAAAGATTATCATGATCCGTATATTTTGGGGGACAAGATAATGTGTCTGAACAGTTAAAGTCCACATGAAAAATAGCCAAGGCATTTGGTTTGGTACCAATGGAAAATTGGTTGGAAATTTCTATGGAATTAACTGCATATACTTCCCATATATTTCAAAACTGCTTTCAGGAAGATCTCAAGCTGTTAGCAGAAGCAGAAAGAAAATAAAGCATAAGACAGGGAAGATTAGGATTTTCTCAGATGCTTTTTTCATCAGCCATTTAGATTTTCTAGTTAAGTCTGTGGGTCACAATGATTGCAGTAAGTAATGGCAGAAAACATTTGTAATCTGAATTGAAAAGATAAAGGCTTTATAATGCAGTCATAAATACATCTGAGGATCAGGACTACAAGGAAATTTCATCTTGGGAAGAAGTAATTCCAAAAAGGATACAGTGTAACCCAAATTGAGACTGACACCTTTTCAGTTTGACCTTTGCCTGTTCTTCCTAACTCTTCAGGAATTTGTGTCTTTTATTGTGACTAAAATGCAAGCCATCCGCACTGTGCTTTTTATTTGCTGTCTAACAAGCATTTTTCAGAGTCCCGTGCACCATGCCAAGTGGTACTGTTCTGACTTAGTTTGTTACCTACTTGTGCCTCCTCAATGAGAGAAGAATAACCTCCCATTACCTGATTCCTTACAGTCTCTTATTTCTGTCATCTAGAACACAAGTTCATCTTAGCACATTGCAATGGACTAACTTTGTGAGAGCTAGAGAGTGTTAATTGCCCAAGTGTTCATGCCTAGAGCATTTCTGCAGAGATGCTGCAATGCCTTTTCATATCTATGGTGTTCAAGACGCCTGAAGCTAAGTATCAGATTGCATGTCTGTCTTGCATTCAGAGCACATGGAAATAGAATTCTATGAAAACCTGATTAAATTAGTCATTGCCAACACAGTCAATTCAAGTAGTGAACTGTTACTTTTTAGGCAGGTTGAACAAGACCATAGTGGTGTATTCACACTGTTTTGTGAATATGGAATACCCAGCAGCAGCTCCAGAAACGCTGGATAATCTCTCCATTATTAAAGAAATTGGTTCAGTCTTCCAGGGTTAGAGCATGCTGATAGAAGAACACAAACTGGTACGAAGGTAGAATGCTACTGAAAAATAACATCAAGCAGCATGGTTGACTCCTCATATAAATAATAAACACATTGATAAGAGAACACTCTGGAGGATCCTTTGCTGGGTTATTTAGGAAGTTGTATCTGCTACAGTATGAAGCATGTTAGGATACCATCACAAAACCACCCGTGTATATATAATTATTGAACAATATTTGCAAAACTAGTGGCAAGTATTTTTACTTATAAAAGGCTCAGAACACAACTGGATTCAACAACTATTTCTCCATTCAGCAGATATACGAATCTTTGCTAACCGAAGGCTGGGGAAACTAGGGGTGTCACATATATTTACAATGCCAGCATGTTTACTGAGTAATGGTACACCACAGCAGGTGCTGATATCACAACACGGGTTTCTAACGAGATTGAGATTTGCTTTTAAATCCTTTACTGAGTCACTTTTCATTAAATGCACATACTTGATGGTACTTGAGTTGCTAACAGAGCAATGCTGTTGGCTCATGGGCAGGCTTTGCATGACAATTTTATCTTTCACAGTATATTCCTGTGGCTTCTGTAAAAAGAGTGAAACTCAAGAGTTGTATTGGTTTGCTAAAGCAAAAAGGTCATGGCTGAACTTTGTAGAAATCTTCAGACTGAGTTGGGCCTGTCATAAGTTTACATGGTGATAGTTTATGGTGCTTTTTAGTCCATGAAGTTGGGCAGACCTCCAAGGTGCTGTGACAGATAGCTGCATTTCTTAAATTTGTGGCCTCAGTTGACTCTGTGAAAACCTGCATATTGTCTATTTTGTTGTAAAGATGAGATGGATAAAC
This sequence comes from Corvus kubaryi, assembly GCF_017639235.1. Classification (NCBI taxonomy): domain Eukaryota; kingdom Metazoa; phylum Chordata; class Aves; order Passeriformes; family Corvidae; genus Corvus; species Corvus kubaryi. The sequence goes on along the minus strand of NW_024581137.1, from coordinate 4,401,235 downwards.
AACAAAGCAAAGAGGTGTATACATGGACCTCTCTGACACTGACACCTGGAATAGGCATTCTGCCTTTCTAGACACTAACTTACAGTGGTTGACAGAGGAAGTTTCCAAAGTGCAAGGTAGCAGGCAGACAAGCTGACAAACTCCCCAAAAGGTAAGGGATAAAGGTTGTCCCAAGGACCGGTACCAAAAATCAATGATTAGAAGTTACAGAAAAAATAGATGCAAAGAAACCATATTATGTATTTTAACTCCAGGAATGCCATATGATGTTAATTGTCCAGCAGGATTTTTGAAAGGGCCACAGTAGGCAAATTTCTTTCGCAACTTCAGATTGATTTGTTCCAACCAGCAGAGCTGAATTTCCTCTATTTGAAGAGTGAACTTATGTGATTTAGTATCTTCATTTATGAAGAAACTTAGCAAAGAAAGCTATTGTTTCTATCCTTCTCCATCTTAGAGATATCTAAAACTTGTTCTCAAAGACCCTAAACGTACTAATAGGCCAAAGTTGCGCTGACCAGCCTCACCTGAGACACTTCTAACTTCACATTCTCTGTCCCTGGATCAAGGGACTCCCTTTAAATTCAGGCCTCGGCCTTCTGTCCCTATGTGATCTATGGCATAGATGTACTTGCCTTAAGTTCTATCACAGCTCTGCTTCACCATGAACTTTGTTATCCAGAGCCTGGCCTGCTTGTCTCACTTGGGCACTGTGGAACTAGTGGCTGGAGAATCTCCTATTGTACTAGCTTTTGTTATTGTGGTTTGGCTTCTCTCCCAAAGGGAGCAGACAGGCCTGAATGTTCCTTGATGTTCTTCTGAACAAGGTCCTGAATACCTTACTCTACCCTTGAAGTTCGCCCTTAGTGTAAGAGCCTGCACTAAATGACCTCCAAAGGTTCTTCAAACACTTCTTTCTGATTTTGTAAAAATGCAACCACTATCCCACATCAACTAGGTACAATAGAATTTGCTTTTTAACAGAGCAGAAAAATAGAAGGAAACTAGAAAGCTTGGTAAAATATCTGTTGCCTCCAGTCTCTACTTCTGCTCTCTCTTGTGTACTTTTGCCTCACTGGGTCAGTATTGTGTGCTATGGGGACATCATGAAACCTAGGTTCTGTAGTCTGCCATGCAATACAGGAAACACTAACAGAATATTAATAAAAACCGGTTCCATCTTTCCTGGTGATAAAACAGAATGAGAGTCATCTCTCACTATGAAAAAGGCTAAGCCTGTGTTATGGTGCCTATAACAGCACTGCTTAGAACTCTGTGAGCCCTAATTTCTGTTCTTTCTTGTTGCATTGTTCAACATCACCTGCAGAATTAACTTTTCCATCCTTTCCCTCTCTGTCCACTTGACATACTGTTTCACGTACTCCTTGAGCTCAGAGGTTATTGTGTGGAAAAGATGCCAAAACTGTGGAGATGCACCCTTAGAGTATGCATAGTCGATTTTTCTGACTTGCAGAGTCTGTGCCAGCTGGAGCAAGTTTTATTAGTTACAGAAGTGGTGAAATAAACCACTTTTATGGTGCAAACCTCTCTACAGGCTGAAGCAGGAAATAAATAAGTTTGCTTACACCAGCATGACTTTCACATACACCTGTTCCTCTGTTGGTGAACCACGACTCTGAGGGAGGGAAAACATCATTAAAGTATTTAAAACAATTTTATCTCTTAAAGCTGTTCTCTGACAAAATGAATACCCTCTCCATCCTCTCAATGGCATCTGCTAGCAGACACAGTTGAGCTGACTTGCAACATAAACACTTTGGTTAATCATTGCCAAGACTAAAATGAATTGTGAAACTAGTTTCATAATTCCAAATAAGTGAGGAGAACATAGAATCATAATAGGAAAATGTAAAGAGTTCCTTAAAGAACAATACTTTGTCAAATGAGTGGCAGGTATAAAAAACACTAAGATGATACAATAGAAGTTAATATTATTTTTGCTTTAATATGACTTTGCTTTAACTGTGTTTTATTATTCTGCTGAACAGAGAGTACTTGGCAGAAAAAAACCCTGCATAATCCAATTACATTGCTTTTCTTCCAAAGGGAAATTATGCTCAACTCAATGCTAGGAGCCCCTCTGCCCAGTGAGAGTCCTCATCACTGAGCAGCAACATGGTATGGATCCCTGATATTCACTCCTTGGGAGAGTGAGTTCTCTGCTGGACCGTATTACATTTTCAGTAGAAAGGGTGGGGAGTAGTTCCTTGCATGCTCATTAAGGATATTATTTTGGGACACGACAAATAGCACAGTTGAATCCCTTTAGGCAATAAATACTTAGAATCTTCCCAGAGTACTCCAAATAGCATGTTATTATGCTAAAACTAGGCACTTCACCTTCTGTTTTTAATTAACTGACTAGTGACTGTTAAATGGCATATTCTTTAATACGTCTGCTGAATGAGGACCCTCAGAGGACATGGGCAAAATTAGGACCTTCTTTGCTTTGTCTGAAGTGAAGTGAGTCTACACAAACAAGCTGATTCTGACCAATTATTTCTCAATAAAGAGACCAAATATCTTTTTTATATCAGGGAAACTAGCCAACATAATGATCTTGCAAACCAACAGAAAACTGCTAATCTTTCTGTAAACAATAATAGCTACAGTTACAGTTTCAAATTTGAATATTGACTAAAATTATGATACAGCTTGTCATGCTGAAATACTAACTAGCATAACTTTATTCTCTTTGTGGAACCATGTTCAACTAAATAAGTGTAAAAACTCGTATCTGTATTAGATTTACAGTTTATTAAAAATCATAATTTTCACAATATTTGGGAATACGTAATCTCTGTGCATTTTTTTTTTCAGTCAGTGCCTCAGCGTCTCCATACTGTTGTATACTATCACCCAGTGGAATACAGTTGGACAATATCTCTCAGAATAGCCTGAGGAAGTAAAGCATGCTTAAGTAGCATCTTTCCAACTAAGAACCAAGGGAATTTTTCCACCCAGGTTTGAAGCAGAGAAGCAACTGGTGCTGAAATGGCATCTTTTGGTGACCAAAGAGCATAGGAACAAGCACCAGGCTTTAGAAGAGATTTAAAAAAAAATTTAACTGTAGTTCAGTGACACACACTATCATGGTGGATCTCAGGAGAACAGGTTAGGTTGTGCCTGCTACGTGGACTTCGATCACACTTATCTAGAGACTGTGTGCTGCAAGCTAACTGACTAAGAAATGCTAATTGATTTTAGAAAAACTGTCTACATCTCTACAACAACTTCTTCTTGCAGCTTTTCTTTAGAGATAAGCTCTCAACATCAGCTAGTTCTGCCTTATAGGAATAAAGCTTATGCTGTAATGGAAAGGAAAGTCCTAATGTGAGTTGTAGCATCCTTAAAAACATTACACTTTGAGCTGTCTAAGTGGAAATTTGGAAAACTGTATGAAAAGGCTGTGGGCTGAGAAAAGCCTTGTAACTCTTCAGGAAATATGACCTGGTTTGAAGACAAGAAAATGGCTCCAGTCAAGGAAATTATGTGTAATTTTGAACTAGGATGTGCTAACTTTCATCACTCTGCTACATAAAAAACCCCATATATCTGGAGAGAAAAGATGTCCTAAGTTCTATAAAAGATGTCCTAATACATTCTGTTGCCTGTAAGAATACATTTTTCCTTTAAATAGTAAGGGCTTAAATACATAAAATTACTGCTACTGTAGACTTATTTACCTGATATATAATATATATAATATATATATAATGTATATAATTTATAATTTATAAAGTGTGTGTATACTGTGTAAAGTGTGTATATACACACCCTGATATATGAATCTAGTTATAATTCTTGTAGGATTTGAATAAGGAGACTGGAATACCTCTTTAGTCAGAGATGATTGTTCATCTTGTCAAACCCAGGGAAACAGGTGACAGCAAGTCATATCAGAGAAAGGAGTCAAAAATTGCACAATTAGCTCAGAAACCACTGCAAGATCCCACTTCAAACACAAACACTGTGAAGAAGACATAGTCTTACAATGGGATAAAAGAGCATAGGTGAAATAAACTGTCCGCAAGAAAGATTACACAGAATTAGACTGGGAGGAACCAATTATCATAATTATATAGCACATATTTAGGCTTGAATGGACATAAATGAGTGACTTTCTCTCTAGCTGAGAGACTGGCAAACCTGGAAAAGCCAGGAAATGGATGCAGCATTGAACCTAGTGAGGGCAGGGAAGAAACAGAGAAGAGTTGCAGGGTTACACCTATGCCTTTCCTCTGGTATTCCTGAAATGTGCAGATTCCACGATTCTTTTGGTAACACTGTTGCAAGACCACTGTCTACATATTTTACACTGTTCAATTAGTGTAATATTAGCAGTAATAATAGAAATCTAGGAGGGTAGTCCCCCTAATCTTAAAAACATACCCTAACCCCCTAACCTTAAAAACACTAGCAAGTTAGAACATGCAGGAGGACTATGCCCCAGTCTTAAAAGGCCGCTAAGAAATCCCCAAGCAAGCTCTGCCCCATGCAAAGAGGCTACTCCTATGAGTCTGATCAGGAGACCCTGTGTACCCTGATGCAAGCTGCCAGGATGACCATGGCAGCTCCTGGGGCAGCAAGATACAGGCCACACTGCTCACTAAAATGGAAAAACAGAACAAAAATGCCTACTTTGGGAATATGTATAGGTGGGGACCATGGGCACTTTGGTGCTGGCTAAGAAGTTTGCAAGTTTCTTAGCAGACTAGAAGCTGGGCTAGAGAGGGGCAGAGGCAGAGCAGACAGCATCCTACTGTGGTTCTGCTGCTAACTCCATTGCAAAAGTATAATTTGGAACATATATGCCACTTCTCTACATACACTTTGTATCATCAAAACCATAGCACTTTCCTGCCTCTAGTTTCTTTTAACATGGGTATGAAAGCACATGTCTTATGTGCTGCTTTAGCTGGGATAGACAACTTTTTTCAGTGTCTGGTATGGGACTATGTTTTAGATTTATGCTGAATTCAGTGATGATATTTTTGTTATTGCTAAGCAGTGCTTAGACAGAGCCAAGACCTTTTCTGCTTTTCATACTGCCATGCTGGCAAGGAAGTTGGAAGTGCATGGGAAACTGGGAGGAGACACAGCCAGGACAGGTGACTCAAACTGACCAAAGGGATATTCCAGACCACATGGCATCATGATTTTTATATAAAGTAGGGGGAGAAGGAGGAGAGGGGGATGTTTAGAGTGATGATACTTGTCTTCCCAAGTAGCTATTATGCATCATGGGGCCCAGCTCTCCTGGAGATGGCTGAACATCTGCCTGCCCTTGGAAAGCAGTGAATTAATCCCTTGTTTTGTTTTGCTTGCGTACGTGGCTTTTGCTTTCTCTATTAAGCTGTCTTTATCTCAACCCTTGAGTTTTCTAGCTTTTACCTGTCCCATTCTCTCCCAGATCCCACTGGTAGGGGAGTGAGTGAACAGCTGTGTGAGGCTTGGTTGCTGGCTGGGATTGAACCATAACAGTCCTTTTGGGCACCCAATGTGGGGCAAAAAGGGTTCAAGATAATGACAGACTTGACTGGGATGTGCTAAATTGAATTCATAGCTATTAGTGCTGTTTAGCTAGTAATCAGCAGACTCCTGTGCTTGCCATCTGGCTCCCTTGCATGACTTTATATTAGTCTAGTGCTCATTAGTGGTTGTTTTTTGCTTTTGCTGCTTGCTGTATTGCTGTACTGCTTGTCACCTCCCTGTACTCTGCCTGGGAACATTTTGATAACAGCCCTGGTGATGTGCCTGGGCTACAAGATGGCCAGTGTGTTGCTGCTGTTTCTGTGCTGTGGTACTGGTCAAAATTCCAGTGTGAATTTGAGCTGAATGGACTATGGCATGAAATGATGGAGCAGAGACCCACCTGCAGCCCATGGAGGACCCTATGCTGGAGCAGGTGAATGCCTGAAGAAGGCTGTACCCCATGAGATGCTGTGATTGAAGCACGTTTGCTGGCAAGACTTGTGACCTTATGAGGGGTCCCACTGGAGCAGTTAGCAAAGAACTGGAGCCCATGGAAAGGACCCACACTGGAGAAGTTTGAGGACTGTCTCCCATGGGTGTGGCCCCACACCGGAGCAGGGGCAGCAGAGAGTCCCTCACAGCCCATGATGGTGACCATGGTGAAGCAGCTGTCTCCTGCAGCCCATACAGACTGTGATGTGGACTACACTAAAAGTGGACTCTGGTGGGAACCATCTGTTGTTAGCCAGGCAGGGGACAAGGGAAGGAGTTAATTGCAATGTTAGACACTATAACCTGGCCTAAAAGGACTAGGGATGGAGATTGTAATGGATATACCTTTAAATTGTTGTAAACTATGTTTTGAATTGTGTGGTACAGGAATTAGTACAGTAGAAACCACCTGAGCCAATGGAGGAGAAGCCTTACAGGAAGCGTGGCTTTACCTGAGCTGGCTTTGGTGCCCAGTAACAAGCAGCAAGAAATAGAGCCCAATGTAATGGACTAAATGAATACAACAGACATTTTGAACACATTTTATAGACATTTTGCAGGGGTTGTCTATAGACTAAGGGAACAATATCTGTGTATTATATCAAAGAATGGGAAGGGGAAGGTGGTTAATGAGGTTGTATGGAATAGTGTGGGACCTGAGTATGATGTAAATGGTTCTAAATAAGGGGTGGAAGTCCCATTTTTCTGCATACACTCTATGTCGTCAAAAACAGCACTTCCCTGCCCCTTGTTTCTTTTGACATGGGGATGAAGCACAGGTTTGTTTAGATTACAGATCCATCCATGACATGTTTCACTTTTTTAGCCTTTTTATCTTTGATGTTTTCCACGCAAACTTTGCATTTCTCATGAAAAAATCATAGCCAAATTAACAGTTTGTTTTTTAATAGCCAGGGCCTTGTGTTTCTGCAAACATTCCTAGACATCAGTCTGCAGCTTGGGCAAGTTAGTTTCACATTAACTGCAGAGTCATGTGATAAGCAGAGCTGGCAATATGTCTTTATAGACAGTTACCACCGGTAATACAAATAGAGCACCAACATTTTCTGCTCTAAGTAAGTTTCTGATATCCCTAACCCTGTGATAATTTTGATCTTGTGAAAGGAGGAAGGAGGTCTTGGGATATCTATGGTGATTGTTTGGCTTAAAAATACCCCAACACTTTTCCCCCTGTGATATAACATGCAGAGGGTCTTCAGGCAAGGAGATCTCAATCAATATGACAATCCTATGCACAGATCACCCCAATCTGTGAGGCAGTTCTTTTGCACCCATTAACATATGTACATCTGATCCCTCACTTCAGTAAGTCCTGTGAGACTCTCAGCAAAACAAAGATTATTGTTACCATTATTTAGCTCAATTAAACAGTACCTCTTTTTGTCTATGGTTAAAATGGCAGGTGAACTACAGTTCTGTGTCCTATACTTCCAACTGCTTTTACAGTGATGATAGCCAAGAGGAAAATCTGATCAAAACCACAACTCATTAACTCTGTAGGAGAGTGTCTCGGTTTTGAAAGACAGGTGTCTGCTAAGGAAGGCAGAGGCCCCCCTTGAAGTGGCAGATATAACCCCTTTTCTCTCCAAGTTATTATATTTTGAAATCAAGAGCCTTTAGGCGAAGATGTGGGAAATAGGAATAACAGTTCTTTACTATATATATATATGTATATAACCAGTCAAACAAAACAACAACAACTATGGCAGTAACAGCAGTCACAAACCCAGTCCCAGCCTTCTCGGCTGTCAGGCTATTTCCCCTCGGGTGCAGTTCCGCTCGCAGCCGGCAGGGGCGCTGGCGGCTCCCGGTGAGCAGGGCAGGTGCGATGGTTCCCCCGCGGCTGCAGGGGGCGCTCCGGAGCGAGCTCGGGAAACCCGCGGCTCTGGTGGCCTGGGATCCCGGGAAGGATGGAACAAAGGCTTCACAAACCCCTGGGCAGCTGATCCCGGGCTCTCAGGAACAGCAGGCTGAAACAGCAGGCTAGAACGGCGGCTGGAACGGCAGGGACGGACGCAAATCCCGGGTGGCAGGCGAGATGTATCCAGATGGGAGAACCCCACGGAGGCCCAGGCAGGCAGGGCGAGCAGGGCTACAGCGTAGCGAAAGCTCGAAGCAGCAGCGGGGCAGGGCAGCCACAGCCCGGTCTCCAGCAGGGCAGGGAAAGCGGCTTTTGGGGTCCCGGCGTTGCTTCCAGCAGGAAGAAAGAACGGCCAAAAAAGAAAGAAGCAGCAGCTCCTTTCTCTGCAGCTTCTCTCTCCGGACGCTCAGAGCGAACTGACCCCACACCCAGGTGTAGACAAAGGAGTAGCCAGGCCCGCCCCACTCCCCTTTTTGTCTTTTTTAAGTACAGCTATTTGTCCCCTAGCAACATGCATATGGGAGAAAATTCCTTTAACAGGAAAAAAAACTAAGACTAAACTAAAACCCCAACAGAGAGGTACTGATGCAGTCTAAAATTCTCTCTGCTTTCATATTGCTTAAATTAGTAGCGGAAGAATATGGAACATTGTACATGTTGACAGCTTCAAGATGAAGCTGAACATAATCACCATGTTTGAACAGCTGGCATGAGTGGTTAAAACATTTCATATAACTCCAATAATGATACCTAAATGACAGCCTAAATGTACAAATCTGTATTCTTCTACATATTGCCTAGCTCCAAACACCTGGATGTATCATAAACATTGCTGCACATCCTCCATAGATGCCTCCTGCTCTACCTCCTCTGGTACATTTGGGTGTAAAAGTAACACTGAGCTTTTAAATACCCCATCAGAACTAGTGTGTGCTGTATGTGGCCTCTCCTGGTAGGCATAGTCATTGTGAATTTGTTCACAATGGGTATAGCCCCCTGTTCTATAAGACGAGCACAGTATCCAGGGTGTTCCTTCCAGGAACTCCTTTCCTGTAAGGACACATGTCCACTGCCCAGCAGACTCAGAAAAGCAGTTTACACTTGTGGGACTTGCAGTTGCCATTAACACTCTCTTGAAAGATGCAGATTTTTTTAGCCTTAACTAATGAGCAAGTCTTTGTTGTAACAGAGTTATATATTTTGGTGGGCCAAAAGTATTTGCAACACCAGCATTTTTATGCCTTCTACCTTGCCTGCTAGTCCTCCACACCCAGTAACAACCATGGTCTTCAGCTCTGCAAAAACCACACTATTTTTTTGGCATCCTTGGTTTTTCAGTCGTAACCGTGGTCTCAATACCATGTGTCTGTAGTCTGCAACCCAGAGCCTTGGTTTTGCTGCTTCCACAGTAATTATGCTGTGATAATTAGTAATTATGGTCTAATAGTACAGTATTTATTTAATTCTTAGTCTTCTGTTTTTCATTTTAAACATAAAAAAAATCACAAGCTTCCAGCACAAGTATTATCAGTCCTACAAGTTGTCATCTCCCCCACAGCTGTGTGTAAAGGGTGCTTTCCCACAACCAACACTCTCAGAATGAAACTTGAAATTCAGTTCATGGCCCTGGCTCATGTGGTCTTTTATGAAAAGCCCTTTGGGGTCAGACTGCCCACTCATGTCTCATAAGGACTTCTGTAAAACATATAGCTCTCCTTCTGTGACAGTGGGGCTTTTTAGCCCCAAGATGACCACTGTTGTAGCATATACTACACATAGGGTTACTACCCATGGCAGCAAAATGAAAGAATTTAGTAGGATTGCTAATTGAGTGCAAATGTCATTCCAGTAATAAGAGTGAGGAATTCGTCCTGGGGTTCCCCTCCCTGTGTATTCAAACAATACTACTTGTCTTCTTTTCTGTTGCCCTGTAAATATCAGAAGTCCAGCCACAATTCTACTGTGCTGCACAACAAATATAAAGTCATTAGGACAATCCACAACATGAGCAGTCTTTTGAATTTGTTAATACTAGCATTGGGCTCATCTGCATTGAAAACTGCACAAGCTGTTGAGCAACCACTATGCCTGGCCTTAGAACGTAAATCTCAATAGATTAAAATCACACGGGGTTTATCAATAGTAGTCAAAATACTAAGTTACTTTCTTTTGTAAGCAATGTTCTATAACCACAGGGATGTATGAATGAAGATATTAAGTGAAAGGAACAGTATCTCGCAGAGCATAACAGAGGATCCATCCTGTCATCTCTGGCTGCTCTAAAAGAATAGAATGAAATTTATATCTACAGTGAGATGACAAGTGATAATCAACCAGAATTCACTGGTCTCCCTAATACTCATTGGTCTTAAGCATGAACAAAATTTTCCCACTAAATGATGATTTTTTTTCCCTGTTTCTTGATAGGTTGTAACTCCACGCTATTACCTGACACATTGTCCACCTTAAAACAGGAAGCCTTCTGGTACTTGACCCAAGAAGCACTTTGTGCTTCTCCTGGGCTAATCTGTCAGAACTCAGAGCCCAATGCAAAATGAACTTCTAAAATCCCCTGAATTGTCAGTGTATTGCATTCCCATCCACTCCTCTGTGATTTAGCTTACACTTTAAAGCAGGCCAGACTGTGGTTGAGTGTCCACCTTACATTTGGCAAGGGAGGGAGGTTTCACCAATCGTGCCTCATCAGAGTGTAACAAACATCATGTAAAGGGTCTGCAGGAACAGATCATCCCAATCTCTCCCCTCTCCCCACTGCCTACCATGCAAAACTTCTTCACCTTTGGTGCAATCATGAACTTCAAGCATAACTCACCTATATTTCTCCATTCATTGAAGTCATCAGTCATTAGCTCATGCTTGCCTAAATCTCTCATTCTTATTTCAAGCAATTGTGTCCCTCCGTGTGCCACCAGAATGTCTGCCCACACTTGCCAAATGCCTAGGTCAGCTTAATCTGTTTTTGAAATGTATTGTTGGTGATTGTCTTGGCTGCAGTACGCTCAGGAATACTATTGCCTATGCATCCCCTTCCTCACTTTGTCCTGCTCTCTTCTCATCATCGTGAAACTATTTCTTCCCAGAAACAGAGCAAAGCCTGATTTTCTGCCCTTTTAGCAGAAAACACCAGAGCAACATTTCCTGCATTCCATGTCACTACCTTCTCTGAATACCTCATGACCTCCTGGGCTGCAGGAATGACAATGCCTTTGTTCCTGAGAACATATGCTACCCTCCCTGCTTGTTTTCTCCCTTATCCAAAACTGCTTTTTCCTGGCCATCTTATACCCTTAGACCCATCTTGGGGAAGCCAAGCTCAACAGTACCATGCATATGATTCCAGAGCAGATTTCAGTGTCATTCATATACAGTTTACTACCTTCATATCTACAAGCATAAAGAAATCAATCATTACCATACCCTTCCAGTGTTCTCCATCTTTTTTGGTAATCTGTATGACAAAAGACTGCCAGGTATAATACAATCTTCCAGGAACTCTGAAATTAAAACCACCAGTCATGACCTGAGTCCATGTATTTTTCTCTCTCCTGCCCAATCTGTTTTCTTAAAACTACTCCTGGAACAGAGTCATATGGGCCCATACTCCCACTCTGCACCTGCAATGGCTGAACTTCCCACCTAGTAACAATCAGGGAGTCTAATACCTAGAGCAAGTAAAGAACATGTCATAGGTTAGCAAGCATAGTCCCGGAAGGGACGTCCTTGCTAAGGGGTGCTTACAGTTTCCTCTGGGAACTGATAGAACCTATCAGCTGGCCGGTTTGAATATGGACAATTCTCTAAGCCACTTAAAGTTGTGATCACCTCTGTGAACCACATTTAAGAATAGGCAAACTCCCCCTCCAAGCTCTCTCTCGTTTCCGGCGCTGGGACAGGTGGCTGCGGGGCCCGAGCAGGGCCCAGTGGGCCCGGCCAGGCCCTGCTTGGGCCAGGCCGGGCCGGGCCACGGCCATCCTGGAGCCATGGACCTGTTCCAGCCGTGGAACCCCCCCCACTGCCTTGCCGTGGGCAGCCGGAGCGGCTCGGCTCTCCCCCCTCTCCACTGCGATAAGAAAAATTCAACATTCCAGCTGCAAAGCTGCAAGGCCGAGGTGAGAGTAACCCTTTTATTGCTGTGAAGAGCTGAAAACCTGAGGGAAGAGAGAGAGGAGATGCTTAAAGCTGAAATTCTGTTGTGAAGCTATGATATATCAGAGTATCCCGTTGCAATTTCATGAAGATATGGGGGGTGGAGTGTTCAACTCGTAAGCAAAAGCACCTGTGCTGATAGGCAGATGCTGACGCAGCTGTAATTTCATGAGAAGTTTGGACAGGGAGAGATGAACCAGATGAGGACTTTTGCTCCAAACGGGAAAGGAGAAAACCTCAGTCCGTAGAGATGAACCAGATGAGGACTTTTGCTCCAAACGGGAAAGGAGAAAACCTCAGTCCCTAGAGATGCTCCCAGAGATAGTCCTAACGATGAAGATGAGGAAGACCCTTTGCTCCCAGGGAAGGAGAAGGGCCTCTGTTTTTGTTTCTGAACGGCTCAACCTTAAAATTATACCCCAAAAAACTTCAAGAGTGGACCCTCGAAAGCAGTTGCGGGAAAAGCTGCAAGTTGGGGGAAAGGACTCACACGCAGGCAGAGAGACTCCTCTTCCTAAATGGACTGAACAATATTTGGAAGTGGGCGGCTGTCTCGTTGTGATAATGTTTTCATAGCATGAGCAAGAAGAGACTTCTCTTTCTAAATGGACTGAACAAGGTTATTATGGAAGTGGTAAACAGACTGAACATCTTAAGGGTTGTCTTTGTACATTGTCAGTGGGAGAAGGGAGGAAGGTGGGGGGAGGAGGAGAGTTCTGAAGGTGGTATAATTTTTTTTTTTCCTCTTTTAGGTCTGTTAATAAACTTCTTTATATTCTTTCAAGTTTGGTGCCTGCTTTGCATTTCTCCTAATTCTTATCTCACAGCAGATAAACAGTAATGAGTATTTTGGACCAAACCACTACACTAAATTGGTGTTTCTGCCCGGTTACAAACCGAACCCGCGACAGAACATTACTAACATTACTGGTGGACTGAATTTGAACTGAACAACCAAAGAGGAATCACTAACTGATTAGAGCCAGTGCGCTATGGAATAATTCCAAAATTGCACTCTTCAGTTGTAACAGTAGTAGAAAAAATGGAAAGTCTTAGCTCTAAATGTGCATAGTTATAAAGTAGTTTTTATTGATAGTAATTTCTTTCATGTAATTATATTTTCAATTTATAGACCTGGATATTGTTTTGAAAAATATTTTACAGGGTAGCAGTTTTTAGTTTATATTAATGTGAAGAGGAACACATCTGTCACTACACTATTTTGCAAATCCTTTTGCTTCTGAAAACAAGCCTTTTTATAACTTCTTGATATAAGATGTCCATTCAACAGAATAAACTGACCTTGCTTCAGTGAGTTTTTGATGCCAGAAACTGTTTGGCCATTAAAAGCATGTCCTCATTAAGGAATTAAATATCAGGTAACACTTAAATAATGCTTTATTAATTTCAGAATACCAAGAGCTCTCTCTTCAAGACAATGTGTTTATAAATTATTTCCATTTTATACATTCTTTGATGCAAAAGAAATGTTATGAAGCACTAAAATAATTTTTTCGTTCACTTAGAATGAATAAATGTTAAAATTTGCTCCTAGTGTTATCCCCAAAATTAATATTTGAATTTAACTATAACATTCTGAATTTGCAAACATTGTAGTAACTGAAAAATTACAGCCTTATCAAAACAGAGTTACAACATTGCATATACAGCTTATAAGGTCCTAGGAAAACATGAATATTTGATTTTCCTTCATTCACTCCTTTCTGTTCTACCAGAAGATATTTTACCCATAAATGTGTAAATACTACTGAATGGTAAACATTAGAAGAGTACAAAAGCTGTATCAGAATAAACAACAACAGAAGATTAGGAGATACCAAATTTGGAACAAAACAACCATCAAGGAGCTATTAGCATTGAACACTTCAGTGTGACTGCAGAATTACCTCTTTTATCAGTTAACAAATCATGACCTTTTTGAAAAAGACAAAAGGTAGCACCGATATTAGCATATTAATAGAATATAGCCAATAATTTCTGGAGACTGTATGCTATATTCGAAAAGGTGAATAAAAAGACTAAGATGATAAAGAGAATCAACAGCTTGTTTAAAAGGGAACTCAGGGAGATCAAGACAACCCAGCAAAGACATGGAGAGAACTTTATTAATGCATCTGTACACACACCTTTGGCAGCTAACACTGTATGTAGAAAAAGAACTGCTAAAGCTCAAGGAAAAAACTGAGTCAAAAGCATAGCTTGTTTAAGTTGGCCATGAATTTTAGGATCATATTTGTTGGAAGAGACTTCATGGAGGTGATGTAGTCCAATTTCCTGCTCCAAACATGTCCAGTTAAAGAAGGTTGTTCAGGATCTCATATAATTGAGTTCTTAATGTCTTCACAGAAGTCAATTCTGTAATATATCTGAGTAAACTCATCCTGTATTTTACCACCTTCCCTGTAAAAGTGTGTATCAACTCAAAATTTCTCATGTTTCAACTTCTATTTCCTCTCACCCTTTCACCATACACTCTGGCTCTCTCTTCTCCATACATCCCATTAGGTATTTATGGACATCAATAAGATGTCAGTATCCCCTTCTGAGGCTGAACAAATCCAGCGCCTTCAACCTCTCCATTATGTCACATCATGTACTCCTGCCTCCTGACAAACTTGATGTTTGACTTGTTTCAGCCAAGGTCTTCCTTGTACTGGGGAGCCTGCAGCTGGACCCAGTATTACACAAGTCATCTCACAAATGCTGAATAGAGAGCAGTGATTTCCTTCGACCTGCTGTGTTTGTGCTTAATAATCCAGGGCAGAGAATATGGCTGGTTTTGCCACAAGGGTGCACTGCACTTACTCACGGTTAGCTCACTGTCTACCAGGATCCCCAGGCACCCAGGTCTTCTTGCATAAAGCTGCTATGTAAGACAACCTGTCTATGCTCCAGCCTGTACAGTTGCATCAGGTTATTTCATTCCACGTGCATGGCCTTGTATACATTTAGGCTGAAGATTAAAATAATTTCCCATGGCCAGGACTTGAAAAAGCTAGGAAAACCATGGAATAAAAAATTAACTTCATATGAGGCTTTATAAATTCTTAGTAAGTACATTACTCAGTAAGTGACTGTCAGCTGACAGCCAAGACATACACTCCTTAAATGACTAATGAAGTTATCAAAAATACACCTTATATAAAAATTAATGAATTATTTAATTGATACTTCAATCCAATACCTGTTTAATCACTGCCGACTACAATAGAATATAATTAAAATTGCAGAAGACTTTGCTTGAAGCTGCTGAACTGTCTTTCCTAAGCAATCACACTTAACTAGAAACTTTGGCACCTATTTATTTGATGCCAACATACTGAATTTAAACATCAGCCTGAGTCAGTAGTTACTGCAGTGACTGAAGATATTAATTAACACTTCCTGAAACAGTGTTTCTTAATAAGAGGTATCTAACTTACTGGGTAACCAGTAAATTCTGAAAATTCCTTGAATTCCTTGTTAAAAAAAAAATGGGCTGTCTAGGTGCCTTAAATGGAGAGAATGTACTTTCCTGACTGTACTGTTTGATAGGTGACTATCCAACATCCAACAGTTTTCACCACAGCTTTTACTTCCTGGAACTTAGATATATAAGTAACTCTTGTCAAGATCCAGTTACTAAAGTTCTTAGAAATGCCTCCGCCCAAATAAAGGTGCCAATGCCAGTGACAATAGTATGGGTTTTATTTGGTAGCAAATATGAGAGAGACAGAAAGAAAGAAATCGAAAATAGGTGGGGGGGACAGAAAGAGTGACAGGGACAGAATAAGGAAAATATCACCACTCCGTGGATCCCAGTGATGTTCCGTTGATCCTCTCCAGCCGGTCTTCTTGGTGGTGAAGGTTCCCCCAAAAAGCATAGAATCCGATGGGTTTATATACGTTCAGGCTAGGTAGGAAAACCCAGGCACCTCCCTGGGAGGGGGAAGTTTGCCATCGTCTCTTACAACAGACTCTGGGTTTATTGCATCATGTGCAGTCCTGTGGTGCAAGGATTCAGGAATTACTCTGGTGGGGGCACTTCGGGGGATCTTTGATGGATTAAGGCACCCCCTCAGCTGCTGCTCACATGAATGTCCCGTGGATGTGGCCTTCCCAGGGTTGGGGGTTCCACAGCCAGTTTGTGTAAAGGAGGATGGTTTCACTGCCCCTGAGCAGAGGTTATGACACACCGAAACTTCCTCACCGCACCCCATTTGGGGGGAAAATCTGTGCAAACTGGCTCCCAGCAAATGGGTCTGTGGACTACAGCATCCCCCACCCCAAAGCAAGCCAGAGATGATTCTTAGCACAGCTGCTGGGTTTGGCTCACATTCTTTTCCTTGTTTACTTGTTTGTTTCAGGTGATTGAAGAATGGGTTTTCCCTTTATCTAATCTCAGCAGTTTGACTTTCAGTCCGAAGTTCTAGTCAGGCATCCTTTGGGGAGGGGAGGGGGGTGGTCTTCTTTATACAGTTTTTGCTATAATGGGCAAAACTCTTTTATATCAATGTTTGAGGCATGAACTAGTTCAGTCTCTGATAACACTCCCTAGTAAAACATGTTGGCTTACTCTACCAAACACATTTTGAAAGACAGCCTTTTGACTAGCATATAAAAAGTGTTCTATTAAGATAAATTTTTCTCTATGCTGATGTTTTTAGTTTAGTTTCTTACATCTCCTTACAAATTAAGTCCTCTAGTTCTCTGAGTAGAATACATTTTCTACACTTTAAGGGAATAAATGTGAATGTAGCAAGATGATTGGATACTGGAGTAAGCACACATTAGATCCATTAGAAAACCGAACCATTTACTAGGGGATAGATTCTGAACATTCCACAGAAAGTGAAGCTGGGAAGGCCAAGCATAGCAGAACTTGACATAACAGCCACATTTTGCTCCTACTTCCTTTTACTGAAAAGAACTCCAAAGAAGGCAACAGTAGTTCATAATGGTACCTAAAATGCTAAGAGGATTGCCTGAAATACCAGAAAGGTGATATACTTTGATCTGTGCTCTTAAAAAGATTCTTTCAGTGGTAAAAATAATTTTCTGCTGTGGAGGAGACATGCATTTTCCATGGAAGCTTTAAATTAGACACCCTGACTTAAAAACATAGTAAAAATACAGTGCTTGAAACAGCACCTCAATGGATAATACCAAGAGATTCCCAGGATCCTTCTGGGACCCTGCTTCTTGCAGGACAGTATCAACACGGTCTCTCCATCTGCTCAAGACACTGCACTACCTCCTTCAAAAATCTTGAGATGACAAAGACTAAGAAACCTGGTCTAAAGCTCAGAGAGCATCCAAAATACAGCCTCTCTATATATACCCTTTCTAATGGCTCTAATATTCTGGTTTATGCTTAAGTAACAAGTATATAGACATAAAAATTTGCACATCAACCATCTTAGGAATTCAGCATTTTAGTAAAGGACGAGGACAGCATTTGTTAAATATGATAGCTTCTGCTGGGAATTCACTATCTACAAAGGCTAAAATACTTGAAACCCAACATTTGAACAATAGTATCCATCTAAGCCTATTTCCAAACATGGAAAAGGGTTCAGAAAACAAAACTGATTGTCTCTTCTGCTGCCATTTGCACACACTGATAAGGAAGACTTATTTGGTCTCCCCCTAGTCCATGACAGACCTAACTGAAGTGCAAGTGTTTTTTTTCAGGCAAAGATTTCTAGGTAACACATTTTCCAATGCTTGTATACCCGCAACATGCCATCCTCATCTTCTAAAAATACATGAAATGGACGTCCAAACTTAGAGACAGTTGACATAGCAAGATAAAAGGTTTTCATCTGTCTTTCAAGATTCTTCAATCTCAGATCACTTTCTGAATTTCTATGAGCCATCTTGCACTTCATCTGAAATACCAGGTCAGGCTTTTGCTGAAAATGCATGACCAGGTTTAAAAGTTTCGGGAGCAGGCAGTTCAAATTATTTCAAACTTCTGATTCTCAGACTGCTTGTTCTTTGAATCTTCCCGTCACTTACTGAACTGTGATGGCAAAATTTTTACATCATCTCTCCACCCCCCATTTATCATCCTGAATTTGTTGTATCTAAAGCCCACAGGGACTTTAAAGTTACATTAGTCCTCACTTCCCCTCCCTCCATCTGCCTTACAGTCACCGTTACAACTGAATGGTGAACAAACAACAATAAAGGGACCATAAGTTAAAATCATACATTTTATTGCCAAGTAGCATTTAGGCTGACATAATAAAGGGTTTTTCATATAACCAAAATGTACATTTCTATCCAGAATCATCTCTCCTGTAGTTCTGAATTCCGAGAAGGCAGCATACTCTCCATTTCCTGGGGAGTCCTCTTTACGTGCTTCATTCTCCACACAGCATTCATTTAAAAATCACTTCAGATCCAGGAAATCACACCTTTTATATAAAAATTTGAGGGAAAAGTCTTCCCAAATGTCCATTTAAATTTTTACTCTTGTTTCTCTGTGATGTCTCAGTCTTCCAACCCTTGAACACCAAGATGAAGTTTGCAAACAATTCCAAAGCACTGAACTTTAAATTAAGATTTATTTTGGGTTTATAAAGAAAGTAATTTTACATCAGTAACTTGAAAAAATCAAGTTAAATATGAATTTTTCAACAAATAACAAGCGTTGTAGAAAAATTTTATTTTGCTCATTTCATTATGAAGCAGATACTGTAAAAACTGCCACAGAAACAGTGATATTGAAGTCTACTTATGCATCTTATACAATTTTAGGTTAAACCCAAATACTGAATATTCAGAGCATGTTAAATATGTTAAACTATACAGAAAGGCAACAGCACAGCCCAAATGCCAAACTACCTGCCTATTTTAAACACAGTTTTAAAAGCACTTCATGAAGTTGCATGTATTCCAACTGGTATCACATAACTTATTTCAGAAGATGCTTACTGAAAGGTAAATATATTTACAGGAAATTATTATTCTTAGGGCTGTGGAAAATTGCTAGCATATCAAAGCTGAAGTCATAGTTACAGTGATGTCAAAATGATTTTTGTCACTGACTTCACGGATGCAAAGATTTCTTTTACCTACTTATTTTTCTATTAGATAAAAGGTGTAAAGGCCAGCTCAGATTTAAAAAATAGCTATTTGAAAAGTATTTCCACGAAGCACACATGCAATATGAAGCTAAGTTATCACATATATCAAAACTCCAGCCTTATGACTATACCATATGAAAGTCAAAGATTGCAGCAAAAGCAAACAAAAACAGAGAGAACAGCACCACTGTTAGCCTTACTGAATTCTTTCTTAAGGCTATGTAGCTGAGTTCCAGGGGAAAATTACTTTCATGGCAAACATACGGTATCATATTTTTAACCAAATTATTAAAATGCATTTAAAAAAAAGATTCAGTACTTACGAATTTCTTCGTAACTACAGGTATGCTCCAATAGCCATGATTTAGAGATGTGTAACATACAGATCTATAAAAATGCTTTAACATTCATGTAATTAAGAGGCAAGTGATAAGAAGTATGACTTCTCAGTATGAACAGATTCAGTAATAATTATTAATCTTAGCCTGAGAAACTGAGATTACCCCCATTTTCTTATTACAAGCAGTGGCAACTTGACTGCTGAAGTGCGTCACACCAAAGCTCTCATTTTTATGTTAATGCCATAATCTGATAAGAATTCCACTAAACAGAGCTGAAAATAATGCTATGAAAACCTTTTAGGTTTTAAATTTCAAATCAGAGGTGCAAATGTGATGGTTTTGGCTATATTCATGTGAAACTGTGAAAAGTTAGTAGGCTGCACCTTTATTCCATTTCTTATCAACTAAACCACTTTGGTTTTCTGTAATGTTAGGTCTACCTATAGTAAACCAACTGTGTGTGCTCCAGCATACAAGCACCTGACTCAGTTCACTGGACATGTGTTGCCAGCTCCTGTGTGGAACCTACCTTTGCAACGTAACTATGTACATTCTTCCTAGAGGTCTTACAAGCTTGAAATCAGTGCTATATTAACATAGCTCTGAGTTTCAAAACCAGAAATAGCCTTTTTTTGGCCACATTGAGTCAGCATTTGTCTGCAAGCACTGATACAGATACAGTCCTCACAAGGAAGGGATTGAGGAAATACATTCCTGGAAAGGTGCTAAGTAACTTATTTCTTCAGCTGATCTTAGCAGTACACCTTGTAGAATTAAACCATAATTTGCTTAAGAAATTAAGGGCAATGTAAGACATACTGATTTATTTTTCATTTCTGTTCACAAAGTCTTAGACAAAAAAGTAAAACAAATTAAAATCACTACATACAAATTAAAAGCCTGAACACTCTTGAAGGTACCTGTTTTACCTGAAACACTTCAAATGTTTAGTAACATTTAAGACTGCATCTTTTAAAATGTGAAATAATAAACTCCTGTAAAAATATACAATAATAGCATGCATTTTATTTTCAAAACATTTGGGGGGACAGATATGGTCTGTGAGTTTTCTACTTGTTCCATGTCTCATGAGCTGCTCAATTGAAATGTAGCCATGGAATGCTTCATAGTTAAGGCTCAGGGTCATATGATAACTCTAAGTGAATCTAAGCATGAGTGAATGCCTTCCGTTTTTTGGCAATGAATCTCACACTACAACATAGTGAGCCCCTTTTTAGCATCAGCCTCTGATGCTGTACAGGGGGCTCACCTCTAGTGCTACATTGTTGCAGCCTCAAGCAACAAGAACCAGAGTACCTCAGTGTCAGAGTTCCCAAAGCTATTAATACAAAAAACCTTCTCCTCAGGAGAACAGGTATTACTCAAATTCAGAGCTGTACCACCTCTTCTGATCAGACCTACAATCTCCTCTCCCAGAGAGCTACTCAGCTATCTTAAATCAAGATCTGGAAACAATTCACCATCATGAGACCACTCTGGTGTCTTTCAGTGTTTAAACTGCCCTCCCATTTTGCTAATGGTATTTCCCATAAAACAAAGATCTTCCATTGCCAAATAGTTCAGGCAGATGGTCTTATAACTGTTACAAGTATTATTCCAAATACATAACATACTTAAACCAAACTTCACGCATTTATCTTAAGCTTGCACAGTACAGAAAAAAAAAAAAATAAACCGCAATAAAACCATGCACAGAACACCAAAATAATATGTAATGTCTGATTTTGTTCAAGGTCTTGAATAAAAACATAGTAGTAGTAGGAATCTCGTGTTGTGGAGTTGGTTTTATTGTTGTTTGCTTTGGGTTTTTTTCTTTGTTTTTGCTTGTTTTTCTTTTCTTTTTTAACATACCAAATTTGAGATAAATTAGAGTAAGTCTCAATTCCCCACCTTCCCCAAATACTGGTTCTTCAGATTCCAAAGCAAGTCTCTGCTCTTAATAGGCATTTATGTATATATTCACACATAAATTTTATATTTCTTTCCATGTAGAAGTATAACTCAAATTCTCAAATTTACCACATTAAACCAAAAATGAATTAATAAAACATGAAAATAGTTAAGAATATCCCAACCAGTGTTTTTATCATGTATTATTTCTAGTCCATTTTAACTTGTGTGATATATGTCAAAATAAATATTTGAGATTTATTGTTGTTCTTAATATTCCAAAAATATATTTGTTTACCACCAGTTCTCTTGCTTCAAAGTCATCAATGAAAATCTACATTATTCTGACAGCACATTAGATACAAAATTGCACCAAACCCAGATTTAAAAAGCTATACCACTATTAGGTATTATGCAGTTACATAAACTGTTGAAATGCTTAACTTTTTAAACTAGCTTATCAATCTAACTTTAGATGTCAAATTATGAATATATTGAACAACTGATCATTTGACAGATAATCAAAAAGCACCTCACACAATAACTTAGCATTTTCACCTCTAAGCTTCTGTATCATAATCTATGTGATTCTGATTCATCTGAATGATTCACCATCAATCACTTCAGTCCTGGACATCAAAGTAGTCAATTACTGGCTCTTCCTTTAATGGTTTGGATAAACCACTGTTTCCACTACTCCTGAAATTATAAAAATATTAGATATTACTCACGTGCATGTAAAACAAGATACAAAGTAAACTGAATCACAAACTCCTGTAATGTCTCAATGTGCACATACACACTGCATCGGTCAATAGCATGCACTTCTAAATTAAGTTTTAGTTGGAGTACCTTAATGCTCCAGAAAGCCTTTGTTAACTGAATTTTGACAAAAACATATGCTTGATTAAATTAATGTACATCGACATGTGTCTGAATCGACAGAATTTGTTTTGGGGTTTTACTAGAAAATGTAGTTTACCAGTAATATTTATTAAAAAAATGATACTGTACTGAAGATTAAATGTCCAAAATGCCCTCTTAAAAGAAACAGCAAAAGAAATACTGTTGAACTGAGCTGATGATAAATCCACTTGATTTCAAAAGCAAGAGTAACAAAAAAAATATGGTAATAGCAAATTCAAACACTAAAGATTTTTTTCAGTAAGACAGTATGAGATCTTTCACAAGGTTTTGTAGAATTAAGAACTTCTAAAGAAACTTTACTTCTAGAAATGAAAAATAAATGGCTAAAGTCCTTTATTTAATTTTGCTACGTAACTCCTTGTCATTAATTAGGGTCACTGAAGACAGCAATCCCACAGAAGTGGAAACGAAGAGTAAGAACCTGTTTAAAACTGACATTGAATTACACCTTAAGCAATCCTTTTGGAAATGTATTTTGCTCTAGATGCTTAGCTCTGAAACAATTTAAATTTTCTCAGAACAGCCTACTTTGTATTCCAGCAGCATCTACCAACTGTAGCTACTGCAACATTAAGCAGTCCCCTTCTGTAAAAGGTACTTGAACATGATTTCAGATGCTAATCTGGGAAAAACTTGGGAAGAAAACACTTTTGAAAGGTAAACCTGAAAAAATAATAAGCCATCCATTAAAAAAAAAAAAAATCATAACTATGAGATAACTACAGGTATGTGAAGCTGGCAGGTCATACAATGTAAAGACTGTCCTTTTAGGACTATTGACCAAGATGTCTTATATATCCCACCTTCAGTAATACTCACTATCTGATAAAAATGGTAGTTCACTTTTAATCAACTGTGTAGTCATATCCACACAAAAAAATACATTTAGTATCTGTCCAAATAAATAATTTTATGCCAGTAAGACACTACTCTTGGTTAAAGGTAAAAAAAAAAAGGAATCCCCAAACCTCCAAAACAGCACTCTCTTCCCAATCGTGTAATATTTATTAAAAAATAATTTTAAAACCCC
Organism: Corvus kubaryi; assembly: GCF_017639235.1. Taxonomy (NCBI): domain Eukaryota; kingdom Metazoa; phylum Chordata; class Aves; order Passeriformes; family Corvidae; genus Corvus; species Corvus kubaryi. Next base: position 4,377,895 of record NW_024581137.1, on the reverse strand, counting down.
ATAATATTTGTTATACTACTACCCCTATAACACACAGTCAATCCTATGTTTTTGTATCACTTAATTTCAGGCTTGCTTCTGTGGAAAGAACATCTCAGTGCATGCTGCAAGCTCCAAAGCTGTGTGTGGGTTAAGAAAAAAGAAGAAACGGTGTATAAAGTTGAAGCTTAGGAACATGTTCCTTGGGGAACTCAGAACAAAACTGAAGAATATGGTTTTAAATCCAAATTCCTTACTTATCTGTTTGTTTGTAATGAGGAAGAGGAGGTGCAGGCCTGCTCTGCATTTCTTTATCTAGCACAGAAGTTAAGGTATTGCTTGGACAAACCGACTTCCCTCTAAAGAAATAAAAGAAAGGTTACTTAATTCAATAGGAAATCATATTCATTAAGAAGTTGGGAATGAGTAATATTTGTAAGTAGCAGTTTTGGTGTCAGAGTTCATACTTGCATTCTTAAATCATCTATTCAAATACTTAATTTTCCAACCATGGAGACCAACACTGCAAAAAATACATTTTCATTACAAAGAAGATATCCAGTATTCTAAATGTCTCTTCACTTCTGTCTATAAAAGATGCAGAAGCAGCTTACTAGATTTGAGCATTGGTACCCAAACTCCTTTTCTGCATGTCAGGTCCACAAATCCTTTCTACTATGAAGTGCATTAAATGATCAACTGTTAAAATACCAAAACCGGAATACTTATACTCAAGGGCAACATATCTGTTCTTTTAAAGAACAAGATATAAATCAGAAGGAACAACTTAATAGCTTAACTCAGCAGCATGAGAACACGGTTCACTGAATCTCTACAACATATTACCTAAAGTTTTGGAAGCATCTTCTCAAACTCTGGCAGTAAATCATGTTAAACTTGTTGATCACAGCACCCTGCTAAGCAGCACTCTCCCAAACAACAACTGCCTCTTCCTTGTAAGCAATTCCAGGTGAATCAGATCAGAAAAAAAACATTATGCATTAGAGTGGGGAAATTAAAAAATCAGCTTCTGTCCTCCACACTAATTACAATCTATTATGTGATTGCCACCACACAATGAAGCATCACACTTGTGCCTGTCCCATCTGAAGTGTAAGGGTCACCCCATGGCTATAGCCACAGGGCAGTATGTTCTCCAGTATAGGAGAACAGTGTACTTTAGCATGTATACTTATATGTTCTAAGCTTTGAATCACACTCAACTTCAGTTGGCAGTCTATGCCCAAAGGCTGCAATGGCTGGAGAAAGAGGAAGGATATATTAAAAAAAAAAAAAAAGTCTGAAACAAACAACCCCCAACACCCAGGAAAAAAAAGTCCTAGAAAGATTGTTCCAAAAAGGCATCTAACTAAAAAAACCAATCCAAATCATTACCAAACACACTGTATCTCTAATAGATTGTGGAGATGTCTTAAAATTTCCTCTAAATTCATGAGCTACTTTCAAGAACGAGTTTGTCCTATTTCACTTGGATGATTTAACTGCAAGACTGAAAGAGCTTTCCCATTAACAGTTTCTTTTTCATCTTATCTGGGAGCAGATAAGATGAATAAATTAAAATTCTTAAACCTCATCAAGGTCAATTTCTTACCCTTCCTGCACCTTCTTCTAAACCCATGCTACTGACATTTTCAGACCAAACTACTTCTTGTACACTAATCAAACTGCATTCCTGAATGGTTTTTATCGGGTATTAGCAAAAAGTTCTTCACTGAGAGAACTGCCAAGCATTGGAACAGGCTGCCCAGGGAAGTGGCTGTCACCATCCCTGGAGGTATTTAAAAGATGTGTAGATATGGTGTTTGGGGACTTGGTTTAAGGGCAGACTTGGTAGTACAATTGGACTCAATGATCTTAAGGGTCTTTTCCCAACCTACATGATTCTATGTCAAGTACTAAATAATATTTCCTCCTTAATTACTTTATTTATGCATTTCTAAATAAACTCCTCTAGATCACGAGATTCTCTGTGTTTGCTAATTAAATTTCTACTCAATGAATACCAACACATGCATCTTGTTTCTTTCAAAATTACACACTGAATAGCAGAAATGCTGCAAAGCAATGTGTTGTGCATTGTTATAATTCCAGAAATGTGCACATGTTGAGTTCCATGCTTTGTCACATTCTTGGTAATTCATACTTTCTCCCCATTCCCCTGAGAGCTTTAAGCAGTTGAAATCTCACAACAGTACACAGATGAACGCCAGTTCTATTTCAGAGCTTACAAAAATTATGTATTTGTCTTATTTCCATCATATTTATCTTTTTTATTTCATAATGTCTTGTTTCTATCAGTTTGTATTTAAGGGCAAATTTTTGTGATATTGTGGCAACACAGATGAAAAACTCCACAACACTTTCAAGGTAAGTCAAAAGTCCACTAAAATATTACGTGATGATCCCTGAGCTCCTTTCAGTACTGTTTTAAACTGAGTACTGACAGTCTATTCAAATGAACTACAAAATCTTACAAACATAGGTCACCAATTTAAAAAGCACCCCCATCTCCCCAACAGTGAAAGTTTTCATTATCTGGAAAAGAAGTTACTTGCCAATGACCGTAATTTTTTCAAGGTTATATTATGTTTACATGTACACTCTAACAACAAGTGTATTACAGTCCTATCAGTTGAGAACAGCTAATATTCCTCTCGTCTAAAATGGTTAAGAAGTCCTTTAGCTCTAAGCCTGCCATATAAAGCCAAATGCTCCCACTGCCATTTCACTTACATCTCAACGGTAGAGTTCTAACTGGAAAAAGACAACAGTGGTAGATGGGAGGGTATTCTGTTGTCCTCTTTCATTTTTATCAACTGTGATGAGCAAAAACATGGAAAGCAAATTGCCTGGAGGTAATTAAGCAAAAAAAAGAAAGGCTAGAAAGGCCTTCAACAACTAAAGTGTCTGTCCTTACTCCAGAACATCAGACTAAATCTTGCTTGTACAGTAAAAAAAGAAGAAAATAAATGAGAGCTCTGAAATGTCAGAAACACAACACTTCGAAGAATATATGTGCACTGATTTCTACTAATTACCTAAAAAAAAAGAAATCTTACTGAAAAAAGAGAATGGTCCTGCATTTCAAGAATGTAAATCAGCAGTTCTGCTCTAAAGTTAAATGTTCCCAGGATGTAGAGGGTTAATCTAGCATACCTTTAAAAATTAGGAGGGATCAAAGCCTTGTGAACAATTAGAGATGATCCTGGAACAAAATCTACTTTGGTTACATCAAGGCCTAGACCTGTTATAGCTTTGAGAAAATTTAGCATTCCTCAAAAAAAGCAGAAGAGATAAACAGCAAATTGGTATGTCATGAAACCACAGGAGATTTAGAGACAAAAATCTATAAACTTGCATTCCAGCAAAATGAACACCATTTTCTGTATACCTTGGTGGCACACTGATTGGTTAAAGAGGAAAAAAAGAGATGAAACAGCCCACATTTAGTCCATGTGGAAAAACCCCAAACAATTGAATTCAACTAAAGAGATGTACAATGGGGAAAAAAAAAAAAACTTTGATTAATTAATTACTGGAAATAAGAAAGAAAGCAGACCCTACCTAACCAGCCATGGTTATCTATCATCAGTTGTAAAAGAACTGTTGATATGAACACAAAAAGCTCTGCAAGTATTTTGGACATTTTGATATGAAAGTTGCTATTCTTCGTTTCATTAACTTATTCTCAAAGTAAGGAAAAAAAAAGCCAAGTGCCTGCCTCAAGCAAAAAAGTTGAGATGACACATTTTTAACAGCAGTACAGGGAGAAGCTTGAACATAAATTATCTGCTGATTTTAAGGCAGTGCTAGTGCTGACAGGATGGCCTGTTGTATAAAACCGGAATGTGGAAATCATGACTCAATTTATCTTCTTCAAGACTGCAAGCTCAATTTTTGTAACTATAGGATGGGTCAGCATTGATCTGTTTTGGTATGAAATACTACAAAATTCCTTGTCCACTACTCTGTCCAGACTAATTCCATGTAGTCTTGCAATAATGTGCCATCATATTTCAGACAGAGCAGATTTTTGTGAAAAACGTCTCCAAAAACTGATAACAGTTGAGGTGGAATAATGAAGCAAATGGCTCTTAAATAATCCCCATATTGTTTAAACTTCATATAGTCTATGCCTAAGCTTTCCAGAAGCAACATACACTATTCTCAGGGCAAACAATGTCAATGTTTAAGAAAAAAACAATAAGAAAAAGATGCAGCTTTTTTTCTGAAGCAGGACTGCTGTTAAAACCACCTTGGCTGGTGACCTTATAGCATTATTTGTACTTAAATTGCTTTAACATTCTTAGAAGTTGCAGATGTCGAGAGGCATTGCCTTACAATAGGCCTTTGTGATTGCAAAAGGGGGTACAGAGAAAGTTAGCTTTTGCCTCATGGCAGAAGATGAAATTCTTAGACAGTGAAGGGTGGAAAAAAAGCTCTTAAATAAACAAGAGTACCTTCATGTAGTCATCATAATTTCTGTCAAATTGAATCTGAATTTATTTTAGATACCAGAAAGGCTGCAGAGATAGTTAAGTAAAATGAATTTGTACCTAGAGTTCAAGTACTGAAACATGCCCAGAAAAACATAAAGAAGTCAAAGGATAATGTTATTTCCTCAGAACATATACTTTCCTCTCAACCCTGCCACTGGGATGTGCAGTTTTTTCTTTCTGCGATGCAACTATAATGATAAGGGTGTTCCATGTGGTTACAGGGGTTTTCATTTCTTTAGGTCTTTGATCCTGCTGATCTTGTATAACCTACATCTATGTAACCATTTCTGAGCCATTTCCAGACTGACCTCATCGAAAGGAAATAAAACCCTGGGTAAAAAAAAAAAAAAACAAAGGACATGTCAATGAGACTGTGGCAGCATGTGGCTTTCTCACTGACCTTGTCACCTTCTTGAGAAGTCCCCTTGTTAATGAGGAGAAACTGACCCTAATGTTCTTCCTGGAAGTAACAGGAAGAGGATGGGTCTTACAGGGATGACTGCCCTCAAAATCACTTCCAGGATGTCTCAAGTCCATACAAGCTGCTTACACAGTGGTCACTACATAAAAACAAGAAGACACCCCTTTAACAGGCTCTGGAATCCAGAGTTATTTAGAGAAGGAGAAAAGTTTTACTCATCTGAGTAAAAAACTTCAAAAAACCACTGACAGGTACAGCGAAACACAAGTGTCTACTTGGAAAGGAAGCTTTACTCTTTTCATCATAACAGTCTGGACATTATCCATTACCTCTGAACATAGTTCAGAAAGAATCTGGTACTGCAACTGTTGAAAAGATGGTGACTGCAAAGATGACCAACAGGTAAGCACAGAGAAAGGCACTTACAAGGATTCACTACGGGTCTTACACTTCAAATGACACCAGAACTGTAATTCAGATCAAGGTTAACAGTCAAAACTGGGAATGATCTCTGTGGTTATATATGGGTAATGCCGTACATGAGTGACTCTAATGCAGCTAATATGATCAACTTTTACTGATGGTGATGGAGACAGAGGCTGAGAGCAAAGCAGGTTTATGAAGTGTGCCCCTAGATCTCTGGAAGAGGACGAAGCCTGGTTGAAAGAAGCTTTCTTAGCAATGGGACTTTCTCACTCTTCTAACCTACCTGTAATAGCGATGCTACCATTTGAATGACACAATGGTGGAGTGTGAAGAGAAGGAATGGTCTTCTTGTCTGAATGATTTTCATTTATTTATACATGGAGGAGCCCATGATAGAAATCCGAAGGCATTGCTGAGACAGAATGAAACAAAACCATTTTGACTTTCTGGTGATTACAAGCTCTGGGAGTTGAAGAAGCCATTGTGAAATACACAAAAATATCATTCTGCAACTTCAGCTATTCCTCATCTGAGGCTACAATGTTTTTTATATCTTGAAGAAGTGGCAGATAAAAAGAAAATTAAAAGAAGTTCTGGATGAATCCATTAATTTAAGAAATATTGGTGTGCAGCTGAAGAATAGTCTCAGTACACCACTCAAGTGTCTTTTAAGAGCGGCAGTGATGAAAAAGAAGCATGTGCATTCTGCACAGTATGCTATTCCCTGAAGAACACAAGGTGCAAGAGAAGAAGCAAGTGTGCAATCTCTCCTAAAACCATAGAGGAAGGCCTCCCATTCTCAAGTTGCAGGACTTGCCTTTGCTTTTGAAGCATAATCATCTGCCCTGCTCCTTTTATTCTCTTCACTAATTTCTCATCCTGCCCCCTAATTTCTTTCTTTTTTTTTAAAATAAGCTTTTTCAAATATGAACACTTTGTTCATCTTCCTTTACTTGAAACAAAAAGTATCATACGTTGTAAGATCAAAGTAACGTTCCATCTCTCTTGGAAGAAATCAAGATTGTAGCTAAGCTACCAACTGATGAACAAGTTAAGGAGTAGCTCATGGCACTCTAATAGCACGGAAGATGACAGATTTCTTACAACTGCAGTCAATATTTACAGTTTAAAACAACTGGTTGTCAAATAATCACAATTTGACAGCACAAAACTAAATATGCTGCTGAGTAAGGAGCACGGTCAATGAAGCCCTGATACCTGAAGCCTTCCCATACTATGTCTCTAGTGCAGTCAGCTTGCTTTTCCCCTAGCTATATTCCCTTCATTTTCTTCTCTACTGTAACTGCCTTTTGTGAGTGTTCTCCAAAAATTTTCATTTTTGCTACGAAATCTCTTCAATTTGCAGTAATTCCAGCTCCCTCTTTGTCCATTAACTGAAGAGGGAGTATACACTGTGACAGCTTCAGATAGATGGAGAAATATGTTACAATAACCATATTTTTTCAAAGGTAGTGTAAATTTAAAGTATGATTTCTCAAACCAGTAATTAGTTTTCATAAAATTTTATTATGTATTTTATTTCTGATACCTCTATCAAATTTAGCTGATGACAAAAAGTTACTGCTATGATGAATGGAAAACAATCTTGCAAAATATTTTCTTAGCTTTTTTTATTTCTAATTGTGTTTTCTTCTCTGAAGATTTACTTAAGTAGTGGAAATGAACCCATGAAACTATCAATTCAAAAACTGCTTTAAAAAAAAATTTCTACTGGAAACTGCTGCATTTTGCAAATTGCATTGTAAATAAACTCATTCTGCTAAGTGATAAAAAACCATCCAATTATTTAAACTATACTGTAAAGATTTGAAAACAACAATAAATTACATACTTCACTGCAGTGATAACAACATTGCGCTTTGGTTCGTTGTCATAGCTCACACTTTCAATGCCATAAACCTGAGCTAATTCATGGATGATTCTGCGGTGATCTCTGTTCATTGGTGGGTAACAATGACTCTTCTTTGTATGCTTGCCCTGAATTCAACAGAAGAGGTTAAGAAAGAAGAAAAAAAAAAGATGAAGTTTTCCTTTAGAGGAGCCAAGGGGAAGAAAACAGCAAAAAAAAGTGTTTCTACCTCTAAAATTTTGCTGCTATGACAAAATCAATACCACAAATTGCTAAGACCTCAGTATTGACAGAAAGCTCATCTGAAAATATTAATTTAATTTCCCAAACTTAAATTGTATGTTCTCTGTTGTGTCCAGCACCTCAAAGTATACACACATCCACATAGGGATATCTTTTAAGTTGGAAATACAAATCCTGATTACATTCATTCTACTTAGATCCCAAAAAACAATACAAAATTATTTTTATCTGAATTTGTATCTTTCAAAATGATCTGCCAAGTTCACATCAGATCTAATTTTATTTTGCAGACTGGCTTCACAATGTACATATTGCAGATAGCTACAAAGATGTCAAATTTATCAATTACTTCCCTCTACCAAAAAAGCTATTTATCTGCAAGTTCCTCATGTAATGGCATCAGTAGATTCTTTATTCAATAAAACCCCAAAGTTCTAGTTTTAATCAGTTAACGAGACTGGTAATGTTGATTCAACACTGATTATTAAATCAACAGTAAAAGAACAAACAAAAAATCAAGGCCCTATGAGCCCATATCCTTAATGGGTTGGATCAATTTTTGACAACAAATGCATATAAGGATGAGTCACTCAGTGCTTTGGTCTGCTTTCACAGATTCAGGACACTGCTTCAGATTTTGCCTTCATTATCACCAGTGAAGTCTTCTAGGTTTCTGGGTCAACAGAAAAGATTCAAAGGGAAAAACTGACTACCTGTAGTAGAATAAGTTCGAGTCAGGGACTTCTGGAGAAATCCCAACCTACAGAACTTCCTAGGACTGTAGGCAGTGCATTTAAGGTCACTGAGAGACCAGGATGATATCCCACTTCTCCATCACCTCTGAAAGATTGTAAGAATGGGGTAGGAACCCAATGACTAGAGAAAGGTAATTGTTGCAACTATATACAAACAAACAAAAAGAACCCAAGAACTATTGGCTGATTAGCTAAAATTCAAATCTGTTTTTAGGTACATGGAGGAGAAAAATACCTGGGAACAATCAGTGTGGATTTACAAAAGGTCAGCCACCAAAATTAATGTAAAAACCACATGTCACCAGAGGTACGTTGCAGCTATCCTGAAAATAGTGCGTTAGTATCTATCTCCTCCTAGATTATAAAATTGCTAAGTTACAAATAGAAACTGGACCAGAAACTGTGGTCAACCACTTCCGGAAGTCTTCAGGATAATCACATGCTGACAGAATATTATCTTTCCTTTGCAATTAACAGTAATAAACCTCCCAGCTATTACAACACTTCCAGCATAGACAAAAGAATTTGAAGAACTCTACAGATTCTGTACCTATTTATGATGACTAGTATGCTTGGTTTAAAAAAGCGGTGATGGTTCCATGCTCTGAAAAACATCACAATTCTTGTCCCTGTGAAGGCAGAGCTGGATATACATGTTCTCTGTCTTTTCTGCTTACATATATCAACCATGAATACTCTCAGAGTATATATTGATTAGTGTAGGCCAGAGATGTTTATGAGGCAAGGAAAGTCATATACAACAGAGAGAGTTGAATCATGTTAATGTTAAAACTTTTAAGTATCAAAATCCTTTTTATTACTCATTTCTCCAGTTAAACTGAAGTGGGCATCTCCAAAGGGACAATGCAAAAAAATAAAAAAGTAGATGTAAAATGAGTAAGCCTAAGGGCTCACCTAAGTAACAGTAATCAGTATCAAAGACATAGTACTGATGCAGGCAGAGCTACATGAATGCTTGATAGATTAGCATGCAAAATACTTTTAATACAAGTAAAGTTTCACATCTAGAAACAAAGAAAACAAGACACATATTTAGTCAGAGAGTATTTAGGAATCATAATAAACAACCAAACACAGACTCAAGCATAAAGAGGACTTGAGGATTATGGCAGAAGAACAACTAAAACCAGTCTCTGCATAACGCCATGTCACACATATTAATTCAATCTTTAGCTACATAAACCTGTGGGTTGCAAGATGAAACATGACTCTCACAAGAGAGAAAAGAAAGCATCTGAGACTTCAACAGAAATAGAAAGAAAAGTTATGCAAGAAAAACTGAGTACAAGTGCAAATTAACTTTATAGTGCATGGGAAATATTCCCTTTTACACCATACATACCAAAATTTTGAAGGAAAGGAGAGTCGGAGCATGGCCTCCACACATGCTGTCACTTCTAGCTTCAGGACAGGCTAGGAGGACACATGGAACTACAGGCTGGTCAGCTTCACCTCAATCCCTGGGAAACCTCCTCCCTTTTGAAATCTAACTTGATTTTGGGGAGCTTTCTGGGAGCTTCTCATACCTTTATGGAATAGCAATTCCCTACAGCCTGATGGGTAGGATGGTACAGAACTGATCCTTGAGATACTGAACCGTCATGTGACCCTACATGGTTCATCCTAATCATGATAAAAGCTGGGTACACTGGGTAATTCTCCCCTTAGGTCAGACAAGGAAATGACTGAGATGTGGTTTCTTTTCATATTTTCCTTCTCTTCTCCAATGCAGATGCTCCTTAACAGACACCATTTCTCTGCTTTGTACAATCACTATTCAACAAATGGTTTGCACTGGGAAGTAAAGCACTGGAGATGTTCTTGAGCTCTCTGGTATTCTTGTTCTGGCATGTTTGATGTCACTAATCACAAATGTAAGACCTGTGGTTGCCTCTTTTTAAAAGTAATTACATATCTTGGTTTGATATTAGTATAAGCATATATTTGGTATATGCAATTGTATATAGAAAGACATATGTGTACATACTTGTATATATAAGTATGTATGATAATGTATAAAGGAATATGCAAAATAGGATAACCACAGGTAACACAACACTAGGCGAATTATTCTTAGGTAAAACATACAGATAACAAACAATTATTCTATGCACCTGCTTCCAAGTGTCTGAAGTTGGAGGGACCTGAGTATAATTAGCATAATCTGCACCCCAATGAACAAGAAATTGAGCACAGGGGCAAGAGACAAATGAACTAGGAACTCCTGTTAATACTGAAACAGGAAATACACAGGAGACTGAAGCAGTGTCAGGCCACTTGAAATGAACATAAATAAGTTGTAAGAGTAAGTAGAAATGAGACAATGAAGGCCAAGGCCCATCTGGAATTACATCTGGCCAAGGATGTCACGGACAGAAAGAAAGGCTTCAAATACATCAGTAACAAAAGGAAAAGTAAGGATAATGTGGGCCTATTACCAAACAGAGGGGGGAACCTAGTAAGAGAGGACACAGAGAAGATGGAGTATGTGAACATCTTTGCATCAGTCTCACTGACAAACCCTCAAGAATCTCTGACTCAGGAAACCAGGGTAAAAGAATGTTGGAAGGAAGTTTCTGTTGGTCTAGGACTGGGGTTAGAGAACACCTAGGCAAACTTGATATCTGAAGTCCATGGGCCCTGATGGGATGCATCCCTGAGTGCTGAGAGAGCTGGTGGACATTACAGCGAGGCTCCTTACAATCATCTTTGAAAGGTCATGGCGGTTAGGAGAGGTGCACGAAAACTTAAAGAAAGCAAACATCACCCCAGTCTTTCTTAAAGGGCAAGAAGGACTCTGAGGAACTACGGGCCAGCCAGTCTGTCATGGTTTGACACTGGCTAAATGCCAGGCACCCATGAAAGTCACTCACTTACCCTCCCCTGCTACAGCTGGGTAGAAGAGTGAAAATTTAACAAAGGCTCATGAGCTGAGATAAGGACTGAGAGAAAGCACTCCAAGGGCAAACCAGGCTCGACTTAGGAAGTCAATTTATTACTAAAAATCAGAGCAGGATAATGAGAAGGCTTTTTTCCCCAACCGCTCCCTCCTTCCCACTGACAGCATAGGGAGTAGGGGTTTTGGTCAGTTCATCACCCAAGCTCTTCTTCCACTTGGCTCAGGAAGAGAAGTCATTCACCTGTGAGACTGTGGAGTCCCTTCCCACAGGAGACAGTTCTCCACGAACTCCGCATGGTTCCAATCTCACAAGCAGCGGTCCTCCCAAAACTGAGGCGTTGGTCACTCTTCCACAGGTTGCAGTCCTCCAAGGACAGGCTGCTCCACCTTGGATGCAGGGGCCCCCTCTCTCCACCAGGTCTCCCACAGGACCACAGCCTCTTCCAGGCATCCACCTGCTCTGGTGTGGGCACCTCCCCCATGGGCTGTGGATGGATCTCTGCATCCCCTATGGAACTCCATGGGCTGCAGGGCTGCCTATTTCATCATGGTCATCACCATGGCCTGTAGAGGAATCTCAGCTCTGGTGCCTGGATCCTGCCCCTCCTTCTCCACTGACCTTGGTGTCTCCATGTTGTTTCCCTCACATACTCTCACCTCCTCCTCTTCTCCAGCTGGAATTAAAACTGCGCCACCACCTTTGTTTTGATTTCTTCTTAAATATGTTATCACACAGGCATTAGTATCATTTCCAATTGGTCCAGCTTTGGCCAGTGGCATGTCCCTCTTCAGAGCCATCAGGGACTGGCTCTGCCAGACATGGTGGAAGATTCTTGCAGCTTCTCACAGAAGCCACCTCTGTGGCTCCCCCACCACCAAAAACCAGGCGTTGCAAAACCAATGCACAGTCTCACAGTCTCTGGAGAGGTGATGGGGAATGGTTCACCCTCAAGGTCATCGTGGGATGACAAGAAGGTGATCAGGATTAGTCAGTATGGATTCACCAAAGGAAAATCATGCTTAACCAATCTAACTGTATGATAAAACAACTGTCTATCCCCTGGCTAGATAAGGCAAGAGCACTGAATATTGTCTACCTGGCTTTTAGGAAGATTTTTGACACTGTGTCCTGTGACATCCTCACAGTTTAACTCAGGAAGTGCCATGTGGATGAGTGGACAGTGAGGTGTTTTGAGAACTGTCCGAACAGCAGATCTCAGAGGGTTGTGATCAGTGGCAGAGAGTCGAGTTGGAGGCCTGTAACTAGTGGTGTTGCCCAGTGATCAGTACTGGCTCTAATATTGTTTTAACTTACACATCAGCGACTTGGATAAAAGGGCAGATGCCTCCCCAGCAAATTCACTGACGACCCAAAGCTGTGAGGCGTGGCCAACATCCCAGAGCAGTGCGCAGCCCTTCAGAAGGATCTCAACAGGCTGGAGGGATGGGCAGAGAGGAGTTTTCAGAAATTCTTTAAGGGCAAGTACAGAGACCTGCACTCAGGGAGGAAGAACCTCATGCACCAGTATAGGCTGGTGGAAAGCAGATCTTCAGACAAGGATCTGGAGATGCTGATAGGCAGCAAGCTGTCCATGAGACAGCATTGTGCCCTTGTGGCACAAAGCCAATGACATGGTGCACTAGGAAGAGTGTGATCAGGAGGTCATGAGAGGTTATCCTGCCCCTCTACTCAGCCCTCATGAGGCCTTACCTGGAATGCTGGAATGTCCAGTACCGGGCTCCTCAGTACAAGAGAGAAATGGAGGTCCTGAAGCAAGTCCAGCAGAGGGCTACAAAGATGATAGGGGACTGGACCATCTCATGAGGATAGGCTGAGAGAGTTGGGCCTATTGTACCTCAAGATGAGATGACAGATAAGATTCTATTTATTATTAGGTTTTTTTGTCAATAAGTATCTGAAGATGGAGTGTCAGGAGGATGGAGCCAGGCTCTTCTTAATAGTGCCAACCAACGGGAAAAGAGGCATCAGGCAGAAACTGATGCACAGGAAGTTCCACATGAATATGAGAAAGAACTTCTTTACTGTGCAGGTGACTGAGCACTGAAACAGATTGTCCAGAGAGGTTGTGGAGTCTCCCTCACTGGAGATACTACAGAACTGTCTGGATGCAATCCCATGCAATATGCTCTAGGATGACCCTTCTTGAGCTAGGAGGTTGGACTGGATGACCCAACTGGGTCCCTTCCAACTTTACCTGTTCTTTAGTAACTAGACACAGATTGACTTATTTTTAGTCTTTCATTCTAATGATGAAAACAACGGGCAAGAACACTAGACAGATGGACAATCACCAACATTGTTTAAGAAACATCCTCCATAATTTTTTTAAGGAATAAAGTTAAATAACTGTCCTTAGGGCCTAGGGGGATCAAAATTATGCTTTCTACAGTAGATTAGGTCCTTCTTGAGCTAAAGGCAACTGAGAATAGTATAGTTTACATGGTCCTTTGAACCACATATACTGGGTCTTTCATGGAGCAGCAGCAAGCTAACCTGGCAGACCTGAAGGTGGTATCACTGAAAAACATATGATTATGTCTGTGGTATCAGCCTCTCTAAGTATACTGGAGTCTCTCAAACACTGTGACTGAATCCAGGTTTTTTTATAGAAGGAGGACAACCTCATACACTGGCAAATATAGGAAGGTATAAAAAAATTCGTGAGCAAGTTCCACTGCAGGGATAAGAAGTACCTAGGCTTTCCTCCTCAAAATCTGAATGTTTAAACATAATCTTTGACAATATTTTATTAATGGAGAACCAAAAATTGATGATCATCCATTGGTGCATTAACGCCTAGCACTGCTTTAATCCTTAAGCAAGGTTTGGCACCAAAGTGATCCTGAACTACTAGGTCTCCTAAAAATTTTGTTCTTTTTACAATTAAACTGTGCATTATATTGGAGCGCAAACAGATCTGGTGTCAACTCATAACTATGAGTATTAATAAAGTTTAGTAATATCAAACTCCCCCCAAATGAAACCAATTCTAAGAATCTATACAGAGTATCTGAATACTGACCTTATTCACAGCTTCCACAAGCATTCTCATTTCCTTCTCAATGTCACTGACAAATTTTATATCCTTCCTGCAAAAACAGCATTCTAGGTGAACAGGGCAAGAGAGCGTACAAAGATATAGTATCTTCATATTTTGTAGTATTTTTCAACAAGAACAAAAGTAAAGAACACAATTGATGGAAGCAGAAACTTCATTCACATTAAAAGACTGTTAGAATGTCATCACTATTACAAAAATAATTATTTCCCCTTCAACAACTGGAACCCAGAATAAAATGCTGTGACATGGCTCTACTGTCTGACAATCCAATTCTACCTTTTCAAATGAATAATGTAGATGTTAAAGTTGCCATTTTGGTGTTTTTAAGTTACTTGTCATTAATTTACTTAATTACAATATATGATGAGACACAAAAATGGGAACAGGGTAAACAGAGTGGAGCTCTTTTCCAAGACAGAGGAAAAGTTCACTGATTTTGGTCTTCAGCTTGCCTAGCACAACAAATTATTAAGAATGCATGAAGCAGCATAAGGCTACTTGCAAGCAAACAAAACATTCTTGATGTGAGATACTAAGGATTTGTTTGAAGTATTTTTTTGTAACTAGCTTCATCACAGTACTTCAAGTCTTTCACTTATGGGCAAACTTTGTGCTCTGTTCTTAAATAAGCAGGTAAACCAGCTTTAAAAGGAAGGCTGCTATTTTTTAGGCTACCATCCCCATGGGGAAAAAAGGCTACCTGAAGATTTCATATCTCAAAGCTGGTTAGTAGTAAATAATTCTTCAAAAACCAGGCACTATTCCATATCAACACAGTACCACTTTGTGAATGATGTCAGAATTTAGCCAGTCAAGAAGTGCCTGCCAAAGCAAGCACAACTATCTCTGGCAGATGACCTACCAAAGTTCTGGATGCTGAAGTGAATGTATCATCAAAAGACCAAGGGGTCTCAAACAAATGTGCAAAACAACAACATTGAATAGCTCAGCTACCAACATCACTTGATCAGATAAAATGGACTTAGCCCATCACTGGTAAACCTTCAAGGTCTAGCAACAGTACATGACACTGCATGTAGCTATGAGAATTCCTGGGTCTTCAGTAGAGTTTAACACTGGGAGAATTGGAAAAAGGACATGAACTGGTAGAGCTAAAAAGAAAGGGGCCTCCAGACACCTACAGTGTGAAATACAGAGTCAGCTCATGTAGTATGAGGCTTTGGAAAGAATATTGCAGAAATAATTTCAAGTTCAAAAAAACCCCAATCCACAAACAAAAAAAACCCCAATCCAACAACAAAAAACCCAACCAAAACCACCAACACCTTCAGGATTTAGAGGGTTAGAAAGCATGAACTACACAGAATACCAACCATGAACACCCAAATTTCAAGGTGAAGTGATCATGGCAGTTAAGAAAAAAATGTATCAACTACCCAGTGAGAGGGTCCACAAGGATCTGATGTATAATATTTAAAAGCGTACTAAGGAACCAGCTAACACACTGAGGGATACATAAAAATAAAAAAGCCCCTCAGGAGCCTATAAAACCACAGATATTCATAGTGCATACAGTGGGGTCTTGCACAGCCAGTGACAAAACAAGAAAATTATTTTCTGTGTAGCTCCAGGTGGGTAGATACATCAGATATTCTCTCCTACTCCAGTAGTCTTAATTCATCAAATAACGGCCTCAACATCATCCATGTCCAGTTGGACACTGATACTTGTGCCAGTCTATTCTCCAACTTCATGTCAACAGATCAACCTGAGCATTTGTTTACTCTATGTGTATATATTTCTGGAGCTTCTTAAAAGGTCAGTGCTGAGGTGTCCAGCCAGTGGATCTGTACCCCCTGATCTGTGCTCAGTTGGTAGTCATCTCCATGCTACAAGATGGATACCCCTTGGCAGGAGAGTATCTCCTCATGTAAAGCTATATGGTGGAGAGACTTCTTTTGACTCCTTATCAGATCCTGACAAACACATCAGCAAGATCAGCATGCATCAGCACTTCCATGCTATTCCTGGTGCCCCCTTCTCCTGTCACTGTCCTACAAAGGAGACATATTATCTTGGCACGCTTACACTCGCTTATCTTCTTCCTGTTACCTGGAGTTGCACTGCATTTTGGGAGCTTCAGGGTTCTGTCATTAAAGACTACACCTCAAAATCCTCAGGAGTTCTTACAGCTTTCTCAAGTTTTCTTCATTTTTACGTATGCATTTCTTTCAGCTCTTGACAATATATCAGCTACACAGACCAATTAATTGCCTAAAGAAGATAACATGGCATTCTAGTAATGACTTTGGCAGCTGCTGCCTTCTTGAGGCAGTGACTCTGAATGCACAGGGAGGCAACTGTTGAGTTTTTCAATCATTCTAAGATCCTGTATGTAACTTATGCTCTGCAGAAAGCCACAAGCCCTGAACTCCTGCATTAGTGGAGTGATGCACTCAAGCAAGAATAAATTAATCTGTCAGAAATTATTCAGAATGTTGAACCATCTGAAAACCATACTGTAACAGATACTGATGCCATGATGATTTTTTCTTTTTTTTATATATACCTTTTATATACCCTTTTACATAGCTTTTATGTATCCCCAGTGCTTTTAGCATGCATACTTGTTGTAGAGGAATTCCTTGTGGAACGGGGACATACGATACCCCAGGAGAGCTTGGGCACCCCAGGGCTGTTGCAGAAGGGGCCTCAGGCTTGCAAGGCACCTGCTAGCCGGCAGCCTTGAACAGCCTTGGGAAAAGGTATACACTGGTCAGCTCCCCCGCTGCTTAGAGGCTTTCTCGTGGGAATGGGGAGTGAACTTTGAAAAGTATAACTTGGTGTAAGTAAACAATAAAATGGGAGTATGATGCTCAAATCGTATCAGCGTTCATGTCGTGACTCTGGCTGGTTCCCCTGCACCCGGGACAAACCCCGGGCGGCCCCCCCCCCCCAACTAAAACTTGTAATTCCTTAAGTCTGATAACAGCTTAGACCCAATATTCTGTTAAGCCAGGAGACCAAACATTCTGGAGGCCTTGCAGTTGGAGGCCAGAAAGCCCTATGCCATCCTGAGAAACCAAGGTCTTCCCTAGAACATCCTGTAAACTAAGATAGGTCCATCCAGGGGGGGATTCCTCAGGATGGGGGGTTCATTTGAGCCTCTCATTGGGTAATCTTTGATAGATCAGCTAATTTGCAAGGCCTATAAATTGTATACGCAATCTATCATGTGTGTGCATTTTGGCGTGTTCCACCTGGACGAAGTGGTGTACCTTAACGATCCTTAAATAAATACCGAAGTTAAAAACCCCTTTTCCCTTAAACCATGTTTGGTTCTTAATTTTAAGACCAGGGTAAGGCAACAACACAATTTCTGGATCCTGCCATCATAATGGAAAGACAAATCTTCTGCTAGACTACTGAGATAAAAGATCATCAGGAGTAGTCAAGGAAGTAAATTCATAAAGCCATAGATTCACAAATTGCAGACTGCTGCTCCTGTGAAGAGTTACTATACATTACTATAAGGAGAAACTCATTTATCTTTAAAACTAGATAAATGAAATCCAGTAATTCAATGCACAAAGTAATTGACTTGAGGACTAACAAAAACTTTTGCTTTAGCTATGAATCAGTAAGAATAGCACTGGTGTATTAGTTTATTGTAAATTACCAGTGTAAAGTGGCTACAAAGGAAACA
This sequence comes from Corvus kubaryi, assembly GCF_017639235.1. Taxonomy (NCBI): domain Eukaryota; kingdom Metazoa; phylum Chordata; class Aves; order Passeriformes; family Corvidae; genus Corvus; species Corvus kubaryi. The sequence continues at coordinate 4,360,011 of NW_024581137.1, read as the reverse complement.
CAATTAAAATCACTGCAAGAATGAGGAGGAGTGTGGAAGCATTAAGGCTACTTTTTAAGGTCTCTGTTTGACCATCGGCAATATAGTGCATGACCATGGTCAGTTCTGTTCATGAAAGATGAACACTGCACTATGGGTAGTGGCTGGCAGAAAGACAAGATAGAATTGTAATCCAAAAAACCACAGTAGACTACACACACAATGCAAAATTTTCACTTATTGTACTGAAAGTGTGTGCGGTGTTTTCTGAAAAAGGTAAAGGAAAACATACTCTATACACAACTAAGATAATAGTCCTTATAAAATAGCACTTCTAAGCGCAAATACTAATAAAAAAAACCAGTAGCTCCACAATGAAAACATTCAGCTCCTATTTTACAGTAGCCTCATCAGTTGGAAGCAAAGAAGATGTAACTTTTAAATTCTGAGTGGTTGCTTATGTAAAATTTTCACTTATCTCAACATATCAACAAATTAAATAAAGGATTTTCAAGCAGCAAACATCCTTACAAAACCATGATATTTATGCAGCATTAGAGTACTGGAGCAAGAACAAAACATATTAAGCTGTTCTAAAAAACTTAGACCTGGTAAAAACCAACGTCATGCCTACAAACTCATACAGGAGTAAAAACTCTTAGATGACATATAATCTAAACATCTTTTTAAAAATTTGTCTGATCCCTCCCTGTCATTCCAGATTGCGAAGTATTTATTGATGTGATGATTTTGGTATTACCTTGATTTCACATTGTCTCATTTTAGGGTGCCTCAGTCTAGCAATGCTCTATACAGTCACACTGGCATAGGCTTTGCTCTGCATCCAATGTTTTATTAATTCCATTTCTTTATTTTTAAAATAAAAGCAGTAAGGCAAAAAAGTAAATGAGACTGGTGGAAAGAACAGCAGTCTATGAGAGCATATTTCATTATTTTGCCATCATTTTTGTCTTTGTTTTGAAATATTTATAAGGAGCACTGAGGTGAAAGCTGATTCTGTGTAAAAGCAGTAGAGATGTGAGAAGTACAGGTACTGATTCATAGTTAGAATGGTGTAAAATGATGTTCCCATTCTAAATCTGGTCCTTTTCTGGTTACAGAAAAAAGCAATCTGTCAGGCACTTTTTACTTTTCATTATATATACTTTATATACTTTATATATACTTTTCATTATATTATACTTTTCGTTTACATACCATTTTGGAGGTCTTGAGAAGTGCACATCAATTCCTTTGCCTCCTTGGCCATCTACTGCCAAGGCAGTTATTTTTAGAAGAGTAAATAGAACTGTTCTGCATTTCCCATCTTGCTCTCAACACTGTTGACTTATGACACCTGCCATCATTAGAACACATACCTTGCATCTTCTTTTAAAAGGTCACTGTACTTTGGCCCAGAAGAACGGATATTAAAAGGATCAGAATTATCATCTATTTCAAGAGCTTCAGCAAGGCGCCTAAATTTGATGGTAGGAGGAAAAAACCCCAAAATATAAACAAAAACATAAGCAAACAACAAAAAAAACCCCCAACCCCATATAAATCCCAACCTTCCATACATGTCATCAAAGAATAAAGTTACAGGTTACTAATACAAATAAATAGCTTGCAAAAGATATGGTCTGCACATTTCAAACTACTCATTTAGAACTAGAATATTCTAGCAAGATTTCTGATCACTCAATATAGATCTTCGTAACAGGAATCATCTCCACACTTATCTGTTCTCTAGGTCATGCAGAAAATAATTTCTTATCCACATGGCATTAACTTTCCAAATCTAGACTACTTCTGTTAAAAAAAAAAATAAAAAAAAGCAAGCAAGTTAATTGCCCACCTGTTCCTCTGAAGAGCTAAGCATTCCTCATCGCACTGCAACCTGAATTATGAAAGAAAAATACAATTGGAATCACTGCTGCTACTCATACTTTTCAAGGTGTAGCTTGCTGGTGTCATATTATCAAGTCTAAAGAAGTAACAAGAGTCTGTGCGAATAGTTTATTGTATTAGAACAAATAGAGCTAAAAATAAAGAAGCAACAAAGATCTTTGAGCAGCCAATCCCTTCTCCTGGTCTTGAACAGGAATAGCAATTACCAAAGTCGTACAGGAACTGAGGAAAAAAGCTTCTGAACTAGATGTTTATTGGCAAATTATATCATTTGAGAGAAGAATGAAGTTGATAGGAGCACTGAAGGAATGCTAGGAAGGACTGGGAATCAGCAATGGAAGATGTCACTTACTTGTATGAATCAGAAAAAATTAACAGTCAGGGAAAAGAGGAAAGTTAGACATGTATATGGAGGATTGTGATGAACCATAAACATCAGTATTTCCACTGAATTCCTAATTTCTAGTGTCAGCAGAGTTATGAATTTCAGTTTTCTGTCTTGTCTTTGAAAGGTATTTCATAATTTTATTTTGAGGGATTAAAATGTTGAGAAGAATCAGGAGTTCCCCAGAATTTCAGTGGCAGTTACAAACTTCTTCGCGTTAGACTGCTTAAGTTAATTAATTCTCTTTATAATAGTTACTTACATTAAAAAAAAGAAATTCTACAGGGGAAACAGGTTCAAACTGGTTTATTCAGTGGCATGTATTATCTTTGGAGACAAATAGTTCCAAGATCCAGAACTTCTGATGACTTTCTTGAAGGAGACAGAAGAAAATGAACATACTTGCACTCTTAAGATCGACCTGGTACTGTTTAAAGTCATTTGCTTGAAGAATTATTTTCTCCTCCTCTAAAAGAGGAACGTAGCCAATTTAGAGAAGCTACTCTAGGTCTGATCAAATTTGTCACAAGAAAAATCCCAAGCCCTAATAAGAAATCTAAGCTAAAGTATAAAATGTCTACAGACAGGACAAGAGAGTGAAACAAAAAGAAAATCCCTGCAGCTTGCAGAAAACATTCTTTTATTGTAAATGAATGAAGTAGATTTGTACACTACTTTGAAAACACAGGAGTTTGACAATAAACTAGAAATTTTAGACTAAATATTCTATGTACCACTGTCTCTTTTCCCCCTGCCCCAGTATTCGGTAGACAAAAAGAGAGAAGGGAGAATACTTCCTCTGACAGTCCTTGAATAAAGGCTACCTACCACAGTTTAGATTTCATATTAGGAAAGACTTGTACAAAGAAAAGTCATCTCCGCTAATTTCAACTGTTCAAAGAAAGGACAGTGTCTGTCCACACAGAAAGGGATGTGTTAGTGACTACAACACAGTAGCAAAATTTCTTGAAGTATGCTGGCACTAGCTTTTGATACAGAAGTCATGAAGCAACTATATGGGAAATGTCACTATTTTGACTTTACACAATATAAAGGAACATCAGATTTTAACACAAGTAATAGACATACTCTGAAATAATAAAATTCAATATAAAAAAGAAGACATGGTAATAGAAATAAACTAAAACCAGAGATCAGGAACTCTAAGGGCAAAGATTTCAGTAAGTTTTCTGACAGAAGGATGTTGGAGAAAATTGACAAGTCCATAAAGAAATGACACCAAAAGTAAAAGGACAAGCTTATTTCAATCCTGAGGAACATCACAAAAAGAAAATCACCTATCTTATGCCACAAAATTAAAATCAGGTTTGTGGTGCCAACCAGGATCAGAACACCAAAGCAGCAATCAAACTGAAATGCAAATGTAAAAAATTCTAAAAAGGGTAATACAAAAATATTGTAAATAGTAAGATGATGACTAGGAGAAAATATAGCATATCAATAATCCAGAAAGGAACACTTGATGGTGAAACAGAAGATAATAGCTATTGTCCTGTCTAGAACTGAAAAAAAATCCAGAGGAACTCCAACAAGTTGGCTGAGTAGAAAAAAACTCTGAAACCACAGTTGTATTGTTCCACACTTAATTATAATAACAACCAGACAATGAGAGAGAACTCATCCTACATGAAAGCAAAACCACAAACCACCACGGAACTGCAAAATACTTTTTTAGCAGTTTTGCTGAAGTAGTCAGGCTGCATAGGAAGACTGTAAGTCTTCCTAGTACTACAGCTGACTTTTTTATCACCATATTATGTATTATGCATGTCACCTATGCTTCAGGTACACACAAGGGCTTCAAATACTTTACTACATATATCTCCTTACCTGGCCTGCTTCATTTCTTTTTTCGTAATAAGCCTACTGATTTCCACTGAATCCCCAAGCTGTAGATCTGTTAACTTAGTTGCTATAGATATAGCAGCTATTCTGAAAAAGAAGAGCATTAGACTTCATTTGAGGCAACACATAAACTTCTGAAAAGGTATATAAGGGTGCAGATTTAGAAGTAAGACAGACCGATCGTTTTCTCATCAGATTACAGAATGGAACTCGAGTTCTACATCACTGAGTTTTAAGAGTCCAATCTAGTTATATAAATCAAGAGTTTATTTTCATCTCCCTCAGCTAGGAGTAACACTAACAAATGGACATGCTTCTTATGCAAGTTGAAATTATGCAAGCCAAATACTTTTTCTCCTCACTTGCTTAATACACAAACTACAGCTGACAAAACAGCTTTAACTATCCTTTTATCTTATTCTTCCTTAACTCTGTGCAACTAAAATCTGTAAAGTGAATTTATAAAGTACTTAGAAATTTGCTTACAAAATACAGTTAACACAATCCACAAGGAAAGGACAAAATGCCTACTGAGATCATTACTATTTTCTTCATAAAGATTCTTCCTAATTCCCTTCAATAACAAGTCTTTCCGGTCTCCTTTGCTTGCTAAGATTTGTATAACTAAAACACACAGGAATTTTTCAGGGAAATATCCCACAAACTCCTAAAAATGAAATATTGTATCCTCTTGAACTATCTTTTTCTGTTACATGCAGATAAAACGATATGTTTTGTTCTATATGTTTATCTCTGTATGTTTTGCATCACATTCAAAGAACCTACCACCTATCAGGAAGAAGACTAATCATATTACATAAAACAAAGAAATCACTGAGAGGCACGATCATATTTATCAGGTGATGCCAAAGTCTAGGTAATGGGACATGAGATGATAGCACATCATCATTTGCACCATATGTACAGATACGGCAGTAGATAAAGCACATACATTTCCTGTTCCCTTGGGCATTCTTTCTCCAACATTCACTGACAAAGCCCAAAGCTGTTTCATCATTTCTCTAACCTTTCTGAGAAAACCTGGATACTTGATTAATTTGCTGACCTTTATTTTGTTGCTTTTTTTTAAATATGGTTTTTGTTGCTGTTGTTTTGGTGTGGTGATAGGTAGGAAAAAAAGCCAAACTTATATCCACAAAATCAGAATATCTTAATCTTTCAGGTACCTGAACTGCTGGAGTTTTCAAACTTAGCTGGCACTAAATGCTGGTTCTGTTACTATCACAAGGCAAGAGTAATTTGTCTGCACATATGAACACATTTTAACTGATACAAACACTTGCTTTAAACAGAACAGTTTCTTTCCCTTCCTCTTGATTTGGGCTCTGATTAGAGAAATAAATATGTATGTATTCACCTTACGCGTGCAAGAACACTCATTGGCTTCAAAGAACCATTTTCCTTGAATGAATATTATTGCAGTGCCTGAGCTATAAAACAGCAGAGAATTAACAGCCTTCAAAAATCTGGACTTGTATCTGGAGTATTCAAAAATCTGGACTATGTTATCTTTTGAACTTATAATTAATGACAAGCATTTCTCAATTGAAACTGGCATTTCAGAGTTGAGTCAGTCTTCTGATTTGCATTCATAGTGATGAAAATATCAAAATACCAAACTTCTGTACATGTATCTTGCATTCATCTTAGTATTGACTACAACTGTTCATAATTGTTTCTAATTAGCACATTTTTCTCCTTGTTTTCATTAGGTAATAGTAAGTACCTAAGCTAAGCTATCTTCCGTCAGAACTTGAGTATGGACAGCATACAGCAGAAACAAAACAGAATACCCTAAGTTGGACTAGGATAAAAAAAAAGGCCCACAGATACCAGTTCCAAATAAAACCATCATTAAGTAGCTTTCTTTGAACAGCAGGAAGAATCTCTGACTTTTGTTAGTCACCTCACAACTAGGATACAAAGCAGAACTCTCCAGATTAACTTTTTTCACTCCCTTTCAATCATAGTCTCAGAATAAGATTTTTTAAAATGATTATTACTGTTTTGTTATATTAATTTCAAAAGTTCCAAAGCCCCACTTTTCTTCTTTTCCTTGTCCATTCCTTGCTCTCTTGCATATGAGAAAGAGAAGTAGGTCTAGAAATAGGGTCTGGAGACTATTGCAATAGAGTTGGGTAGGGCTCAGTTTGCATATTAAACCCCAAGATTTAGACGCCAAAGCTCTCCTGCCTAAATTTATCTATTTCAGAATTACTTTAAATCACTCTTTAGCATCCACCATCTCTACTGACTAGGTTCCAACACACATGATTGGAAACTCAGAGAGCAAGTCACACATGGACTGCAATCAAATACATTCAGGAGCCTGCATCTGGACTTGACAAATTCATCTGTACCTAATTGCTCAGTGTGGGTAGAATAGAGGCCCACATACGGGAGAGTCAAGCTTTGACACACCACCATAGTTAGATTAACAACAGCAAAAAGAGAAATGTGTTCTAATGCAGCATGGCTGGTATGAAAGCTCAAGGAAGTACCAAAAAACCCCCCAAAACCACCGTATGTCAAAGTACGAAAAACACGAAAAAGCTTGTGAACTAAATATATTTAGTCAAGTCTGCAATTTAATCAAACTGCGAAGCAGTAAGTCCAGTAAGGAATTGAAAAAATTATTACTGTACCAACCTTTGATATGTATTGGATGCTTCTGAGCAAATCATACTCTCCTTTCTTCTTCCACATTCACATTGAAGATCAACCTGCCATATCACACAAGTGAACAGCTTTTTAAAAGTTTTGTCTTTTTATGGCCATGGAGGGGTGTGAAGGATATAAATTTATTAATTTTAAAAGTCCCATTTTAGTGGAATAATGGCTAACTAAAACTGATGAATAGTTTTATTTTTAAAAAATCCGTATTTTAAGTTTACAGAAAAAATGTCATGCTATCAATATACAAACATGTCACAACTGTTACTGGCTGATAATTAAACCATACAATTCACCTGTGACTTTGCAGTGAATTTTCTTTGGGTATCTAACCTTTGCACAGCAGGATATTGACGGGCAGGGTGAAGAAGGATGACATGGAGCCATACATGGATGATTACAATATAGCCTTGGAATAATACATGGCTGTTTACACTCTTCATCTATAAGACATTCTCCTTTATGACAGATTCGTTTACATTTGTGCATTCCACATTTTAACATTTGATTGCAGCGAAGTCCACAGGAAATGTCAGTGAGATGACAAGGAATATTACTTCGCAGCTGAAAGAGGAAAGGAAAAAGATGACAACTAACAGTAAAAATTATCAATGGAAGTCTCAAAGTGCTTTTACTGTTCACACCTTCATTTGGCACTGCCCACATAAGCACCTTAATACTAAAAGGTCTTAGGCCAAAGAATGAGTTTTGCTTTATACTATAGCCCAATACAGCAGTTGGTTTGAATGCATTTGGAATAAAAGATTTACATCTCCAATTTAATCACATTAAACTCCAACTCCAGTAAAATATTCCATTCCAAAGAAGCCACAAAAATCTAAGCCTACAGTCCTAAAAAACTGTTTAGTATTCAAAAATATTAATTCTCCAGACTTACTTCATGCTTGCCCATACACCATTTCTGAGTGAGATAGGTACAGGGGGGACATTTCTCCTCACTGTGACATGAATGGTACACTGCAGTCACAGAAATATAAAAGTCGTAACAGTTTTATTAGCATACTTCAGTTGAATGCCTTAAAGGAGACAGTAAAGACTATTAAACATGAGTTTACATTTCAAAACTACACAATTTATGGGAAGGATGATGCTTCACACAAGAATAATATATTCTTAAAAAATTATGATGCCAAGTGTTTAGGTGAATATTCTCTATAATTTCTAAATTAAATAGCACGTAATTTTCTAACTTCTGAGTAGGGTTATACACTCAGGCAAAATTTGTCAGAAACTGTTGGACCCACGCTATTTATTTTGTGATCAGCCAGTGTAATTCCAAGGAACATAGAAACTAACTGTTCACTAGTTTATCCTACTGTTTCAATAGAGCACTTGATCTTTGGAATACAGCATTTAATGTGTTGTGACTATTAATAACAATAAGAAAAAACGCCAGTGCTTTTTACCAGTGAGAAGTACCACTAGTAGTACTCATTGCAAGTTTTTAGCTGGTTGGCTTTTTAGTGTAGACCCTTGGAAATCTATTTTCAAATAGACATATGCATACTTTTCTACATTTTGATTAGAAGAACCCCAAATTAAAATAAAAAGAACAAAAACAACCACACAACAAAACCAACCAACCAAAAAACCCGAACAAACAACAATAACAAAACGCCAAAAAACCCACTCAAAATGCAACGGCTTAACTCACCTGGATGATCACAGTCATGTGGCCTGGTGCATGTCTTCTTACACTCTGGTGGCTGAGTGCCACAGGGAACAGGGGGGTATATCACAGATTCACCACAATAACAAGTTAACTCATCAAAACCTGAAAAAAAAAGTCAAATATATCCTAGTGGCTGCATGTATTTGCATGTTTCCTCTATGAGAAATCTTTACACAACATGCAAATGTTTTACTTCAGCTTTGTTTTTTTTATATTAAGCACTAGTATTTGAAATTAGTGAATTTATTAGCTTTCATGGCTCCCACAAGAAAACTAGACTCTGATGACTTCATTAGGAATTATGCTTTGCTTTTAGAGTGGTTCTTTCACATCAACATTTTGAACCAGAGCCAGCAAAATGCTCATATCAAGTTGAAAGCTTTGCTGTTCTACCTTTGATTTAAAAAAGGAGAGGTTGAATTCCCTTCCAGAAGGCCCATCACTGAAATTTTGTGTTCCAAACTTCCCGACATCACTTTTTCAGACCAGTGTTTAGATTCTGTCATTTTGCCAAGCCCTGAATATAGTACCATAAAGATTCCAAAGAAAATTATCAAAAGACAGCAAGTCTTTTTTATGGTATTTAGTATAACATGGATCCTCATAAGCATCTTATGAACCTGTCCAAACACTTCAAATCCAACTTTGTATGTTTTGGAAGTTCTGTCTTAGGCAGTACCCATTTTATTCTGAGTGCTTTTTTTATCTTCTGTGTTTGGGAAACAAGTTTTAAACTCTTAAAAGATCCAAATCTCAGTGATAAACAAAGTAATAGAACTACTGACATACACCACCCCAATGAAAACTGCACAAAAAATAATATAATTCACTGCTTTTTTTCAGACTATAAAGAAACTGGCAGACTGAGTGCAATGCAAACTACAGTTCGAACAGATAAATGTTTAGAAAAACAGAACACTAATAAAACATTTGACATCGTATAGAAAGAGATCTGAGAACAAAAAGAGAATACGATTGGTCTATAAAAGAATAAAGAGGTAGTGGATCAGGGAGAACAACAGCAAATGGTGGAGGAGGTAAGAGAATAAAGGGGCAACAAAAATACAAACCAACAATTCTAACCTGAGGGGAAGATGAGTGTTAAGGAAGCTTCTGAATTCATCAAGTTCTCTAACTCAGGAATCACCGGATTCTTCCTTCCTCGTCTACCAAAGCAAAACCTGTTGAACTCTAAACACCCAAATGTTCCTACTGTCCCACTTCTATAGATATTGATGGCTGCTAGATCAATATGCAGGTCCAGGCTAGAGCAAGACTCAACACACATTCCAGAGAGACGAGACACACAATAAATACATGGCAATAAGACGACCAGATAACAGAGTAACACAAAGCCAGCTGAGTAACAACATTCATGTAAAGAGGAATACCAATAGCTAAGTCCTCTTCTTTCTCTTAAGCTCATCAGGACAGAAGCTTATTAGTGAAGACACACACACACACAAGACACACACACACACACACACACGTATACACAATTCACTCCAAATTCACATGCGCACCCCATTCATGAATCTGAAATACTAGCAAAGGCTCTGTCTAATATCCATGCCTGGACAGACTCCTTTCCCAGTCACTGGCTGAAAACCTTGGGTATTTCCAGAGGCAGATCTCCTCCTACTAGCTATTTAATCCAGCTTTGAAGCAAGCTTGTTAGAAAACTGCGTGCAAACTCTCATCTTTCCATCTGCTGGCACCCAGATCAAGGGGTCCCTATAATTTACGATCCCATTCTCCAGCTGCTCGCACATAGGATACATCAACCTGGTCTCTCAGTTGCTAGCGTAAAGACTATGGGCTCTCATGATATGCAGCCAAGCTTCCAGCTGCTGGCACTCAAGAACTCTAACACACTGAACAGAGAATGGGACTACGTGGAAAGATATTAAAACTTAACTATGACAGGATAGACAGCGGACACGAAGTGCACAGATCTCTATCACAAAAGTTGACCAACAGCTTCATTTGTCCAAATGGCATCTTTTTATTTTTTATCTTCACTCGTTTGTCCATGCATCCACCTTGATTCCTCCCAAATAACCTAACAAAGTATTTTTTTCCCCATTAAAGTCACTTGAACTGGCTGGATGCCCTGCACTCACCAAAGCTGCTCTATCACTCCTTTCCACAGACAGAGGAAAGAAAATATAACGAACAGTTCATGACTTGAGATAAGGACCAGGAGAGGTCACTCATCAAATATAATCACAGGCAAAACAGACTCAACTTGGGGATACTAACTGAATTTATTTCTAATAAAATCAGGGCAGGATATTGAGAAGTAAAATAAATCTTAAAAACACCTTTCCCCCACCCTTCCCTCTTTCCCAGGTTCTACCTCCTGCCCGCCAGCAGCGCAGGGGTCAGGGAATGGGGCAGTTGATCACACATTGTTCTGGCATTTGATCACACATTCCTGTTGCTGCTCAGGGAGAAGAGTCCTTCCCTGCTCCAGAGCTGGGTCCTCCCATGGGGAGCTCTCCATTAATTTCTCCAACATGAGTCAGTCCCACATGCAACAGTTCTCCACAAACTGCTCCAGTGTGGGTCACTGCTCCATAGGGTGCTGTCCTTCAGGCAAAGCCTGCTCCAATGCGGTCCCCCCAGAGAGTCACAGGTTCTATCAGGGAACCTGCTCTAGTGCAAGGTCCTCTCTCCACAGGTCTGCAGGTCCCTCCCAGGAGCCTGCTCCAGCACAGGACTCCCACCAGTTCACAGCCTCTTTCAGGCATCCACCTGCTCCAGCATGGGGTTCCTCTGTAGGCTGCAGGTAGATCTCTGTATCCCTGTTGACCTCCATGGGGTGCAGGGGCACAGCTGCTTCACCATGGTCTTCCCCAATAGTTGCTATGCTTCAGTACCTGAGCACCTTCTCCCCCTCCTTTTTCATTGATCTTAAGTGTCTGCATAGTTGCCTCCTCTTCTCTCCGGCTGCAATTATATCTGTTCAATAACCTTTCTTACTGTTTAAATATGTTATCACGTATTTAAGATGTTACTGTCATTCCTTATTGGCTTGGCCTTGGCCAGTGGTGGATTCATCTTGGAACCAGCTGGCATTGACTCTGCTGGACATAGGGGAAGCTTCTAGCAGCTTCTCACAGAAGCCAATCCTGCAGTCCCTTGCTTCCAAAACCTGGATGCAAACCCACTACACCCACTGGTCCCAAGTTCAGCTACATCTGTACCCAAATCTGCTATTTCTGCTATCATTAGTGTGGTTATACCAGCATCACACAACTACCAGAGTTCTGTTGGCCTTGAGAAATTCCGCCCCCTAAAAGATTCCCTGTACCTCCCATCTCCAATTACTTGTGAAGCTCAGACATCTCTCACCCTTATGGGTGAGGAATAGATGTGAAATTTCCTATTCGAAACTTTTTTCAGCTTTTCAATGTTTTTGCTGTGTTCAGAAACTTCTCAAGTCTGGTTATTTTTTATGATCTGTTTCATCAGTTAAATCTCAGGCCAGATCCTACTCATTTGCCCATGTATTTTGAAGTACAGCAGTTAGTAAAAAGAATCGCAATTTTTGTCTAAGGAGACTAAACTACAACAAATTCCAGCAAATAAGAATGCTAGGGAGAACAAAATGTTATGGGTTAGAAGGAAGAAGCAGAAAGCAAAAGTAGAAAAGATTCAGAATGTCCATGGACTTTCTGTGGAAAGGAAGCATGGGAAAGAGTAGGGCTTTATTGTCCCTCACTACAGGTCTTGAAACAACCTATAATACTCTATGCTTCAAAGCTACAAATCTTCCTTAGTCCAACAAGACGAAAGACCAGGCACCAAGGTCTCTGGAAGACCTGAATGTTAGACAGCCACACTAGTTGCTTTATATTGATGAGAAGTTATAGGTGAAGAATATTATAATGAGAAGTCCCTTACTTGCACTAATCAGGATAATGGGGACAGAGTGCAGAAACGTCTGATCCAAAGGGCAGCAATACAGTATCTGAAAACTTTTTTTTTTAAATGCATTGTCTCTAATGCTGACATTTTTTATTTTCCCCAAGAGATGTATTCCTGTCTTGAAGTAGATGGGGTATGCATAAAGAGACCCTGGCACAGAAAGGGACCACACTTATCAGCACTGCGGAAATACACTGGAAAAGTAAAGTACCTGGGAAGCACACAGAGGTGTAGATGCACTCCAGTATTATATCTTGATGTCAGTCCTCACCATTCCTAGCAAAAACAGTAGTGGAGATGAAAGCAGGGGCAAGAAATCCAATCTAATGAGTAGGGAAATTACTTACAGCTGACCATGCCATGGCATTTGATACCATGGCTAATATAAGCCAACTGCAAAGTGCTGGCTAGACAGCTGAATCAGAGTCAAGAATGGCCTTCTGAGTGCTGAGAAGGACTCACATCAACTACAGGGTCAGAATCATATAGAATCCTACAATGCATGCATCTGAAATCTCAACTAGCAGCATCCAGAGAAAGCAAGACATCTTTAAAGACACTGCTTAATTGATTTATCTCTGGACAGATTCAGAATTGGAAACTTCATGGACACAGAGATTTAAGCTAAACTACCATAATAATCTAGTTCCTGAAGTAGGTAGCTGCTTTTCCTGTATTCAGAAAAATTTCAGCAGGGAACATTAACCACTAGATTGTATCACATTCAACAATGGAGGCAATCCTTAGGTCTCCTTTAATCTGAGAGTGAAATACAATCCTCAAAAATATTGCAGCAATGTGGAGAATTTTAATTACCTTAATTATTAAACCCATGGAATTCAGTGAAGAAAAACAACTGCTCAGAAAAATCTCTGCATTCTGACTCAACTAGACCAGAAGTTACTACCAGGACCCCTGAGACATTAAGATGACTATTTTGCTTTGTAAAGAGAAATGTTCGGACAGACAAATATTTATTTTTCTAATGAGAGGTACAGTCAACATGCACATCATACTCATAGGCTATTAAGACAGACTACAATACTGTTTCAAGTACAGTGAGCTTCAGAGGCTCCAGCACCTTCTCTTTTCCAGGATGTTTCCATGAAAAGTTGGTCTCCATAAAGTGGAGGTCTTTGACTATATCCACGTGCATAAAATATAGGAGAGACACATGTACTACTGCAGCTAAGACACTTTGAGCTGTAAACAGTATCCTTACAATCTACATCACCTTGTCTTTCTCCTTTTCACCAATGTGAAATAGATCACATTAACTGGTCAGAGTCAGACAGAGATATAAATGTATTTCTATAATAAATAACAATTAAGTACTTTTGCACATAACTCACTTGTTTGCCAGCATGTTTGACAACTGCCCCGATGGCAGGGTTCTTCACATCTATGAAGCCCACAGTTGAGTTTACGACCACAAACCAAAGAACACTTATGTTCTGTGTCCTAAGAGAAGGCAAAAAAAGAAAAAGCAGAATTGAACTATAAACGCTATTGGTTATTTTTTTCTCTTTGAGGTCACAATCTACTTCTAATAATAGACTGACAAAACTGTAGAGTGCAAACAACAGCTTAGGCCAGATCTATACAGTTTTTCCATCACTGTATGGATACACAATTTTTAAAGCAGATTCTGTTAAGACTTCTGTTACAGACACAGCTACATAGTTTATGCTTCTTCTGTTAAGTAATATGCTTTCCCTCTCCATTCTCCCTGGAATCACTGCATTGACAAAAAGCACCTTTACACTGATTGAACTGCATTTAGGCTGAAATGCAGTTTTACATTTATAATGACAACTACAAAACAAAACTTGCAAAATAAATGCACACACACAAACTTTTTGAGCATGACCAATACTGCAAATAGAGAATGAAGATGCACAAAAATGGAAAGATACAAAAGAAAAAAAGACCGTTAACATCACAACCAAAATCAAACACACATCACATCAAACAATTTTAAAAAACCACATGTACACTTACCACACAGCAAACTTCATTACACTTGTGTCGTCCACATGATCTTTTCTTGTTGCACCGCTTGTCACACATGAATGTAATAGCAGCTATTAAAAACATAAAAAAAAAAGCGTCCCAAAAGTCCTAACTTTTAGGTCTTTGCTTATGCTCAGAACAAAAGCTGCAATCACAGTATTATGCTAAGGCTGTTGCAGGGCATGGTCTAGGAGAGACTAACACAGGGTAAGCCAGCAAGCAAACTTAAATTACTTGTTTGCCCTCACTAATTCCCCATGTGGGCACTTGCCTTTCTTTAAAGAAACCCTTGTTCAAAAGGATTTTGGAAAGCAGAATACATGAAGCAAGTTTATTTTCACACAATAGAACAAAGAAAACAGGATATTCTGATACACTGAAGTACCACAAACATCCAATTTAAGACTGCTTGAACTGGTGGGGCAGTAAAAGTCAGCTAAAAACAACTATTGCTGTATGCTCATAAAACTACTGCTAACAAAGAACATCCTTATTACCATACACAGCTAACAAAAGGAATCACTTCTGGACTCCATTAAGAGCAAAGTCTTCATAGACAAAAGCTCAAATTAGGAAATATGCATATTACTTCCTTATATATCTTGTAAATAAACACCTCAGTATGATAGGGGTCAATCAAGTAAAGGTTTCACTGAGGGGAATTTTGAGATGTTACATCCAGAATACCAAGAAGCATCAAACGGGAACTCTGCCAAGGTCAGATGCAATGACCAGCTGCAAAGATCAGCACCATACAATGTGAAGCAGAATCAAAGCTTGTATTTCCCCAGAAACACAGGCAAGAGCAGATTAAAACCATTACACTGAATCTGAGCTGTGCAAGTTGACCAAAGTTATATAGGATGATGGGGGGAGCAGGAGGGGGAGGACAACCTTTTGAATATGGCAGGTGGCATAAGAAACTGTTCAAAATAAAACAGACATTGTCTGAAATCTTTCAGATCAAATGTGAAGAAGTCTTTCCTTACACAGAAGATGAATGAAAACTAAAGATGTTTATTTCAAACCTTTTCCCAAACATAGCAGCATGACCAGCACCATGAATGAGCAGCAGAAATAACCAATTTGGCATGGAAGTATGGATAAAAGATGCAGTACAGATCAGCTGTTTGCCAACTTTGTCAATCAAACCCCAAATTACTACGAGCTGTGTATAGTTTTAAAAACAGTTTTACATTATATATGTATCATAACCTTGTACCTTTATTTCTGAGAAGAGCACATGGGATTTCCTAGGAAGCAAACAGGGAGCCATTAGATTAGAATAGATGAAACAACTGAAACATACTTATCTAGAAAACACTTGGTCACATGAAAGAAGCACACTCAGTTTCCATGTGTATAACACATCTGTATTCAAAAGTGAAATAAAAACTGGAAAAAAATATCCTCAAATCTTTTAACACAACATTTGTTCCTCAAAGATTCAATAAAAATTTTTTAAAAATGTAGTTTTGTATTCTCCACTGTAAACTGTCACTGTAAACGGAGAGAATCAGGCTTGTCCCAAGAAACCAGAAATTTGCATAATGGAAACCAATAGAGCTTTCCCAGAGGATACTGACAAGAGTGCATAAATTTGCGCTTTGACCAACTGTCAAAATTGCAAGTCTGACAGAAGAATGGAAGAAAAGAATAAAGAAGAAGCCAAATGTTATGCTATACAAAGTTATACCTAAAGATCTCAATATGAAAATAAAATGTGATGGATGAAAATAATATTATTGACATTTTAACCCTTCACCACACCTTTATATTCTAAGCTGACATTTCTGACTATCACATTTTTCATGACTGATTTAAGTTATCAGTGTAGTTCACTCTTTTTTAAGAAGCATCTTTCAGCTGTGTGAGAAACTTCATGAACTAAACCCAAAACCTCACTACTTTATTTCAGGACTCAAAATGCAATGTAAAGCCTTCTACCCCATAACTACTTTCAGCAAACTTGTAGGAGAAAACTGTTCCAACTTCTATTAAACTCTCAGTCATTTCTATGCACCTACAGACTCATATACTCAGAAGCCATCTCTACTTGCAGATGATATATAACAGGTCAGAAAAATATAACTGTGATAGTAGCCAAAAATTTCAAAGCTATGATTACAGAAAGTAGCATAGTTCAAAAATATAATAATTACTAAATAACAATAGCTGATATAATATAAAAATATAATAATTACTAAATAACAAAACATTATATAAATGTACAAAGAATGGAAATCAGTAACAACATAGTCTCTACGAAAACTTCTACAGGAGTCTACAAGCTATTGCTATGAAGTTTTCATTAGGCTGCCTTTCTTCTCTCAGTTTACTCTTGGCAAACTACCATTCCTTGTGCTATATAAATACTCCAGAGTAATACAGGATTTTGCAGACCATTTACACTAATAGAACTCAGTGCAAGCTCTGCCATAATACTTTTAAAATTGCTTTCATAGTAAATAGCATGTTACCACTTCACAGTATAATCTAGTTACCATCTATCAGTTAGTATACAATGTGGCTCTTGCAACTGAGGAGCACAGCACTTCTTATGCTTCTTCAGCTCCTTTTTCTCCACAGCTTTAAAAAGCAGTAAGGATTACCTGTTTCCATGGTTACACACTCACCTTTTTTTTGAAGCCACACCTACAATAAATATTTGATGTGTGAGAACATGGTCTACAGTCTCCTTCATGGCAAAGGCTTTCACATGTATGAATGAACTCTAGCAAAATGAAAATACAAATATTAAGAATAAAAAAAGTCTATGACCTGGAACTTCATATTTATCAGGAACATCACTGGTCAAAGATACTAAGCTTATGTGCAGTTTTATTTCCCGATTTTTATTCCTGATTTCATTATTATGAACAAACAGCCAGACTGCACAACCTGCAGTGGTTTTTACACTCATTTTGGTTAAAACTCAAAATAGCTAATAAAATATTTATTTCTTGAAATTAAACATTTAAAGACCATGGTTTTTTGTTTTGTTTTTAAAACTACTGATATTGAAGGGTTAATCTAAGAACAAGGACTGTGTCTGTGTACTTTTAACAAAAGGAACAGGGTGGGCAGGATCTGCTTACCGAGCAGGGACAGAAGGAAGATAAAGGGACTTTGGAGGCAGGGGGGAAGGGGGGGAGGGTAGTACATTTGGCTTAGGAATGCAACCACAGCCAAAATACGACCATAAAAAGCCTGAGCCAGGAGGAGGGTTTTATGGTAATGAGCAATTATAATATGTACGAGATTTCTGCAAATTGTGATGCAGATGTATGTAATTAAGGTATGTAAGAAACGCACTTGCAGAGAATCAGAATGCACGCTAGGTGGAGCTATCCCCCCGCATCTGGTGCCGCAATAAAGAATGCCTGCTTCTCAATGCTACGTTGATGTAAAGGAGTTCTATTCACCTGACTTCCGGTGAATTTCAGTGACACTATGAGATACTTCAAATACTCTGATACAGAAATTTCTAATTACCATAGCTACCACAGGAAAGAGGTTTGCCACATGTTTTTCCGCATGATGGGATAGGATCTGTGCAAATTTTACGTTCAACACATCCTAGTTCGAGTAACTTGCTGAGAGGAGTCTGACCACAGGGACAACGATATACAACTTGTGGAAGTCGTGGACAGAGCTGGCAAGGCTGAGGATGGCATACTTGCTTACAGTTGTGCCTCCCACAATTTAATTTTCTGGAAAAAAATGTAGAAGAAACAAAAGAGAAAACAAGAAAAAAATTAAAAGGGGAATTATCCCAAGAGTACTACAATAAATCATTGTGAATAGAACGACCTTTTTCTTTTTAAAAGTGTAAGTTATAGTGACCTTACTTGCCACATATATTCTGACATGAGAAACTCCCAAAACCGTCAGAGAATTCTTCCTTTGATCCACACAATACTTCTTTAAAGTTGCTTCCACAGTAACACACTGAAAGAAAGCAATATCCCATAGAAAACAACACAAGAGAGTATCAGTGACAAAACACCTCCAGCAAATATAAAAAGATAAAAAGTAAAAAAGTTTTAAAGTCAATTTTTAGAAGAATAAAGAAGTTGCTCCTCTTTAGATTTACTTCATCAATGAAGGGTTTTTGTCCTACGTAAGCTGGAATTCCAGCATTATTTCTTTTGATAAAGCAGTACTATGTGCACAAAAAGTTTATTTATTAAAGCAGTATATATAAGTTAATTATTACCTTAAAAGTTGAGAAAATTAACTTGCCGTTTTCTGTATAAACTGTTCTATAAAATTATTTATATACTGGCATACATAGTTAATTTAATTTCCATTCAAGATCAAATTTAGAAAATTTTAACAGAAATCAAGAGAAGCTTGTTGTAATGTGTTTTCCTATACCTTTTTCTATTCTTCTTCCATGTACTGTCTAATTAATTCTTATAATTATAGTAGGATCAGTGTGGTATACTATGATCAGTAGGATCAGAGGACAATTCAGGTAAGAAAGGATTAGTTAGTCCAAGCCCTTACCTAAAAGCAATGAGATCAGACCACATTACTCAGTGTTTTATTCAGTTGGGTCTTGAAAACCCCCAAGAAAAGATGTTTTCCTTACAGCTAGTTACAAGGAATTTAAGCCCATTGTCTTTCATCCTTCACATATGCATAGCCTATCTCTGCCTTCTTAAACTACCTATTAGCTACTGAAATGCCACTACTCAGCCTTCTCAAGCTAACGAAGTCCAGTATCACCAGCCTGTCCTAATAAGGCACATGCTCCAACAGCCTAATCATCGTGGCAGGATTCCAACGATAGATTTTGGTTGTGTTAAGTAAAAACTGGCACTTACCTCTTGGTACTGGTTTTTTTCACCCTCTTGTTTTAATTGTATAGGGTGGATACCCGTAAAGCATTTCAGTACTTACCTTGTTGTACTGTTAACTGGCAAGGTGAACATTTTCCTGCATGGCACACTTGAGTACAGCTGTGCTTTCCACAGTTTAAAGTATTTCCACATACATTAGAACAATGAATTTTTGTTGATTGGCCACAGCGAACTGAATGACTGCAGAGAAATGACACCATAGCCTGTCAGCTACCTTGACATCTACACAGTATTTAATAAAAAGGGAAATACATTTTCAGTAAAATGCCAAAGTCTTCAAAAGGCACCATAATTTACTAATGAAAGTCTTCAGGAAATAACACTAGTTTTTCCCTTGCTTCCCCTCTTCCACCTCACTAAAGTAAAACACCTATCACAGCAGTTAGTCTACAGAATTTTTCCTGGGGTGAAAATAGGGGAAAACAACCCAAGGTGACACTAAAACTTGGAACCTGATGTATAAACTCATGTATGCATTGTCAGAGAAGCAGATATTTCTAATCCAGACATCTTTCTGAAGACTTAAACAATCCTAAATCCATTGAGCACAATGAAGATAGGGATATGGGCCTTAACAGTGGGTCAGTAGTCTATGAAAATAACTGAGTTTTTAATTAAATTGTCAAAAAATGGGACAAAATCAATTCTCCTATTTTTTCAACTCTGGATGGCTCATACAATGGCTGTAAAAGGTCTATTTGAAATAGTAATTTTAAAACATCCTAACATCAGTGATGCCATGCCATATACCCTGGATGCTTATACAGTACATATGAAATAATGCTATTTTGAAGCAAGTTTTAAGTATCAAGTGTAGTATCACAAAAACCAGTAATCTGGTGAAGTAGGTAACATCTGGAAAAAATAACAAAACAAAGTTTTGCATCTATTAAACTTTTAAATGAAAGAAGGAGTCAGAAAAACAACAACAAAACAAACAAAACCCAAACAAAAAAACAACCCCCCAAAACAATAAAGAGGTGATATTACTACGGAAGATATAATTCAGTAATATACAACCAATCCGTTTTTCTGCTGAAGACAAAGTGCTTTTACCTACAAATACTGCCACAGAAATTGCAGTACCTTCTTCTGAAAAATTGTGTACTACTAGATTCAAACTGACAAATAATTGTGAAAGTCTGAAAAATCTTTTTTCCAGAGCAAGAATGCTAACACTGAAATTGGTTTATGTTTGTTTTGGTTCTGTAAACAAGCTTAGGCAAACAATTTATTACACAGAATCAGTTCTAGGTAAATAGAAAAAGGGATTCTAAAGATTCAGGCCAACTGATTATAAGAGATCACACATAGTATAGGTAGTACCCCATACTGCTGTTGGCAATGACACTATATGCACCAAACATGCACGGAAGAGACAGCCTTCAAGTCTGGAATACACTACAGACTTCTCTGTACAGTTTCTGAGAAAAGCATGTGTTATTTTTGAAATTATTTCTGGAATTAAGTAATTCAAGACCTCATTCTACACAGACAGAAAAGATGTGAACCTTTTTCTAGTACTTTTTCTGAGTCTTCTAGCAAATAAAATGAATAAATACTAGTACAGGATTTCAAAATCGAACCAGTTCACAGACTGCTCAGACAATTCAGCTACATGTATCATAAACTGACAAGTCTTTGTTTGTTATTTTGACTTTCTTTCTTGATAAATTGAAAGTAACTGCATTTTTTCAAAATATAGAATTCTCCAAATTATTTTAACCACAAATAAAAGTTAATGCTCAGATTGAACTTTGTTCAGCATATTTTGAATAAACTGCAAGAAAGAAAAAAATTAATATATAAAATTTTAAACTGTTCTTTTGTTTGTTTATAATAACTAAAATTTGTTTGCATAGTGGAAGCACCCTCACCTTGTTTGTCCACATTCACAAGTTTTTGTCACAAAGGCTGGGCACGAAGGGCAAGGTCCTGGGTGGCACAGACTTAAAAGTAAGTCAAAAAAGCAAAGTTAAATTTAGCTTTATTACACTCCCAGAGACACAATCCAGCATAACCCAACCCTAAGTGCATTATCAGAACATTATACAGGACTCCTACACTCACTCCTGCAGGGTATGAAAGCAGTCTTAACACAAGAAAAAATTATTTGATTATGACAGTTGTATCAGTCTCAAAGATCACTAATGTTGAAGGAAAAACTGTACTCCTGCTGCTGTCAAATTAACTGTACTATTAACAAATCAACTATGCTACTGACACATTTGATATTTTGCATTTCACCATTTCACCAGCAAACATGCATCAACTCAACTGTGCTCATCATTGATAATAACCAAAACAATCATCTTATGTCCAAACTATTAATGTATTTATTTCCTTGGTGATCTTAAACACATTAAAGATAAAACCTTCTCTGTTAATTTCTTCCTTTGAGCTGGTGGTTTTATCTTTGAACTCAGCACTTCTAGTGCCACCAGTAAGAGGTGTTGCTCCTCTTCCTGTAAGGTAACACATGGGAGACACAGCAAGTCTGCCTCCGTTTTTTTTCTTACCATCAAGAGAAGTTTCCTGTGAGTGTCATCAATTCCAGTCCATTACATGATTACCAGATCTTACCTCCTACTTCAAGAAACACGAGATATTCCCTATCTGCATGTAAGACCTTAGTTGGGTACAGACAAGCCCAGGTTTGTGAAATTATACTTAACTATTTTGTCTGCACTCTTGCTCAGCCAGCTCCCAGTTCCTTTCATTTGTAAAAACAGCAGCTCTCATTTGGAGCAATTATTATTGGCCAGGACTGACCAGCATAGACATCCTAGCCAAAGAAAAAGAAAAAACCCAGAAACACCAGAAAAGCCCATAAACACAGACTACCCAGTTACATGGTAACTACTAAATTCCTCAAGGACAGTAACTACAAGTACTAATTAGTACACCAGTTACTACAGTCATACGCTATATAGTTGAGTCATGCCTCAGTTCGTCAACAGTGGTCTGTCTTCCTTTCTTCCTCTACTGCTCCTCCCAGCTGACAATAAGGCCTAATCTATCACTCAAGCTATGCCAGCTCTAACAGTAAAGCCAAGCAATTGCACAATAAATGAATTCAAAACAATGAAAAACCCCCCATCACATAAAGCAAATCCAAAAAACAAATTACCAAAACCACTACAACCCTCCATCTTTTGATAGGTCAGTTTTATGACACAGTGAAGAGCTGGAAAAGCACCAGAGCAGGCACAAAGAAATGGAGGGAAAAAAGCAGAACTGGATGTGTACACAGGAAAGCAGGAAGAAAGCAAAACTACGGAATTAATTAAAAAACTGTATTGTGGAACTTCAGACAATGAGAATTAACATGCTTTCTGCAACATACAAGATAACCAATCTTACAAGAAAACCTCTTGTAAAAGGACTGCACTATATATTTCACTATCTTGACTTTAATTCTCACGGATCCATGTAGGATTCTAAAGGCTGGATGCCAACTTCTAAACTTAGCAATCAGATTAAAGTAGATATAAATTCAAAATACTATGATCTAGGTCATAATTTGGAAAAGTGAGAAGGCCCACCATCTTCAGAAGTCTTGTCATGTTAAGTTTTTTACCTGGTCTATTATTTCTCTCAACACTCTCATATTCAAGCAATGTTAAGGTTTCTTCCATAACCCCATTCCTGGCACACTTTCTGATGATACTGTATCACACAACAGCAATTTATACTGATCACAAATATTTTAAAGTTGTAAATAACGGTAATAGTAGACTAGAGTCTTATAGCAAGATGCCTTTTGTCAGAACAGCATCGCACAATTAATTTTCAGACTTCTCAAAGTTTTGACAATGTGTGTTTCTGAGACAGTTTTCTGACCTCTTGTTAATATGAACAGAAAAATTGTAGTAATGCAAAAACTAATGCTTTGAAATCAAACTTCTGACTTTAGAACTAAGTATTCTCTATGCATCCCTACCTATACACGTGCTAAAATCTCTGGTACAATTTAGTTTAGGCAGAAGCTACAGTATGGCTACAGTTCTAGGATATACTTGACCCATACAACAGCAGTTAAGACTGAAATTCAAATTTCATTCAGCACAGAGACACACACAGAAGTTTGCAGTCAGGAAGTTCTCAAAGTGGTTAAGAAGTCTGCTTATTTCTGATTGGGCAAAAAATATGTCCATGAACATATGCCTCCCAAGATGAAGGCCTGCAGCTGGTCTCCAAGAGAATCAGAGTTCTGATCAGGGTATCAGCTACATCAAGTATAGTCTGAAAAGTTGATCTGATCTAGCATCATTCTATAAATTAAGAAAACACCTATGACACTTATATGAAATATAATACAAATCTTTGTGCATAAATACATAATACATAAATATAAATCAGATCTAGTATAGAAAAGAAATCTAATACAACATTTTCATGTATGGGAAAGAAGTATTAAAGAATTATTCTGACATTCAGTAAAATGTTACAATATATTTGAAATTATTAAATAAAAAGTTCAGAGTAAAGTTCTAGTAAAGTTCCGAGCTTTAGCAAATCTTGGAATAAGTGCCAGATGACAATATATTTGTTGGAATGACTGAAGTTTTTGACTGTGTACCAAGAACAGAAACAACTGCTTCTATTAAAAATTTCCAAAACCAGAAACATGAACAGATATTAAGGACCAACTTCTATACATGGAAATTGAAGCTATGTAACAAAATATAAGTTACGTTTCTGACTAGCAAGCATATTTATACATTGAAAAAGATCATATAATGGTGTTAATCTTAGCAATGCTACTACACTACTAAAAAAAATCTAATGTAAAACATCCAAAATTGGAAACAGAGGTGCTCTCCTTTGCCTCTCTTCACTGAATTATACCAATAAATGTTAGCAAAACAAATCTGAATTATATATACTGATTAAAATCTCCATGAGGGATTCTGGATAAACTATCTGATGGTCTCAACAAATAAAGAAATGCAAATACCCTTTTACCCTCAATAGTTTACAAGCGAAAAAAAAGAAAAAGAAACAAAGGAAAGAAGTCGTCTTTCAGTTTAACCAAGTACCACTGATCTCAAATTAAGATACTCACACATTATTACATGAATAGCAGCACCTAAAACATCTGGTGGACCATTGAACTTGTTCAGAGTTACTTTCAGACACTATTATTTCTCTACTTCAATGAAAATTCTTGAAACCAAGTCAGACAGCTGGTTCAGTTCCTAAAATATGACAGAAATATTGCTACAACTCCTGTAGACCTCCTGTTCATGCTCTCATATGAACTCACTTTACACATACAAACACAAATAGCCTCCATTTCCTTCAACTCAACTATAAACCTCTATAGGTTCTAAATCTCTAAGCATATCCTGGAGTCAAAAAAATAAGCAAATACAGTCTTTAGAAATTTTCTCTAAATCGTTTCAATGCTTATATGATAGACATTTACTTACATGTTACAAAGATGCGGGCAGTCCAAACACTGCCTCTTCTTTCCACAAAGTTCCCCACAGCTATGTGGGATTTCATTTCTATTCCATTCAGGATTATGCACCTTACCTAAACCACGTCAAAGACAAAAAGATATTTATTGCTTTGAGTACCAGACTGCATTTGTGAAAAATATCATACCAAAGAGAAAAAGTGGTATTTTAAATACTGGCAAGTAGTCTTCTTTGACAAAAAAATTACACAAATGTTTACATTTTTCTGTACTGATATATACTCAACTTCTTTAAAAGAATGTACCATTGGAAGACCAAGCTCCAGAAGAGTCTTTCCTTCTGTACTCTCAATCAGCAGACATGCAGGTAGCTGATACTTTACATTAAATTAAACTGATAAAATACATGAAAACTAAAAGCCCCCTATAGTTGGTCAGGCTGCACAGTACCTAAGAAAACTGAAGGGTGAAACTCCCTTGCTGTCTCAACGCAGCAGAGAGAAAAAAAAAGGAAAAAGTAAAAAGATACGACTCCCAGAAAGTAAGATCTACCTGGTATGGTAATGGGGAATAGGGAATTAAATGAGTGGGCAAATTATGAAAGTCACTTCTATAAAAAGAAGCAGACTCTACACTAATCTAAACATTAAAAGTGGACGAATTTTCATGAATAAAGCAGAAGTCTTAAACAAGAGGTATGTTAGCTTCAAGTATTCTGTATTTCAGATAAGTACTAAACCATATTCTAACTAATCTGAGATGCTACCATCAAATCTCACAGCTCTAAGTGCATGAGATGATCATCAGGGTTATGGTTAGCTGCCATCATTAACACTCTCTTGGCAAGCGAGGAATTAAATTAACAGTCAAGCAACTGAGCCAGTGTTACAAATTTGAGTTGTGACAATCAAAAGCAGCAAGAAAATACATTTTTGGTGACATAATTACATAATTTTAACTCTTTAATATACCTATGTATATTCTACAAGTATTAAGTTAGGAAAATATGAATAAATGCTACAGATAGCACTTATTCACCTGAGTTTCAATTAAACTAATTGAATACCCAGGAAAGTCCGAAAAATCAGAAGCTTCAGAAGAAAAATAAGCTCAGAATTTCCTCATAAAAGTGTGAAAAAAAAAAATCACACTTAACCAAATTCAGTACATAATTAGCACCTTGCATCAAATATAAGATAGCTTTGCATAAGCAACTGATGATGTCCAAATTAAGTATCATTAATGTAAAATTATCTACAGAAGATTAAACTCTTATGTTACTCCATGGTGCTCCGCAAGTAATAATTCTGCAGACAATTTAAGGTTCTTACCATAGATCTCCTAAACCATGAAACGGTCTTTAGGCTCAGGAGAATTTCTTTCTGATTAACAGAGAGATGTCTTGTCTTAAAAAGTCTAATTTTCATTTGGTCTAATTTACATTCATGGTCAGTTCATTCTAACGGAATTATTATCCCTATACTCATAAGATTTCACAACTGTCATACAAAAACTCTGCCTTAACTGCATTGCACTGTTTCTAACTGATTCACTGACACATTTAGGTAAAATGATAAAACTCTCCTATTTTAGCAAATCTATCTCTTTTATGGCAAGTTTACTGACAAAGTTTCTGTCTCAACTTCAGAACATTCTATTTTCTAGAAAGTGAGGTGAAAGTTTCCAGTGACTCTGATTTAAACAATACAGATTACAGAAGTGTAGATTCCAAACAAAACTTATTGACACCTATGCAATTAAGTAAAATAATTAATATCTCCTTTTTGTTTTATATTTATGGCTTGGTGAATGCTGTACTCATGCCATTTACCTTTTTTATTAAACACTTATCTACATAGAAGTCTGAAAAGCCTGAATATTATTTCCTATTTAAGCTCTATGTGTCCCTGAACAACATAAATCACAAAATTGCTGTATCAATTTAAAGGTTTAGGCAGCTGTATCCTTAAGTTGTATATTATTTTGGTGTATCTTGCCACAAAGAAAGACATAACACATGCAGGTTATTCCATTCCTTCTACAGAAAGAAAGCTTTCAAGATACCAGCCAAAATCTATCATTATTTCATAAAAGTCACTATTTTTACATAAGGATATGAAAATATTTACCATGTGGGACTTAGTATTTCTTTCTTTTTATTTTTCAAGTGGCATATGTGTGATTCTCTGTGCAGCCACCTTCCAGTGTCAATAGAATTTAAAAAAAATGGAGTTCCAGGTATGTAAGCAAACAAGCACCAATATTGAAATTCATATTAACAAAATAGAATCATAATGACAAAACTGTTTTTCTTTGCAAAAGCAAGTGAGAAACTCACCACAGAAACAAGTGTAAGTTTTAGGAACTTGCACAGAAGCATTCTGACAAGCTGGACATCTCCAACCGCTATTGCCATCTGTAGATAAAAAAAATATTAAAAAGACTTGAAATAAATAAAAGACCTAATCTGCAAGCCTAGAATAAATTCTTCTGCTCTGTTTCTTACCACAGCTGCAAATAAATTAAGTTTTCTACTTACTCAGAGGCAGTGAAAAAACAGGTTAATAAAAATACATTTTATACAGTATCAACATCAACACAGCCATGGTATTTCATTTGAAAAGGCTCCAACTTTTTATTGAAGCAAAGCCAAATGTTAAAATTCCAATTTTTCTATTATCATATGCCCTGTTATAAGACATACAGCTAGCGTATAGACAGTCTGCACCATATCTAAACTGAGAAAAAAGTGTTAAGAGAGGGAAATTGGTGAGGAAAACATAATTACCTCACACAAAAGCACCACCTGTACTTTCCTTTTCACTATCCTCTCCTGAGTTTATGTGTTTTGTAGAAGACCAATTTAGTGTTGCCTCACATCCAGAATAAACCAGTGTTATATAAACCAGAATAATCTAATTTATTTATTTAAAGTTGATAATACCTAGATATCAGGACATTATTCTTCAAGTTGTTATTTTATTATATAGTAGTTCTCTTGTTTCTGTGTTTCAGGAGGGTCCTGGTTAGCAGTAAAGGAAGAACAGTAAAGTGTAA
The DNA here is from genome assembly GCF_017639235.1 of Corvus kubaryi. Classification (NCBI taxonomy): domain Eukaryota; kingdom Metazoa; phylum Chordata; class Aves; order Passeriformes; family Corvidae; genus Corvus; species Corvus kubaryi. Next base: position 4,332,187 of record NW_024581137.1, on the reverse strand, counting down.
GAAAAGTGACATTAATGAACATTTTTCCCCAATTCAGTACACATCTTGCTATTAAGAGGATGAGTCTGAGAGCACTACTGAACACAAAAGGGGTCATAGAGAAGAGATATATATTTTTATATTGATATATAGATATTAAAAAAAAAAACCCTGATTAACACTTTCTCTCAATCAATTCAGTGCTGGTAAATTAATAAAACTGTGATTTTAGAACTATTCTTCACTATTAAGAAATCTGACCAAGATTCATGATAATTTCATGTTATGAAAGCAGAAGGGATTGCAAACAGGAAACTATACCTATGACAAGACAATTGCAGTGCAATGACAGGCACACCTCAGTTCACCTTCAATTGGGTTGAACACTTCTTATGTTAACCATCATAATGCACAATTAAAATTATTTTCACAAACTGAAATGACCCAAATTACAGACTGTCTTGACAGTTTAGAAATGCAAACCTAATGCATGTCTATTCTTTTCAGTATTTAATGCCTATTCATACCCCTGTGTTGGTTTAACAGCCTGGTTTTTGGTGGGGGCAGAAGCTGCTTGAAGCTTCTACTATGTCCAGCACAGAGCCAATTGCTGAAGGCTCTGACAATGGGCAAGTTGCTAGCCCAATTAGAGAAGCTGGCAACGGCTCTCTGACGACATATTTAAGAAAGAAAAAAACCCCAAAAAACGCAGGAAGCTCTTCTTCTTCCTCCCCTCCAAGGGGTGGAGAAGCAGCTGCCGGAGCCCTTCCCGGTACGGCGGTTGGGGCCGCGTCACCGGGGGGTCATCCCGGCAACACGAGCAGCCATGCAGCCAAGACCATGTGGCCAGGATCAGTGCCAGGAGCACCCATGTGGCCAGGGGCGGGGTCGCGGCCAAAACTGCACGGCCAGGGCGGCACGGCCGCTGCCATCTCAGCATAGCTTGCAATGAACTTTACTTGCTTAGCCACTTGCAACCAGCCATGCTGTGGACAGGGGGCAGGGGCAGCAGCAACTTTTCTTTTTTTGGCGCCCCCCATGAGGAGAGGTGCTGAGCGGAGCTGGTGGCCAGCATGGCCCGCGTGGTGCCGGCGGGGACCATGTGGCCAGCAGCAAGAGGCATGGCAAGCAGTTCCCCGATGCGAAGCCCAGACAGGATCAACCTTTCAGCGTTGTAGAACTCTGTAAAAACTTTTCAATTGACAGAACTTGAGAACGGATGCCAATTCTCTCCCGAGTCAGAGAAAAGGCAAAGGTGAGGGAGGAGAACAACATGGGGACACTAGGGTCAGTGCAAAAGAAGGAGGGAGAAGTGCTTCAGGCGTTGGAACTGAGATTCTTCTGCAAGCCGTGGTGAGGACTATGACACAACAAATTGCTTCCCTGTAATTCATGAAGTGCATGGGGGGATGCAGAGATCCACTTGCAGCCCATGAGGAACAGTGCCCGCGCTGGAGCACGTGGATGCTGAAAAGCTGTAATCTAGTGAGGAACTCGAAGAGAGAGAGAAGACCCTTTCTTCCAGAGACAGAGAGAGCCCTTGCTTCCGAACTAGAACAGCTTCTCCTTAAAAGACTAAACCCCATGAACTAAAACGACTCATGATGTTCAGTTTTGGGACGGCTGCACCATTCAATGGAGGGACTCATGTTACAGCAGGTCGGGCAGGGCTGCTATTCCTGAAAATTAAGACCATGCTAGAAAATTTGCAGAGAACTGTCTCCCGTGGGAAGGATTCCATGGCACAGCAGAAGAAAGAAACTCTTTTCCCTAAGCATACTGAGGACAGATTTCTAGGAAGTGAACAACTGACCAAAAACCTCACGTTTTGTCTCCTTGCGCAGTCAGAGGGAAAGAGGGAGGGGCTGGGAAGAAAGTAAGTGTTCTAAAGGTTTATTTTAGCTCTCATTACCTTTTTTACTTTTAATTTGGTTAATAATAAATATTCTTTATACTGTTTAAGTTGTGAACCAGTTTTGCCTTAGAGTGTTTTTCCCCTAATCCTTACCTCAGCCATGAGGCCTTCATTTTTTCCCCTCCCCTGCTTAGCTATAGCAGAGGAAAATGAGTGAATAGCTTTTCATGGGTGCCTGGCTTCTAGTCAGTGTCAAACCCCGACAAGCCCTCTTTATCCCAGCTCATATTACTGTGCCACCAAGACTGCTGCAGAGATCTCTACTATTATGGGCTGAGCAGCTGTAGGACAGTGGCACAAGGCATATACTTCCCCATTTATGGTCAAGACCAATCTGTATTTCCTAAGACTTTTTTTGTTTTGACTGCTAGAAACTGAAGGATCTCAGAAGAAGCATCTCAGAGAGAAGTATTGAAAGCTACAGGCAAAAACTGGCAGCAGACGACTAAAAGGCGTATTTGCTGACAAAACTGGAAACACCTTATGTGGCTCCTCCTAAAGCCAGCATACTAAATACTACGGGATTCCTTGTGGGATTACAGTATAGTACAGTACATTATACTTACGTACTGCAATAACAATTTCTTTCATTCTTATTCCATGTTATGTTTTCAAAAGCTGTGAAGATAAGTCTACCCTGAAAGCTTCAGGAGGCCAGCAGAAGACCTCTCCAATCAACAACTCCCCTGGAGCTGGATGCCCAGTCCTCTACAAGAAGCAGTTTCTCTAGAGTATAGTGAAGGTCCCCATAAAATAGGAACCTCCTGCAAGACACATTTTCTTCTTCATCATCATTGATTATCTTTGCTTTAATATATGTTCACCCCCAAGGGATAAGCATGGTTGCCTTCCTCCAAAATTAGAAGCAATAGAAGTTTTATTCCAGGATTCAGGTGCAATTACAGTAGCATAGAATGATAGTAGAATGACGCCTGACATTTGTAAGAAGTGGTCCTGTAAGCACTCCTTACAAATCCTGATTACTAAAGAAAGTGAGAATGAGGATGATCCTACAGAAAGAACAATCCACTTTCATGAGTCTTCTCATGAACAGGAGTGAAGTAGACAGAATTCCAAAGACACCAAAAGGACAGTCATCTAAGCAGAATCAACACACCTCATTCCCTTTTACTAGAGATTGTTTTCGCAATTGCTATCCTCTCCTTCCTTCTTGGATAAAAAGATTCCTTACTTGAAACTATTTTTCAAAATTTTTGGTAATTTCTATTCTGACCACTGAAACTCAGACGTTTAGAAGTGCTGTGTTAGAGGCCAGCATTTGACTGGTACAGATCACTAGCCCACTTGGAAGTGGAGACCAAGGGCAGAATAGAAAGAGACAGTTGTAATAACTCAAATATCTCCAATCCTTCCAGTCAAAATAGAAATACCAGTAAAACTATCTTCTCTACAAAGAAGGGACAAAATTACTTAAATTTTTGTTCTATCAATTTAAGGGCACAAGTTAAACACCACTTAACCACCAGTTTTTAAAAGAAGTAAAAAAAGGAAGGGGGCAAGTGACAACAATTTCCCCTTTATAAGCAAAGATCTTGTGTGCAGTGTAGGTATTTTTGTCAGATTGACCTTAGGTATGTGATACCTTAAGGTCACATTCCTTCAAGACATAATTCAAAATTTTAGTAAAATGCTTTCTTCCTTATAAGAAAGAATCTTTCCACAAGATGGCAAAGTGATGCCCAGCATAGCTCCTCCTCCTGACCAGGACATCTTCAAGATACAATAAAAATCCATGCTCTAGTTCTGAGTGCTGCAGACAACCTACAATTGTAGAAATAATGATGGGAAAAATGTGTGTTAATGTCTTCACAAACGACTCGATCTCGAAGAATGGGTGTGGGGGTCTTCACTAATGATATAAGAAACGGGTATTAACTTCTTCACATGTGACTCAATCTGAAAGGACCAATCATGTTCTGGAAGAATGGGTGTGGGGATCATTACAAACATCAAGCCGCCCAAGTTTGTTGCAGAGCCAAGCACAGCTTGAACTTCTGAATTTTGGGAAAAAACGCACAGGCTTAATAGACTTACGAATGTTAGCTTCTCCACCCAGGATGGGCTTACAGCTAGTTTTAATGGTCATACAATGCGTGATGGGAGTGCAGGGGAGGATACATGTTCAAGGGGGAATATTTAGTAGGCAGTTTGGGAGGTCTGTACCTTCCTAGTCCCTCAACCAAACGGGGAATGGAGGAGGGCAACATGCAGCTGGGAGTTTAAAAGGAGGCTGCATCCTCTAAAAACTCAAGAAATCCCATGGGGTATGGCCTAGTGGACTCTCTCCCTTCATTCGAATAAATTTGCAGGACTCCGTCTTTATGGACACTGGCTTTTCACAGCGTGATTTTCTGCACAGTAGGGAGTCAAGTGAAGCACCCACTGGCTCACTGCAGCTGTCCACTGTGAAGGGGCTTTGGTCCAGCTGAGAAACTCTCTGGTGCTGAGAGTATGACTGCTAGAGGGTCTCATGAATGGGAGGACTGGGACGGTTCCTTAACACACCACAAAGCAAGCAGACCAAGAAGAGAGCAATGCCTTATGACTCCCCAGAGATAATCAGGAGACTTCTTCACTTGCCTTGGCCAAACCAGCTGTCATTTTTCACATGACTCCAATGGGTTTTTGAAATGCACTTCGCCTTTGTTCTCGACAGAAGAGTGGTGGGAAGTTGGAAACAGACTGTGGCTGTCCACAATTGAGGGTGGAAAGGAAGGTAAAGAAGTAAAAGCTCTGGGATTAACGTGGAGAGCTGTGACTAATACTCTCGCAGAAATGAAAGCAGAGAGGAAGGTGGCCACGGCAGCCATGGAAGCCCTGGGGGGTGGCAGCTCCGGGAAGGAAAGAGGTGAGGGTCTCATGGAGCAGCAGCCGGAGGCCAGGGCAGAGTCCAGGGTTGCGCAATTCTTTGGGCTGACTGCGGGTTGACCGGTGAAGGGAACAACAGCACCCGTACGCTCGCTGTGGGAGCTGCTGGACGCGACGGGGAAGGAAGTTACCCCTCTGAAGTCTGAGGGAGAAATGGTCGCAAAGGCGAAAGTTCAGGCTCCCGACTCTGGGGGCGGGGCGTAGACGAGCACACGGGAAGCAAGCGGTCCTATCTCCCGGCCAAAAACGGCAGCACGCCACCCCCCTCTGCTGGACAGCGGATCATTGTCTGACTGCGAAGCAGCCTCTGAGACTTTGTCACCCACAGAGCCAGACCCAGCCAGGGCTGCCGGGGGTCAGCCCCAAGAGGAAGAGAAGCACCAAGAGATGATGCATGAATTAATGAAGAAGCTCGCTGAATTGTCTACACGTCAGGACGCGCTGGAGTCTAAGGTCTGCGAAACCACACCATCAGCACTGTGGTGTCCCGTGGACCCACCGGTCAAGACAGCCACCAGAACTCCTCCGTTCCCGTCGGGACAACCGGGCGCAGTGCCTACGGCCTCTCCCTTCCCGCAAGAGGAGGCGCAGCCATCGCCTCCATCAGCCCCGACAGTGAGGACTGATCCATTGCGAAGGAGATGGAATGGAGATGTCCATAATGCAATTATTGAAGGAGATTATTGAAGGGCTAGCCTGCCCTGTACTGATACAGGGGGACACCGCAAGGTGGGAACTCCGTGACTGGAAGATCTTGCAGCAAGCAAAGCAAACGGTCACCATGCACGGCTTACAGTCCGAAACTACACGGAGCATCCTGCAGTTTATATTTACAGCAGATGTCCTGTGTGCGAATGATTGCATCAGCATCGCGCAATTGTTGTTAACCCCTTCACAGTTCCTGCTCTGGGAGCAAATGTGGAAGTGGCTAGTACAAGAGGAAGCTAGCAAACACCAAGGTGATACACAAGACCCACTGTATGTGATCCAAGCTGACATGCTAACTGGGAGTGGGGCTTTTGGAGAGACGGTGATGCAACTGACCATGCCCATAATAATTCATCAGTTGTCACAGACTCTTGCCCACAAAGCCTCGTGGTCAGTACCCGAAAAGAAGAAGTCTCCTCCATACGCAGCAGTCCGACAGGGGCTGTCGGAGCCATATGGTCAGTTCATTGACCGTCTGTCAGCAGCCTTGAAGGACGCAACTGAGCTCTCTGAAGAGCTCCAAGAACAAATGTTCCGGACCCTTGCCTTTGAAAATGCTAATAGGCAAACTAAGACAATTCTTGCCACACTGCCCCAGGGAGCAGGAGTAGACGAGATGCTCGTGCGTGCTAGCCATGCGGAGCAGTCGTCTCAAACAGCTGCCTTTACCGCAACGCTGCAGAATGTCCCGCAAAAACAGGGACAAGTCATCGCCGCAGCACTGACCGGAGGGGAGGAAAGAAAAAAGGGGGCAAAGGCCGCTGGCCCACCTCCTGGTCCCCAGACAGGCAGAGTAGCCTGTTTCTGATGCGGTGAAGAGGGGCACCTGAGGCGCACTTGCTGGAAAACAGTGTGGTGCCACAACTGCAATTCCAGCACCCATGCCACCATAGCATGCCACCGTGTGGGAAATGGCCAGTGCAGCACGGTGGGGCCATGCGTCAGGACACAAGTGAGCGCCCCAAAGATCCACGAGTCGAGTGCAACCCCGGTGGTTTCCTTCAACAGAACCAGCCAGCCACCCGAGGGAGCCTCGGCGTGGACGTGGCAACCTCAATAGAAATCACGCTGATGAACCGCCAGGTCACCCTGATCCCAACCACAGCCAAGGCCCCCCCGTCATCAGACAGCCCTTGTTTGGGTGGCCTACTCATGGGGCGGTCATCAACCAGCCGGCAGGGAGTAGTGGTGCTCCCTGGAGTTATCGACGCCGACTACACTGGTGAAATTAAGATCATGGCTTACGTGATGCAACCACCCATGACTATCCCGCAGGGCAGTCGCATTGCCCAAATCGTCCCCATTCCCCTAATGACCAACGGGGGAACCAGCAACAACAGTGTCTGTGGAGACCACACTTTTGGGTCCTCTGGGTTCGACATGTTTTGGACAATGAACCTGGCCCACAGATCTCAGCGGGAAGTGATCCTGTGAAGGGGGGCAGAGCCATCAAAATACAGCTCCTTTTCAACACAGGGGCCAACGTTACCATAATTAACCAGGCGATATGGCCACCTGGTTGGGGACTGGAAAAACCAGCAGCCACGCTGGTAGAGGTGGGGGGAACACAAATCCCCCAAGTAAGTGCAAACCCAATTACCCTAGAGTTTGAGGACAATCAAACCATTGTGCGTCGCCCCTATGTTATGAAGCTGCCTCAGACCCTGCAAGGCCTGATCGGACGTGACATCCTTGTGCAGCTAGGCCTCGTGCTCACCACAGACCAGCATTTAGGCTGACGGCCACTGCCGATCAGCCACCCATACGGGCTCTCACCTGGTTAACAGATGATCCTGTCTGGGTTGAGCAGTGGCCGGTAACGGACAAAAGGCTGACGATAGTAGAACAGCTTGTTACAGAACAGCTAGCAGCAGGACACATCAAGCCTTTGGTTAGCCCATAGAACCCCCCCCATCTTTGTGATCCCAAAGAAGTCAGGAAAATGGCGCCTCCTTCATGACCTTCGACAAGTGAATGCGTGCATTCAAACTATGGGGGCACTGCAACCTGGGCTACCGGCTCCTACAGTGATTCCAGCGGGATGGCAAATCACTGTAATTGACTTAAAAGACTGCTTTTTCACAATCCCACTGCATCCAAAGGACACAGAACGTTTTGCCTTTACAGTGCCCACAAAGAATTGCAGTGAGCCTACTAAGCGCTATGAGTGGGTTGTCCTACCCCAGGGGATGAAAAATTCCCCCACGCTGTGTCAGCTATATGTTGACTGGGCACTATGTCCATTCGACGATGCTACGCAGAAGCACTCATCTAACAGTACATGGATGACATCCTGATAGCTACTGCTAAAGAGTTCCCAGATAAAGAGATGCAATGGGTCAGAGAGCAACTGCATGAGATGGATTAGAGATCACCCCCCAGAAGATCCAGCGGACTGTACCATGGAAGTATCTGGGCTGGCTCTTATCAGAATCGCAAATTAGGCCCCAATAGATCGAGCTAAACACAGAAATCTCCACGCTCCATGATGCACAACGGCTGCTAGGAGATCTGCTAGGAGATCTGCAATGGGTCTGCGGAGTCGCGGGAATCACGAACGCCGACCTTGCCCCCTTCCTGCCATGGCTGCACAGGACAAACGCTGCCGAACCTCGAGAATGCTCCCTGGACCAAGCAGCAGCTCTTGCCAAGGTCGCAGATAAGCTGCAGCACGCATGGGTGTCACGCAGAGAAGAAGGAGTCCCACTTGCCATCCTCATCACTCTGATCGGCACAGCAGGTTCACATGCCATCATCCACCAATGGCAAAAGAAAAAGGGGGTGGACATCCGGATTCTCAAATGGATCTTCCCGCCGACTCAGCCACGCTTCAGACTGCAGTCCAGGGTAGAGATGGTAACGCTTTTAATCCGAAAGAGTCGCAACCGACTGGTGGAGTTGGACAGCAGGGAGGCAGAGGACATCAGTATACCGGTCTGGACAGGGGACCTGGAGTGGATGCTATGCCATGTGGAGGCACTGCAAGAAGCTCTGCTCGGATTCACCAGTGTGGTCCATAACAAGCACCCACAGGGAAGGCTGGCACAGCTGCTGGGGTGCTATGAGTGGCTGGACCGCCCGCTGAATGTAGAACGACTGGTACTAGGGTGCACAGTGTTCATGGATGTGGGGAGGAAGACAAAGCAGGCCGCCTGTGTGTGGAAAGAGAACAACCACTGGAAGACTCATGTCATAGCAGGAGAACCGGCCGACAGCCTGCAAAACACTTGAATTGCACGCCATGATATGGGCCTTACAACAGTGGTTGAAGGAACTGGTGAATGTAGTCAGCGATTCCCTGTATGTTGTTGGAGTAGCCCAACGGATTCACGATGCAGAAATCTGGCATACTAACAATCAACATTGGGGCAGACTGCTTATCACATTGAAGCATACCCTGTGACAACAGACACACCCCTACTGTATCCTGCACATTCAGAGCCACCAGTGGAACATCAGGTTGGGAGAGGGCAATGCCCGTGCAGACGAGGCAGTGACCTGTGCCCCCATAGTGCATCTCCCGCCTGCGAGCATTTTTGAGCGAGCCAGATGTAGCCATGATTTGTTCCACCAAAACGCAAAATCCCTGCAGAGACAGTTTAGGATCCTGCTGATAGAAGCGAAAGGCATAGTGCGGGCTTGTCCCCGCTGTAGCCATCACGGCCCGGGGTTGGGTGTGGGAGTTAACCCCAAGGGTTTGAAAATGGATGTCACTCACATCCCTGAGTTCAGCCTACAGCGCTATGTCCATGTAACAATTGACACTTTTTCACACTTCCTGTGGGCTACTGCTCAGACAGGAGAGAAGGCATTGCACGTGGAGTGGCATCTGCTCTCTTGCTTTGCAGTAATGGGGGTACCCAAAAAGATCAAAACGGACAATGGGCCAGTAAAACCAGGTTGCCTAGCCAGATTTATGCAGCAGTGGGGGGTAGAACATATCATGGGGATCCCACACTCACCCACCGGTCAGGCAGTGGTAGAGAGAGCCCATCATACACTAAAAGAATATCTGGGCCGACAGAAGGGGGAAGAGATGGAACCAAGTAAACAGCTAAGCAAAGTGCTGTTTACATTGAACTTCCTCTCTCTGGCCAGGGATAGGGAGGAGCCTCCAGTGGCAATCCATCATCAGACGGTTTGTAAGGGAATCAAGAAAGCTCTTCCAGGAATAAGTGTTTTGTACCGTAACCCTCGAATGGGTTTGTGGGAAGGTCCCAGCCCAGTGCTATTTAATGGCCAAGGATATATGTGTGTTTCCTCCCCAGAGGGACCGCTGTGGGTGCCCAGCAAGTGGTGCCGTGCTACGCATGCAGGACCCCAAAGCGGGAAGGCACAGTCAGCGTCGGCTCCTGAGGAAAGTAATGCCACTACTACAACAGCTGGAACTCTGGGACCCCTGTCCCGAGAAGCCTTGGGAGAGGCTGCAGACGTGGCTGAGTGAGGGGGCTGAGAACTTGCCAGGTCCACCACTCTCTGTGTGGGGGAAATAGCGAGACCCTGTGACGAATGTAGCGGCTGCCCTGGGTGGTTGCTAGTGACTTGCGGTGGTTGTCAGTGGACCCTCTGGATACACAAGCTAACGTTAGAAAGCAGGTGGTAAACATGCCCACCTTGTGCGGACTGTGATCGAAGGCAGAACCAAGAAGGGGAGTTACGTAAATTCTTGGGTATAGCACCAGACACAGAGGTAGAGTGGGGAATTGTTTTTGACTGTCTTGAGACAAGGGCATTGGTGGACATCTTCGATCGGCTGTCTGCCCATTTAGACTGAGTGAAGGCAGTACGGAGTGTGGCAGTGTTAGGGCGAGAGTGTAGCACACAGATTCATGTCCCATGGCAGCATGTGGTGGCCCCCAAACGCTGGGAAGCGACAAAGCAGCGCTGGGCCCGCAAACATTCTGAGAGGTTTGCTTCTCGTAAGCATCCTAACCGGGTCCCACACAACGTTGCCAACAATCCAAAAGAGACAAAACATGTGGGTCACCCTAGCTAATTTAACGGGGCAAGACTCTGTGTCTGAGCCTGGCCATGCCAGGGGACCCATTTCGCACCTGCTTAATTGGGGTCCCATATTTTAACACGCAAGCCTTCCGAGGGATGCTAGACAACAGCTCACTGATAGGCAATGCCACAGGCAATGGCAATTGTTCAGGGCTGATCAGACTCAAGCCTGCGCAGCAGCGTGCCTGCTAGCAAGCTGCATTCTTGAAAAGCATCAATGACACCAGAAGAGTTAGATCTACTGGGTTCCACAAACCAAACTGGGGATGGTTACATGACATTCGAGCTGCCCACTACCAGTCAATTAAATGTTAAATAGGCGCCTTTGGGCCACTGTTGACCCTCTTGCAGACTGGTTTCTGAGAAATTACGAGTCCGAAGCAATTTACTACCAAATCAACCTCATGGGTCAAGCCCCGACACACCTCCCCAGTGGTACATTCTTAATATGTGAGGACCGCGCATGGAATGGGGTTCCCGCCAGCCCACATGGGGACTGTGCTACTTAGGGAAACTCACCTTGTTCCATCCAAACCTGCATCAACTCTTAAATATCACCCACCGCACTGAAACCAGGGTGCAGCATTCAGTCCATGAGCTCAAATGTGAAAGGACTGAAGAGCCCGTCTTTTGGAGTCATAGTAGAATTTGGCTAGCATCTATGTTTTTATCTGGTGCTTCAACAGCTAGGGTGCACGCAACATTACACAAACTTGCTTGCTGGGCGAGGGATGAACTAAACATAACTTCGCAGATTCTTGATGAGCTAAGTGCAGATGTTACTCCTGTTAGGCATGCAGTATTACAAAATCGGGCAGCCACTGATTTTCTACTATTAGACCACGGCCACGGCTGTGAAGATTTCCAAGGTATGTGCTGCATGAATTTTTCTGACCACTCTGTCTCAATTCACAAGCACCTCTCTGACCTCCAGAGGGGCCTGCACAACCTTCAGGAGACAGACGACCTGTCCTGGGTTGCAGTGTATTCTATTACCATCCTCATGAGCTGTTGAAATCAGGTGGGGCAGTGTTTCCTTGCCTCCTCCACCCAGACTATCTTTCTGTTAATGGCCCATCAATGTCCTGCCGCATGACTCAGAGATAACTCCCTCCGGACTATCTTCTGTTAATGAGCCTAATCAACACTTGGCCTCATGACTCATCACCCCATTGTGAGATGCTCCACCCAGAGGGAGGAACCAAGCATCCCATTGTGGATATAATCTGAAACTCTGAACACCAGAGACAACCCCTTTTCCACTGGATTTCCAGAGGACAGGAGCTACACAGCCACCACTGGACTTTCTGAGGAAGAGCAGACACCTTTACTACAGGATCACTGCTTCAGAGGACTGCAGCCACCATTCTACCAGACTGCTACCACCACCCTGCCTAACAGGGATTCAGGTTGTATCTTGACTCTGTCAGTTTGAACCAGTGTTTTCTTTCAGTTTTTTTTTCCTTTTCTTTAATTTTCCATTAAATTGTTATTCTGACTTGGTGTCTCCCACTGGTTTGTTTTCAAAATAGTACACGACCCTACTGGAGATTGGCTTAAGGGTCTGGGTATCACCGGATGGCTGCGTACCTTGGTAGTAGAAGGCTGCTGATTGCTATTTGTAGTTATAATAGGCTTAACAGTATTTGGGTACATTTTTTCTTGCCTTAAAGTGGGGCTGCGAAAGATCATCGACCAGGCCTGGGTTGCCCAAAAAGAAAATGGGGGATGTGTAGAAGGATTCCTTGTGGAACAGGGGCATACAATACCACTGGAAAGATTGGACAACCCAGGGTTGCTGAGGAAAACCCCTGAACTGGCCCCTGGCTGCAGGCAAGCCTGGAAAACACCTGGCTGCAGGTAAGCCTGGAAAGTCCTTGGCAAAGTTATACACTGGTTGGCTCCCCCGTGGATTAGGGGCCGTCTAGAGGGACTGGGCGTGAATCTTTGCAAAGTAGATATAAGCTTGTATAGTTAAACAGTAAAGGGGAGAACGATGCTCAAATCGTATTGGTGCATGGGTCGTTACTCTGGCTAGCTTTTCACACTCGAGTCCCCAAACCCATTCTACCGAATCTGTCAGTTCAACCCAGTGCACCCCTCCTCCCTCAGAATCTGGGCAGTGAGTCAAAGCCACCTCTCCCTGAAAGTCCAGGCAATGAGCCAAAACAGCTTCTTCCTCAAAACCAGGGAAACTAGACCCTCCGTTTCTTTTAAGTGAGCAAAGAAACGGAGCATGGGTATACCTGAGAATGCTCGCTAAAAATAAAACAGGAGATATAATGATCAGAGCTATTACAAGTCCTAAACGGGCACCTGTAACTTTTCTGATTGACACTGGGGCACAAATTTCTGCTCTGACAAAGAAAGATGCCCAGAGGTGTGGAATTGTTCCAACAAAGAACCAATATTGTGTTTTAAATGCCTTGGGAACAACAGAATCTATGAATGTGGCCTTAGTCAAGCTCACTTTGCCTGGAGAGGAAAATCAACTCTCTATTAATATGGTGACTGGAGATATTCCAACCAATTTATTAGGGATGAATGCCCTTGCTGGGAGGCAGTGGGAGGACTCAGAGGGTCTTCTGTGGTCTTTTGTCACGCCACGTTTTAACATCAGACTGCTCCAAGCCGCAGCCTCCCTACCATTCAGCAAAGTAACTAATGTGAAACAATACCTCCTTCCCCGGGATGCCAAAGAGGGTATCAAGCCAGTGATACAGGAGCTACAAGAACAAGGAGTAATACTTAATACCCATTCTCCTTTCAATTCTCCAGTGTGGCCAGTGAGAAAGCCTAATGGGAAGTGGAGGCTGACAATAGATTTTTGCAGGCTGAATGCCAACACAGACCCTCTTACAGCAGCAGTCCCAAATCTAGCAGAATTAATAACATCGATTCAAGAAAAGGCTCATTCAATCATGGCAACTGTAGATGTCAAAGACATGTTTTTTATGACACATTTACAGCCAGAAGATATGGACCATTTTGCTTTCACATGGGAAGGACGCAATACACTTTCACAAGGCTTCCCCAAGGGTACAAACATTCCCCCACCCTGGCTCATCACACTTTAGCCCAAGAGTTAGAAAAAATACCCAAAGCTGACAATGTAGCTGTTTATCAATACACTGATGATATCCGTGGGAGGAGATGAAGTAGAAGAAGTGAGAGATACCCAACAGAATATAATATTCCACTTGGAAAGCCTTGATTTGCAAATTCCCTCAGAAAAACCCAAAACCCTTCACATGAAGTGAAATTTTTGGGAATCTGGTGGAAAGGAGGTATGACATGTATCCCACCTGATACCCTAACCTCTTTAGATCAGATTAAAATGCCTGAATCCAAAAAAGATCTCCAACATGCTTTAGTGTTCTGGAAGAAACACATCCCAGATTTTCCCATAATTGCCAGACCTCTTTATAACTTGTTGAGAAAAGGGATAAAATGGGAATGGACTGCTTCTCAGGAAGAAGCACTGCAATTGCTGCTTTTGAAGCAACAGCTCACCAAGCTCTGGGCCCTATTCATCCTACAGATCCTTTCCAGGTGGAATGGGGATTTGCCTCCTCAGGGTTGTCAGTACATACACGTGTTGCAAGAATCCCCAACTGCAACAAATGGTTGGAGAATGCTGGCAAGACATCGATCCCTTGGGACAGTGACTGTGATTTGTGAGTAAACTCTGGATTTCTCTTCTTGTTCTCGTTTTGCAGTTCCATCTCTAAACTATGGAGGAACCGTGGAAAGACTCATGGCTCTCAGAGCCGCATACGGACATTTATCTTAAAGTTGAAAAGATTCTTGAACAACGATTTGTAAATTTTAGCTTAATTCAAGCTCAAAAGGAACTGAAACACTTCCTGGCATGGTTGTTTAAGAACTTTTTCTATGTTTCTTGGGATTTGATTCTCACCAAAGACTTTTGGAAGACTGTTTGGACACAGTTAATTCCTGAGTCAGAATATACGCTGATGGACGAATATTTTCATGAATATTATTTAATTACCAAGACTGTTGAACAATGTCAGCTGTGTCCTCGCGAAGGGAAGCATGCCTCAGGGACCATTCAACCCAGGCCATGTGTGCTGAGCGCTCTCCGAGCAGCAGCGAGGCAGTTCCTGCGCGCGGGTGCAGCGGCGTGAGATACACTGTTGGCAGCAGAGCGAGGCGCGGTGGAAGCGGCGCGACCCGGTGGTGCCTGCCTGGCCCCGCGCAGCGTGTGGTGGAGCGAGCCCCGTGAACGCCCGAATGAGAGGGGCAGTCCATGGGTGGCAGCCGGTGGCGATGGCAGCGGAGCGGAGCTGTGTGAAGCCCAGGCACGTGCCAGGATGGAGCCGTTTGCAAGGCGCGGGGGGGCCGTTGCTCAGAGGCCCGGCCAAGACGTGGGCACAGCACCAGGCAGTGGCAGCGCAGCTGCAACCAGAGGTGGCAGCAGCAGTGGCGCGTGGGGGCCTGAGCGGTGCGGCCCAGCCCAGCCCTCACTGCCTCGAATGTAACCCCGGGAAGCCAAAACCCCGCAGTGAGAGCACGCAGGCACGAGCAGCCCTGACGGCCCCGGCAGCTCTGGCAGTTCCAACACAGGAGCAAGCAAAAGCAAAAACACAGCGAGACAGAAAACAGCAGCCACTTGGAAAAGGGAAAAAATCACCGTAGCTAAGGTTTAGGAATAGTAAAATGGTATAATGTTAAACAAAATTATGGTTTTATAATGAGATATGACAACCAGGAAGACATATTCGTGTATCGTACTGCCATTACAAAAAATAACCCCAAAAAATATATCCCAATCTTAGGAGATAGAGAAGTAGTAGAGTTTAAGATTGTCCAAGGAAGGAAAGGTTTACAAGCAGCAGATGTCACTGGGCCTTGTGGTATTTCTGTGAAAGGCAGTATATATATCCTAAAAATTGTAGTCATGTTAGACTATATCCCCATTATAAGTAGTCCATACAGCTGCCCTTTCCTAATCCTACCCTTCCCCTTTATCCTATATCCTATTATCCCCAGTGTATTCCCAATCCTTTTTTCACCCATGGTTTCCCTCAGAAGACCATGCCTTTGCCAATTGTTTCCCCAAAAATCCCTTTCCAATGCCGAGTGGAGGATGATGAGGGTGGGGAAAGAATTTAACTATTGTTGTTAAGCGTTCCAACAGGTACATATGGAAGAAACCTCCTCCTGCCTCAGTTTCCCCACAAAGCATGCTCAGAGAGTCCTGTCTCCCTTCTGTCAGCCTTAAGATATTCCAGAAAAATATCCGTTTGGACATTTAAAGACTCAGGAGGATGGCTTGTTTTGTTTTGAAACTGTTCTTGTTATCTGATGTTTATCCAGTTGTTTTCAGTGTTAAGTTTTAAATCTCTTTTTGTTAAAAATAAACGGATGAAGTGTTGGGGTTCCTCCCCCCTGCCATGTGGTCCTGGGAGAGGGGCCCTGGGGTAGAGGCAGGGCCTATGGGGTTTCCCTACTCCCTGGTCAACCTCGTTCTCCATTGGTTGTTTTGTGTTCCCCTGACTGGGAAGGACCCTCTGGTCCCGTGAATGCTACAGTTCTTGGGAGGGTTGCCGACCAGGCGGCTGGAAAAATAAACATCTCTGAAAATATCTACCAAGAATCGGTCCACGTATTCTTTTCCACGGGCCTCGTTGTCTGATACACGTGTTGCAAGAATCCCCACTGCAACAAGTACACATATGGCAGCGGGGTCCTGAGGGTCCGATGAGGCCTGTTGGTTTTTACTCCCATGGCTTCAAAGATGCTGGAAAAAGATACACTACCTGGGAAAAAGGATTGTTTGTGGTTAGCTTAGCTCTCCTAGAAGTGAAGAAGATTGCATGACAACAACCAATTGTTTTGAGAGGCCCTTTCAAAGTTATTAATCTCTACTGGGATCCCGCCACCTGACGGGGTGGCCCAGAGGGCCTCAGTAAGGAAGTGGTATGCTCAGATTGAACATTATTGTAGCATCTTCTCAATAACTGAAGGAGGTGCAAAAAATCTGGCAATCCAAGAAACTGAAAATTTGGGGAGCAGCCAGGACAAACCTGCCTCAGTCATTAAAGTAGCCTCTCCTTTTTCCCCCAAACAGTCAGCATTGGTTTACGGATGCTTTTGCCAAGTGACAAGGAAAGGTGTGGAAATATAAGGCTGTAGCCCTCCACACTTCCTCAGGTGAACAAATTATCACAGAGGGGAGAAGGCAGTGCCGAAGTTGGCGAGCTGATAGCTGTTTGGAGTGTTTTCCAACGTGAGGCACAGAATACTCCTCTTGTCTGTATCTACACCAATTCCTATGCTGTGTTTAAGGGATGCACTGAGTGGCTTCCCTTTTGGCAGCAAAATGATTGGGAAGTTAACAGAATCCCAGTATGGCAAAAGTGGCAAGAAATTCAAAATACTGCAAATCAAGGGAATTTTGCCGTGGGGTGGGTAGCCTCTCACCAGACAGATGGAAATCCAGCAGGAGAGTGGAACAAGAAAGCTGATGAATTAGCAAGACTAAGTCCTGTGAAAAAAGATCAAATTACAGAGGACTAGGAGCACTTCTTAGAATGGTTGCATGTAAAAAGACAACACACAGGTGCAAAAGATTTGTACAAAGAAGCCCTTGCTCGCGGTTGGTCTGTTACCAGAGAAATGTGTAAAACAGGCATATCAGCCTGTGAACAATGCCGCAGATGGTTAGAAAGACACCCTTTGGAAGATGACCCTCTGCATTTAAGAAAGGGTAAAGGCTTATGGGATGCTTGGCAGGTAGATTATATCAGCCCTTTTAAAAAGTCAGGAGGTAAACACTTTGCACTGGTAAGAGTAGAGATAATAGCTGGGTTAGTCCAGGCCGATGCCTTTAAAAGAGCTACAGGAGATAATACTGTTAAAACATTGCAGGGATGGTTTGGAACTTTCCCAAAACCACAAGAAATTCAATCTGATAATGGGTCTCACTTTACTGCCAAAGTTGTACAGGATTGGGCAAAAAGTGGACTTTTCACACCCCTTATTACCCTCAAGCTAACAGGATTGTAGAAAGGACCAATGGTCTTTTGAAATGACTTTTAAAACCACAGGAAGGAAACTGGGATGTTTGGCTATGGGAAGCTATGAAAGGTGTGAATGATAGATGGGGGGTAAACAGGTGTCCCAAAATCACTGCCTTTTGCCCAACAGCTCCAAGCATAATTCCCTCACTACAGGTACCAAATGATCCTAAGAATCCTGCACACTACCCTGGACAACCTGTTTTGGTAGACCTCCCTACTGTAGGAGAAGTACCACTAGTGCTAAAAAACCCTTTGAATAAATATGCATGGGTAGCCTCTGATGCCCTAGGGAGAGAGCATCGGATACATACACGCTACATAATTCCATCATTCTAATTTTCTGCCTTTTGGTGGCAGACTCTGTTGTGTTTACTTTTCACAGAAGAACTCCGAGGGACATGAAGAAGACCACATAAACCATGATAAGACTAGTGATACTTTTCTGCATCCTACCACAACGCCAGGGCCAAAAGCCAGCTGAGTGGCCATGGTCCGAAGCTACCATTAGGTACACTAGTGCTCTAGGATCCTATCCCAGAGATCATTGCCTGAACCTAGCCACTGTAGTACTGCACGACTCTGAGGTATACCATCCAAGTGAATGGGGATGGGACTTGAAGGATTGGACTAGAATCCTAAAAGGAACAATTGGTGAAGAAACTAAGGTAGGATGCAGAAAAGTAGAAGGATCTCTTTACGAGAAAGCTTCCACCATTGCAATCGGCAGAAATTTTCTAAAACCAGATGGGAAAAGCGATTTGCACCCCAACACTATGGACAAACTCTGCCCTACAACAGAGCAGATGTGTGGATGCTAAAAGGCAGGAGCAGAGAAATTTTCCAGCTCTGTAGTTTGTGAAGTTTTTCCTTTCTCATGCTCTAGCTGAGAAACAGAGAAATCCAGCATCTCACAGCTTCTCTGTGAGAAGCTTTCGTTCTCATGAGAACGGGATGGATAACAGTTTGTAAGAATGTAAACCGTTTTTGCACTTGCAAGTTGTTGTGGAAACTGTAGAATTGTTTTCAGTCTTGTGAGAATAATATTTGGAAATGGGTGTCTTACTGCTCAGCCTATCACCTTGAGAGGTGGTGAGTGAATAAGCCAATCATGTAATTTCTTTATTGCGAACTACACTATAAAAGAGGAGAAATTCATTAAATGAGGTCTTAGCTCTGCTTTGGCCATATCATCTGACCTGCCTATGTCGCGATTTCGCCATTCTCTGAGGGGATAACAGCGACAGTGGATGTGTGACAAGCAAACCCCCTTCACCCTATGTTGTTGTCAGAAGAATGTTGGTAACTACACCTTAGACCCCAGTACCAACAATGCTGAAATCACGAAGCTTTGCAAAAACGAACTGACTGACTGCTGGTATAACTTTACTTTAACCAAACCAACCTATGTAACATGCAGTTGGCGAAATAACCCAGCAGATCACCAAGTCTGAAAGGTTTGACTTATAAATTCAAAATAAACGCAGTAGCAAAGCCCATACTGAGTGTAGTAGTCACATACCATGTTATAAATACCCCACTTGTGTTAGATGAGAAGAATAATGTTTTCCCTCCCTTTATGGTAGCCCGAGGTGATGATGTTACAATACGATGTAGATTAATTGCTGATTTTTTTCCGAACCTATACACAGTTATAGCATTGGACCTCACGGCCGTGTTTTGTTTTGTGAAATTCAAAATCAAGATTGTTGGCTAAACTTAAGTGCTGTACAATTTTCCCATAAAGTCATGAGTGGTAAAAACAACACAAAATACTGGGGGGAAATCAAAGTCGATGTTGCAATACATACCACCCAACCACCGGTTATGCTAAACCCAAGAATTTTTGAAATTGGACCATATATAATTAGGAAATCAGGCCAACAACAAATATTGTTTAATCCGGCATGGTCCCTTAAACAAGCCAAATTGCTGATGCAAAACAATGTCTCAGAAATTCAGCCAGCTTGTTCACCTTTTCTGCAAACTTCCTTCAAGGGGTGGACAACCTGGTTGTGAAAGTGGAACCCTTCTAAGAAACGAACGCAAAGAGACATAACCAGTGTTGTGGGAACAGGACTGGGAATTTTAAATAGTAGTGATTCAGAACTACTAATGAATAAATTGGCTGCTACAACTAGAGATCTGACTAAATTACAACCACTGCAGTCATCCTTATTAGCCTTGGGAACTCATCAGTGGTTGTTATCAAACATATTACCAAATTGGGAAAAGGTAAATGTGAATGACCACAAATTGATAATTGACACGCTCGATGCTACACAAAACAACGTTTCTTTGGCTCTCAGCTGCATCCAGGCTCAGTTGCAGATGCAGTCAGTTGCTGCCTCAATTATAAGAGAAGGCAAAGAAGACACTTTTCCTACTGAAATTCGGAAAATAATCTGGGACGGTGCCACTGATTTTGAAAGAGAATTCCAATCCTGATGGAACTTAGTGAATTTTACCTACAATCCCATCACAAACACAGCCACAGCCTTTGTACTAACCATTCGTAATGCTTCAGTGCATTCGATATTCCCTATCATTGCATTAAGGCTGAACCATGATGCAGCTATTCTCTACCCTTCCCAGCATAGAGAATGGACCTGTCAAATTGGTGAGAAGTGGCAAACTGTTAATTTGGAAACTTGTATTGTCCAGGAACAACAAGGGTTCATCTGTGAAAGTAATGCAGTTAGAGCTCAAGACATTTGTTTGGATACAGAACAAAATAATCTGTCATTTTGAAATTCATCCTAACAAGATTCCTGAAACAATGCTTGTGTATATAGGCAGTGGATGTGCATGCTTAAGAACTGCATGTGATAAGGTAGTTAGAGAAAATTTAGTAGTAGATACTAAAAATCATTCAAATTTTTGTGTTTGTAACTTTACTAAAATCATAGGATGTGATTTTTCATCTTTAGCCCCACTTACTTCTTATCACCTTTTACAGTCCAATTACACACTGATCCACCAATTATTGCCTACTCCCACTGGGATGAACCTTACTTTGGTAAAGTAATTGTTGCTTCACCAAGATTTAATTGAAATTTTGGAAAACATCGAGAAAAACGGACAGAAAATCTTGGCAACTGTTCATCACAATGTGAAAGAAATACATCGTGCTCTAGAAAGAGTAAAGAAAGATGCTGAACATGGGTGGTGGGATACTCTTTTTGGGTAGTCACCTACTGCTACAGGTGTCCCGAACAAATTGTGTAATCCCATCATTGTTCTCTTGATTTTAGTTTTGATTGGTTTTATCAGTAAACTTATACATCATGAATTGTAGAATGATGAAACGGTTAACACAATTGACATCTATAATAGATGTACACGATTTGGTCAATATCCCATCCACTATGAACACCCCTAAGGTTATTGACACGAGACAAACTACACGAGTATTAAAATAAGATAAGATGTGGTAAGAAGTTAGACGTGTATTTTGATTAAAAAATTACATGTGTATTTTAATTAAAAATTACTTATTCCTTCTTTTTCCTTTTCTTTTCCTTCTCTTTTCTTTTCTTATTTTTTTCTACCCTTTTCCGGGATATGCTACCAACATTGATGAGTCCTGAAGACTTCGCAACAACACTACGAAATTGTGCTGATGGAGCTCTCTTGATGACAATCGTGAGTCACGGGGTGGTGTAAGAGATGGTCTGAAGATCCCTCATCTGCCTCACCATCATCGCCAAGGACAGAGATTGAACACAGGAGTCCTGGCCTGGCTGAGGTGGGATGTCTGCCAAGTGCTGCCTGCAGGTGTGCCCACTGGGAACTGGTACGCATTCCTGAGGAAAATTAGTGCAGGTCACAATGGACTGCGCCATCCTTGCTGCCCAGGCGGGAAGGACTGCGCTCAAGCGGAAAGGAATGACCTGTCCTGTACACCTGTCTTGTACCTGTTTCCCAAAGCAACGGGCCCCAGAACAACAGCTGTAGATTTGCTCCACCTCTTGGCCAGTTGCCCCTCGCTTCTGAAAAGGACTACAAAGGGACTTTCTAAAATAACTGAGACGAGATCTCCCCACAGAAAGAAGGTGAATCTATTGGCAGAAGACCACAAGGACTTTGTCTCATCTGTTGGTAGCTATTCCCACCCCCGTTCTTCCTCTCTACTCTTTTACTTTGTTTTCTTTATCTCTCCCTCTCTTTCTCTCCTCCATCGCATTACTGTGTTGTGGGCACTTAATAAAGGTGCACTGTTCTGATTAACACTGAAATCCCTTGTGTCCTTTTGCACTCTCAGATCCATAAACGAACCATCACGACCCTTGCTTGTATTAGCGGATCGTGACAGATGGGTAATTTGCTAAGTTGATGCTCAGTGAACTGCTTTATTTTGATTGAATGAGTTGCTTTAAATCTTGCCAATTTTATGATCTTATGAAGTTTTCCAAAAAAGTTTGGTTTTTAACCTCCTGAGAATGTTGTTGCACTTCTCCCGTGTGCCCACCTCAGGGTAAAGTAGTACCTCAAGCCCCTTTGAAATAAACTCGCCAAGTGAGAACTGGGGCTCACCACCAGCCCTACCCAGAAGTCTGACTATGCATCTTCTGCAAAAAGAACTTTGCAACCAAACCTTTCTGCAGGAGATTTACAGTCTGTACAAGCTTCTGTCAAACATTTGGAAGTAGGTGACATTGTATTTCCTCAGTCTGCCCAGAGACTGAGAATGGCAAATGCTGAACAAGCAGGGTACAGAAAAAAATAAAGCCTACTTCAGGATAATCGTCTTCAGAGTGTGTCTACACCACACAACTGAACTGAGCAGTGGCTGCAATTCAGCCTTAGCTTACATCAGAGCACTCAAAGGGCATAATGTACTGGTTTAAGAATTTCAAAAAGTGGTATAATACAAGGAATCTGAAACAGTTTAAGCTGATGACAAAGGCTGAAGCTTTCTATCTTCTCCGAACTTCCTTTCATTGCATGGCATTAGGGATGGATTTCAGGAGTACTTTATCTGAGAAACAAACTAAGAAGTGGTTGAGTAAAAGCAGACAACTAACACATGAAGTATGTCTTCTGCTTGACTGCTCAGCAAAACACAGATGAGAGATGAGACATTTCTTGGTGTGTAAAAACACAGCCACAGAGCTTTGCATCTTGAGGCACTGATTTCATTGAATGATCTTATATATCCAAATCTGGAAATTAGTTTCAGCTAGAACACTGGAAAGGATTGAGTTATGAGGATTATATAAGGCATACACAGAACCCCCCAAAAAAATTGATTTAAAACTTGTTTACAGCTTACTTCTTGTAGTGAACCATTTGCACCTTATGGCTAAATTCTGTCTTAAACAAGCTTGTTTAACTAAAAGAGAAACTTTGAACTAAAGGAGAAATCGCTGTTAAGCAACAGATACTACAGATGCAGAGTAGTGGGGTTTTTAATGCCTATTTCCCTCCTGCACCACAAGCCATCACCATGCAGCCACAAAACTCTGAACTCAGAACCTTATTGCAGAAAATTTTTCCAGGCACGCCCAGACACATACGCTCAAGCCCCCTGTTGGACATTGCCTGACTTCTAGAACCTTCCAGAAAGAAGACTGTGCATACCCAGAACTCCTCCTGGAGCAGGTACTGGGGTGTTTACTAGAAGAATCAGGGTTATAAACCCCCCAATTTTTGATGCATATGCACACCCCCATCTCTGATGGACCCAGACCCCTCCTCATGAGCCATGAGTGGTGATAGATCTCTCTTTTCTTCTCTGTTTTTGTCTTTTCAATTTTCCTCTCTTAGGGTGATCACACACTTCAGAATGGCTACAATACCCCTTCTCGAACCATTAAGTGTTTTTCCATGTAAGGTTTCAAAGCAGCTCCAACAAAATTTGCTGTTTTATCAGTTATTTAGGGTTGTTTTGCTTTAATCCACCCCCAGGGGTCCCTTTAACAACACACTTTGTTGCCTTGCCTCAGAAATGGATCACATTGTTATCTTAAACAAGACTTCTAAATAGGTTTCACTGCATAAGAAACACATGAATTTGGATATTATATATATTTAAAAATATATAATATATATTATATATACAATACATATACATAATATAGAATATATATATAAAATAAAATTTGAGACAATACCAACCTTCAGCTTGTGAAGCTGGTGATCGCGCCCACTTCTTAATGCAATTCAGGTGGAATACATGGTAACAATTCTGACAGCTCCACACTGGGGCTACTATTCGGACCACCTCACAGCAGACCATGCACTCATACTTCTCTGTGGTCAGCTGTTCAATCAATGACCCTGCAAATAAAATATATTACCTGTGCATAAAAGAACAGCTAGCCGAGAAACAAAACTCAAATTAAATTCCAAGATTTTATTTAAATTATAACGGACCTTACTTTACCTCTGTGGCTATAAATAAGTTGCTAGTTTGCTCCTGGAAGATTCCAGTTTGATACTAGCTAGGCATTTCTTTAGCTTCAGAGCAGGAAGGAGTATGAGATTCCTATTAAAGTGGCAATGTAAATTCCACTTTGACAAATAGCAATTATTCTGATCTTATGAATTAATTAGTTAGTTAAATTAAATAGTTTTAAGATTGGCAGAAGTTTGAGATTTTACTCACCACTTTATATGGGAAATTTATCTTTGCATACACTTTAATCAAAAAAGATGAAAGCTCTTAAATAGAGAAATCTCTCCCAAGATTATATTTAATTCCTATCCTTAAGTATTCCAAGGAGATGACACAACAAGTATTAACAGCGAAGGACCTGGATTATGGGAATAAGCCCTTTATAAAGTGAGTATTTTAGGAGCAGGATTACTGGGAATGACAGTCAAAAGTACAGGGTCTTTTGAGCCATATGAAAGAACGCAAAAAAGTACTTCGAAAATAAAGCAAGAACCCCACATTAAAGTCAGAACAGCCTGAAAACAGATGTGCAGCCATAAGAAAGGCACCACATAGCTTCATTTCTGTCAGATTAACTCTCATCCACCAAGGTAAGGCTACCAAATACACCTTAAAAATGTTCACAGATTTTAAAATATATTAACTACAAGTGTGAAGTGTAAAAATGTACCATTTTAAGATTACAATACAAATATCAATACAAATGCCAGAGACTGAAATGTTATGGTTTATGGCTCAAACATTTTTTGAAGGACTTTTGCCTATTATAATAAAATTGTATAACAAAAACTGCATGGAAGACCATTGTACCCTGAATGGGGCCCCTGGGCTGAGGCCCTCAACTGTGAGTTAAACCACCTAACGGATAGAGATAAGAAAAGTGACACTACTGTTCAAAGCATCTGGGAAATGATGGATAAGACTGGAAGAGCATGCATCCATGGCAGGGATGTCCAGAAGCTTCAGGGTGGAGGTTATAGTCCTGGGTTTATCTGCTGCCAGGCTTGCACAGACCCTACACCAAACGGGAGAGGAGGAGAGGTTTTGGATGTGTGGCATAGCCTCTAGTCAGAGGCAGCGAACACCCATCCTCTGTTGTGCAGACTTGCCCAGCTGCGGGGCCCAGTACCCCAGGAAAGCCACTTCTACAGGACACCCATGTGAGACACAGCAGAGGGGATGTCATGACCCATGAAAGGCCCCCCATCAAGGGGTCCCCAGACCCTGCACCAGAGAGCACTGGACGTGATGCAACATGATGCAACAGATTCAGTTTTGCAGGGGACAATGCAAACCTGCCCCCCTCAGGGGAGGCACCTGGGTGTTCCCACCTGGCCCATTATTAATCCATTGGGTTCTATACTTTTCAGCAGGGGACCCTGACCACCAAGAAGACCAGAGGGAGGGGAACAAGAAGACATCATTGGGACCCATGGAGGGGTGATATGTTTCTACTTAATCTGTCTCTATCACTCTCCCAGCCCTCCCCCCACCTTGTTCTATTTCTTTCTTTCTTTTCCTTTCTCTTTGCCTCTTTTACTATTCAATAAAATATATCAATTTTTTGGTATCAACATCTAACCTTGTTCATGTTTTAATCTCGTTTTTGGGAACATTCGAACCCAAGTCCATTCGGCTTTATTCCCAGAGAGTTCTCTTTGCTCCTCTGTGATTAGACTGGATCGCAACAACAGGGAAAGTTCAAATTCATAATGAAGGAAATACAAAATGAAAATGATAGAAAAAAATTACTGTCAATTCAAAATGTGCTTGTACCACATGTGACTGCAAGCAAGCCCATGGCTGCCTGGAAACTTACAAGTGTTAACATTGTTTGCCCTCCTCAATACGATTTTCAAGTTTGTTTTCTAGCCCTCCTGCATCAAGCCTCACAACATTTAGAATTAACAGTAATTTCTACTTGTTATCCCATAATTATTATCTGTTGTAAAGGAAGATTCTCATGTAAAATATAATTATTTTCTCCAGAAGATTAAAGCTATACCATACTCAGAAACTGTAGCTGTCCCGGAAGTAGTTAAAAACCCACAATCCCAGTTCCCTGGAAACAGTGGCAGACAGTGCTGTCAAAAGAGCTTCCAAATAAGGCATGCAAAGACTACCATTTTGGAGGGGGAAGTTCCCTAAGTTCCCTGTGAAAGACTATTACGTATCTTCCTGCTTATTCCATGTGATGTTTTGCATTTAAAAATAATGCTGGGAAAAAGACTGAGGTATCTTCAATTTTATGATTCAAATAGAATCCAGGAGCATGACAGTTAATTTATTTAGGTTAGAGAAGATCAAGGAAGATCTTGATCCTCCTAAGAAAAGGAGGTTTCCAACTAGAGGCATCTTATGATTCATGATTACGCTATTACTTTCTCAGCTGTGAAAGAGGAGATGCTGAGAAACAAAGTCTTCAACAGATTTGATATCACAGTTAAGAAAACTGGAACTAGTCTACCCATCTCTATCACTGTGCTGCAGAAGATAAGGTTGAGATGCTTCGTAAAAAACCAAATAAATATAATTCTTGGTGTTTCTCCTTATTGCTTTTGAACACTTAAGCCTCTTAACACTTAAGTGCTTAAGCCTATGCAAAACAGGAAGAATAAGCTACCTAAGCTGTTGAAACAAAAACCAGTATCATAGCACTGAAGAGATTCAGCTGATTTCCATTTAATATTTTCAGTCACTAATGGTATGAGTCAGCAGAAAATTCACTCAGCCAAAAATCATGGGTCTGATTTACATTGTCAACAGTACACATTTCTATTCTTAAACATCCAAAACCAGTATCCAGATATTGCCTCTATTTCTAATTACCTGCTGAGAAGGTGATTCCTGATGAATTTTGTCTTTTTTCTTTTATATAATTCTCTGTATTCTTTATACACATATTTGGAGCTCTGTAGAGAGCTGAATGTAGACACATTTTCACCAAGGTTCAGTCCCATCTGAAGTGGGATAATTTAGCAGGGGCTTGAACTGGGGGGAGGAATTGTATCACCACTTGTGCTCCTAATTGGTGATTTTTGTCAATTATGCTAGTTTACTAAACTTATAAAACTGTATGCACCCCGGGGGGGGGGGGGGGGGGCAGGGGCTTTTGTGGACATTTTCCATATTTGCCCGTGGAGGCCTCCAATAAAGACCAGCTTTTATATTACCTCCTAATATTACCTTGAAAGTGTGTGTTGTTTCATTCAAAGGTTCTTTAAAGTATCAAAGGTGCAGAAAAAAGCACATAAAATTCAGTTATGAGTAGAATACTGTTTCCCTGTCTGGCATTTTCCTATTTCTACATAAAACATAAGAAGACTTATTCTGCAAAAATCAGTGTTAGCACTGTCCTTCTCAAGTCGCATTGTTCAGAATGCTCAGAATTTTACTCCCGCAACATACATGTTTTAACATGGTACCCAACTACATCATCATTTGTAGTTTGGTAGTGAAACAGAAAAACTTTTAAACAAAATCTGTCCTCCCCTAGTAAACTTACAGAACATGTTCCCACTGAGAAATCATGCATTTACATTTAATTCTACCCTCTGAAACCATTACCAATTTAATAGGAAATAATAAGCCTCTTCAGCTACTCAAGGCAGTAGCTGAAATGAAGACTGTTTAAATTATTCGAGATCGTATCTTTAATATAGGAGTCCAGGACAAGTCTACAAAACTTACCTGTATGAGTTTCTTTGTTTTTTGGTACATCACTTTGCTTTTTCCAGTACTGGGTCCAGCTGAAATGAAGTGAAGGTACTTGATCCCCCTTTAGCAGGAACTTTCTTCCATTGAACCTGAGAGACTCAGACAACTGATGTCTGATTTCACTGGTCAAGTTTTCATCATTTTTGTGAGCAGCGAGTTCTTTCTTCCTTTCATTTTTATCTTTTGGAGTATATGCAACAGAAGACTTCTTACCTACTTTTGTATTTTTACTACGGTGAGAATCATGTCTTTTCTGACACTCCTTTTCTACTGGAGGTTTATTCCACATAGGCTTCCGGGCATATCTTTTGTTTACATTATTGTAGCCTTTTTGCTCATCCCCACTTCCAAAAGGTGCATCACAGAATGCCTTTCCTACAGATGATTCTGAAGAGTCAGACTGTGTCAAATCCAAAGACGGAACATTTTCAAACAGCTCTACTTTCTGTTTAGAGCTCACTCTCTTTTCACGGTCATGTGCCGGCTTTCCCTTTTCCCTGAAACCTCTCCCAGACGTATGCATTAGATGTGTTTTCTTTGGCTTTGCCCCTCTGCTATCTGCATTAGGTACCTCCCTGTCACTCTCTGAGGAGAGAAAATCACTGTATCCTCTAGGAGGTGCTCTTCTACCAGGTACTACCGCAGCATCTGAAATTCCTGGACCTGCAGCAGCATCAGTAGTACTTTGCCTTATCTTATTTCTAGCACATGCGCTATCATTTCTCATTCTGTGCAATCTCTGGCTTTGCAAGCTGCGATTCTTCAAACTTTTACTCATACCAAAATATTGATGGAAGTCTTCAGAATTCCCATACTGACTTTCTGGATTACAAAAGCCATGATGCTTTGTGGAAGAGCGTTCATAATCTGTACCTCTTTCAGAAGACAGACTAGGAATTGGTACATTACTTCTATTCTGATTACTGCTAGGGTCTTTCCTATCTTTATTCACCCAGTTTACATCTGTAGGTTGTCTTTCTCCAGGAATGGAATCAGCAGCATCAGGACTGAAATTCAATGTACCTAAAAAATAAAAAAATTCATAAAACTTAAAATAGTCAATATTTCTTTTTGACCAAATTACCATGCATGCAAAGGTCCAGAAGTTCAATCAATCCCACACTTGACAGAACAACTGCAAACAAGTGTCCAGAAACTAGAACTGAATCATACAGTGCTTTGTAGAAGTCATCTTTACGGAAGGACTGTGATGACCCACAGCTAAGAATACAAAAATAAAAGGTGAAGAAAAACTTTTGAAGCAGTACAAGAGACGGAAGTGCAATAATCAGTGTTTAATATCTGAAGTTTTTCCTAGCATGTTTACATACATACAAGAACCTGAATAAAAGGGGTCCTTTAAATACGTCTATATCTGAGATTTTAGTATTATACAAAACTTTGAATATAAATTAAAAGTAGCAGTAGTAAATACTTGCCTCAACTCTGATTACACTGTTCTACATATAGACATATTAAATAATACAGGGACTGCCCAGGGCAGCGGTGCAGAATTATTTTTCTGAGGCCATCAACATGAACCATGCTTCTACATCAGAGGTCTTCTGTAATTTCTATGTCTCTAGACAAAAGAAAGAGAAATCCTGTGTTGCTCAGTTTCCTGTAAAATTGTGCCAGTAGTGCCTGCCTGCAACAGAAATTATTAGGTGAATATCAGGAATAGTTTAATTGGCTGTGGCAGATTGGTGAAGTCTTACGCAATAATGTAAAAAAGTAGTTTCTAAAATCTCATTGAAGTACTACCCATTTTACTGGTTGGGTAGGTTACCTCACATGGTAGGGCCGAGTGCAGTTTATTCCTGGTTCACAACAATTCAAAACAATAATCAAGCACTTAGGCCGTGACATTGGCTGATAACTGGGTTGCAGTGTATTCTATTACCATCCTCATGAGCTGTTGAAATCAAGTGGGGCAGTGTTTCCTTGCCTCCTCCACCCAGACTATCTTTCTGTTAATGGCCCATCATTGTCCTGCCGCATGACTCAGAGATAACTCCCTCCGGACTATCTTCTGTTAATGAGCCTAATCAACACTTGGCCTCATGACTCATCACCCCATTGTGAGATGCCCCACCCAGAGGGAGGAACCAAGCATCCCATTGTGGATATAATCTGAAACTCTGAACACCAGAGACAACCTCTTTTCCACTGGATTTCCAGAGGACAGGAGCTACACAGCCACCACTGGACTTTCTGAGGAAGAGCAGACACATTTACTACAGGATCACTGCTTCAGAGGACTGCAGCCACCATTCTACCAGACTGCTACCACCACCCTGCCTAACAGGGACTCAGGTTGTATCTTGACTCTGTCAGTTTGAAACAGTGTTTTCTTTTAGTTTTTTTTCCCTTTAATTTTCCATTAAATTGTTATTCTGACTTGGTGCCTCCCACTGGTTTGTTTTCAAACTAGTACATAGGCCAAGAGACTCTCCAAAAGACTAATGTTATCTAGGTCCCCAAACTACTAACTATTTTTTCAATAAAGATTGGAAATTAACATTTTCAAGGGAAGAAGAAACCAGAATATTTCAAGGCATTAACATACTTTTTTTCCCAGCGAATTAAATTTGCTTTCAAATGAAATATGTGTTTTTTAAACCTCTAGGAATGGTCATAGCTGCTATGTGAAAGTTGCTGGCCAAAGAGAAAAATACATGACTTTGTGGAAGTGAAGCTTTAACCTTAATAAAAATTAAGAATTTAAAATTACATTTAAGGATGTTTTAACCACATAACCTAATTCATACTCCAGCTTTTAAAGAGCAGTTGAAATCACTTTGGGGTTTTTTGTCTTTGCAAAAACTATATTATATATTATCTATATAGTATACATAATTTACTATTATCTATACAGTATATAATTTACTATTATCTATATTTGCTATATCCATACATATTATTACAATGTTACATTACAAGATAGTATATATTAATACAGTATATTATATATTATGTGCTACTCTATACAGTATTATATGCTATAAATAAACTAGATACAAATGGCAAATACAAATAGTTTGTGTTTTTTTAAACTGAAATACTAACCTGATTTTGAGACAACAGAATGAGAAGACCAGATAGAAGTCTGGTCTTCAAAACAGCGCAAGACTGAGTTAAGAATCAATCTTAACTCAGGAGAAAAAGAAGTAGAGAGGCAGGTGCTGATCTCTTCTTCCCAGTACCAGGACACGTGGGAATGGTTCAAAGCTGTGTCCCCCAAGGAGGGGGGGCACAGGGGGGGTGGGGAGGTGTTCAGACTCAAGGTGAAGGAGGTATTTCTTTGCTGAGAGTGTGGTCAAAACCTGGAACAGGCTTTTCAGACAGGTGGTCAATACCCCATGTCTGCCAGTGTCCAAGAGGCAATTGGACAACACTCTTAATATGCTTCAATTTGTGGTCAGGTCTGGATTCAATGACCACTGTAGGTCCCTTCCAGTTGAACTATTCTATCATTAGGACTGCAGACCCTAGTAAGTACCAACATTAGACTTATCCATATGAAAGAATCTGGACTGCAAACATTCTATTTTTTTCAGCATATGTATCCCTGTGCAAAGAACTGCAAATGTAAAGTTGTCCATTTTACTTTCTACAACACTTTCAGTTTTCCCAGCATTTTGCCAGTTTATTTTCTATCACTAATAAAGAGCAGTACAATCATAAACCATGATTTTACATGATAACGTAAACAGCAGTCATTCAATATAGACTACTTAAGTTTCACGCATTTTGATTGGAAAACAGAATGCAATCCTATAATTACACGTAAACCTTATTTGAAACAACCCATTTTATTAGCTGTTTTAAGTTTTCTTTTGTATATTCTAAAACTTGAAGTCAGATGAACAGCTAAAATTTAGTAAAAACAGGTTTTGCAAAACTCACACAGCTTGCCTCTAAAAAGTATAGTCTATTTTTAAAGACCACTGTTTCTTTGGTTATAAGATGCGGTACATAAAAAGAATGGATGAATTACAGTCAGATTGACCTTTGAATATGGCCTCCAAGAAGTGTAACCAGGATTTGAGATGTAACTGTGGAAGTAATATTTTGAAAGCATTTTCCAAATAATCTATTAAGTCTGAAGAAAAAAATGAAAAACCAGAACTTGGATATTTAAGAGCACCTCCAAAATATGAATAATTCAACAGGACTTTTTACATCAATAAGATTCCTATTCTTGCTGTCAGCTTCTACATGATGAAGAAAATTCCAGAGTGGTAAATTTTACTAACTGATCTGTCTCCCAAGACAAGAAGCTGCAAAATAAAAGTCCAAGTGTAATAATAAGGAGCTAACATCGGCTGAAATTTTCTCTGACATGCTTACACAATCATATACAAAAATTCAAAGTAAAAGGGATCCTCCAAAGCTAAATTCCAGCCTGTATTTCTATTAAAAAAACATAGAAAACCATAGTACCTTCAGATACAACTTCTATATTGTCTCACCTCTGTATCTGAGAACATCATGAAACGGACCCTTCTAGAAGTTATGCTAAGGCACATGGAGGACAAGGAGGTGATGTGGGACAGCCAGCACAGCTTCACCAAGGACAAGTCCCACCCGACCAACCTAGTGGCTTTCTATGATGGAGTGACTACGTAAGTGGACAACGGAAAGGCTGCAGATATTACTTACCCGGACTTCGGTAAAGACTTTGACATGGTCACCCTCAACATCCTGCTCTCTAAATCAGAGAGCTGGGTGGACTATTAGGCAGGTAAGAAATTGGTTGAAAAGTCACATCCAAAGAGTAGTGGCCAAAGGCTCAGAGTCCTGATGGACATCAGTGACAAGTGGTGTCCCTCAGGGGTCTGTATTGCAACCACTGTTATTTAATATCTTCATTAATTATACAGTCAAAGGGATACATTGTACCCTCAGCAAATTTGCAAATGCCACCAGGGTGAGTGACACAATTTACACCCCTGAAGGACTGGATGCCAAAATATGTACTAGTTTGAAAAACAAAACAGTGGGAGACACCAAGTTGGAACAACAATTTAATGGGGAAATTAAAGAAAAGGAAAAAAAAAAACAAACTAAAAGAAAACACTGGTTCAAACTGACAGAGTCAAGATACAACCTGAGTCCCTGTTAGGCAGGGTGGTGGTAGCAGTCTGGTAAAATGGTGGCTGCAGTCCTCTGAAGCAGTGATCCTGTAGAAAAAGGGTCTGCTCTTCCTCAGAAAGTCCAGTGGTGGCTGTGTAGCTCCTGTCCTCTGGAAATCCAGTGGAAAAGAGGTTGTCTCTGGTGTTCAGAGTTTCAGATTATATCCACAATGGGATGCTTGGTTCCTCCCTCTGGGTGGGGCATCTCACAATGGGGTGATGAGTCATGAGGCCAAGTGTTGATTAGGCTCATTAACAGAAGATAGTCCGGAGGGAGTTATCTCTGAGTCATGTGGCAGGACATTGATGGGCCATTAACAGAAAGATAGTCTGGGGGGAGGAGGCAAGGAAACACTGCCCCACCTGATTTCAACAGCTCATGAGGATGGTAATAGAATACACTGCAACCCAGGACACATCCCAAGCGACCTGGACAAGCTTGAGAAGTGGGCCCACAGGAATCTCATGAGGTTCAACATGACAAAAGCGCAAAGTGCTGCACCTGGGTCAGGGCAATCCCCAGTTATCAGTAAAGGCTGGGGAATGAACAGATCAAGAGCAGCCCTGCTGAGAAGGACTTGGGGGTGCTGGTGAATGAGAGGCTGGACATGACCTGCCAACATGTGTTCACAGCCCAACTGTATCCTGGGCTGCATTAAAAGTAGTAAGGCCAGCAGGTCAAATGAGTTGATTCATCCCGTCTACTCTGCTCTGAGTACTCCACACCTGGAGTGCTGCATCCAGCTATGAGGTCCCCAGCACATGAAGGACACTGACCTGTTAAAGCGAGTCTGGAGAAGGCCACCAAGATGGATGGAAGGATGGAGCATATCACCTGTGAGGAAAGGCTAAGAGATTTGGATTTGTTCAACCTGGAGCAGAGACTCCGAAGTGACCTAACTGTGACTTTTTTTATGAATACATTTAGGGATGACATTTGAAGGTGCCACTTAAAGACATTATGCCCAAGTGACTTATTTTAGAACAGTTTCACAGTTTCAGGAAGCTACATTCAATTAGATTTTTATTAGATTAAATAATGTACTTTAATTAGTGTGAAGTTCATAATTAAAAACAAATATAAGAGAGAAAAAAATATCTTGACGAAGTCAATCAGAAAAAATATAACACAGTCCATAGAATAGCCCCTTAGGTATCAGAGTTAGTACTTCTTTATTCTTAAATTAATTCAGCTTTATCTCCCAGACAGGAAGAACTGATTTCCTTCTGAAGTTTCATATCAATAAAAAACTGGAATGAAACAAACAACACTGATTATTACCAACCTTTCTGAATGGACTTCAGATATCTTTTAACTGACTGCTTTTAATGAGATATCCATAAATCCAGGCAAAAATAGTGTCTTGAGTACTGCTTGGACTGTGTGCAAAAGTAGTGTCTTGAATACTGTGTATTTGGCTCCACAATGAAAGAAGGATATAAAAATATCAGGTGTCCAGAGGAGAGCAACAAAGATGGTGAAAGGACTGAAGGATAATGAGGAGCAGCTGAAAATACAAGCTTTGTTGAGCTTGGAGGAGAATGAAGGGTGACCTTCTTGCTGCCTACAGTTTTCTCATGAGAGGAAGTGGAGAGGGAGTTGCTGATTTCTTCCCCCCAGTGGCCAGTGATAGGACACGATGGAATGGCTTACAGCTTGGTCACAGAGAAGTCAGATTGGATTGTATCAGGAAAACCTTCAATTAAAGGGTGGTCAAGTACTGGAAAAAGCTTTAAAGGGAAGTGGTCATGACCCCAAGCTTTTCAGTATTCAAGAAGTGTTTTAATAATGTGCTTATATATCTGATTTAACTTTTAGATTCCCCTGTGTGATGTCAAGCATTTGACCCAATGACTCTTGTGAGTCCCTTTCAACTCAGAATAGCCTATGAATAGATGTTCTATTTATATACTGTCTCTCACTATAAGACAAAGCTAATTTCAGGATGGATATCTTCAGTTTTAAAGCAATTCAAATAACCTGTTCTTTCACCTAAAGATAGATGACAGTAGAATGTGCACACACCCATCTCTTTGTGTCAGCATTACATATATCGAGACAAGAGATGATTCAGTCAGCTGTACACAAAGTGCAATTACATGGAAGACACTCCTTGCAGGTCTTAAAATGCCTGTATTAAACAGTACAACAAGAAGAACAACCCAAAAAACCAGAAGAAAAAAAACCACAAAGAAACAAAAACAAACCAAAAAGGAATGGTGCATTATGGAAATCTGAGGCTTTCTGCAAAGCACTGGAAGCTTTAAACCAGACTACCAAGTTTGTATTTTTTGTCTTCTCTGATCACTTTATACATCACCTACAGCATTTTATCATTTTCAAAATGACACAGATTTACAAAATGTTGGAATTTCTTCCTAAACAGGAGTTACATTGTTTCAGGCTTAAGGACTCAAGCAGTGCAACCCATTTCCAGGTGAAACAATCTGCATATCCAAAACTCATTGTTAATTTCAACTGTATTAGCTCACCTAATAAAAGATATGCGCCCTTCCTACAACTCTTGCCAGAAATTTAAATTAGAGAATAACATGCAAAATCAGCATTACCATAGAATCACAGAATGGCTCATTTTGAGACTTCTAGAGATCATCTAGTTCAAAAATCCTGCCCAAAAAGGGTCAGTTGCCCATAACTGTGTCCAGCTGCGTTTTGAGTATCTCCAAGGACAAAGAGGCCATGACCTCTCTGAGCAACCTGTTCTGGTGTATTACCATTCTCACAGTAAGAAGGCTTTTCCTTGTGTTCAGCTGGAACGTACCTGTAGCCACTTGTCCTTTAATTTAATACCACTAAGAAGACTCTGGTTCAGTATTTTTTATTCCCACCCTTTCGTATTTGTACACAGCACTAAAATCACTCTGAGACTTCTTACGACTAAACAGTTCCAGCTCCCTCTACCTCTCCTCATGTGAGGGATGCTACAACTCCTTTATTGTCTTTGTGGCCCTTTCCTGGACTCGGTCCAGTAGGTACATGTCTTTCTTGTATGCATGGAGCCCAGAACTGGACACAGTGCTGTAGGGGTGGCCTCATCTCACCTTTTCTGCAAAGCTATTTTCCAGCTAATTAGTCCCCTGTATATATTGGTGCACAGTGCTGTGTTATTGTCTTTTTATGCTATTGTCCAGTTTTATGTCCAATTCAGTGCATCCCTGCTTTAAATGGAACATGAAGTTTTAATCATCCCATTTCAAGACGACATGGGAGAGAATCTGGAAGTAGGATTTTGTCATAAATAGTTACATCATCCTAACAAAAGGACCTACTACAGAATGGATTTTGCTTAAGAAAAACAAATATATTTTAAGTTTTCACTTTCTTCTTCCCCCTTACAGTGGGCTACTCAATACTTTATAGCAATTCCCTGATTATCTTCAGCTTAATGATACATTGCACCATGTATAACACGCAGCTGTCGTTGTGATGGCAAAAAAAAAAAAACTACATTCAACAGCAATTACAGCAACAGATGGGAAAAAATCCATTAAGAGCTATTAAATATAATACACGTGTCCCTTCTAGGTGCACAGGGATAGAAAGTAGGAAGATACATCAATGTGAACAATTATTATACAATTGTCTTGCTGCTTATATTTTTCCCCTTTTTCTTTTATAATCAGTTCCTGGGTCACAATAATTGTTCACTATTGACAAAATATCCTGGATGGGCAGCACATTTGCGGTGACCCAAAACTGCCACTCTTTGACCCCCCGTTCTACTCTGAGAGCAGAAACATCTTTCAATTTTAAGCTTTCAAAATCAGACACTTGCTCTGTCCATGAAGTTGCAGAGCAAAACCCAGCTTCTATTCTAACACTGCACAGGTACAATTCAAAACTTACCTATGAGATTTTTCTTGAAAGAACAGTAAGTGTTACCACAAAAATGAATGAACTCCAGAATTTAATGCCAAGTAACAATATCTGTGTTAAGTATTGTAAGGCAAGTGTAGAAATGCTGCCCCATCCAGACTAATCTTCTGCTTTACAGTAAAGCAATTTTTAGCCCAGTACACCTAAGACTCTTTATTCCAATACATATGTACTATATAAAAGATTTCACAATCAGAGTTGACCTGCAGCCTGACAGCATGAAAGATAAACAGACAAGAAGAAATTTGACTGTACCAGCTTTACTGAAGCTATGTCTCAGGCCATTTCACTTCTGACAAGGCAGTTTGTGGACCCATTCTCATACCACCAAAAAATGAACTCAAATAACTTTTCCATCATGATAGCCAGGCTGCCAAGAACAGGGGATGCTATTAAGGACATTGGCTGTTGATATTCTTAATCTGAATTAACATCAGGAGGCTGCAAAAGTAGAGAATGATCCCTTCTTCTTTACCCAAAACACAAAAGTCCAGGATTCTCCCTGACAGAAATCCAACAACTCTATGAACAATGAAATTAGCTAGCTCATCAGTTGACCTCAATAATATGAAGACATTGATTACCAGAGAAGGTCTACCTATACTACAATAAAATTAAGAGGCCTGATGAAAAAACTTAAGTGTCATTAATTACTCTCAGCAACACTGTTATTTCTAGACACATACTCATGACATAATTACGTAAGTGTTCTTCTATTGTTAAGTACCCGGAATACAGGACAAATCATTAAATACAAGGCTGAAATACCGATCTTGAAAGGTTTCCTCCTCACTCCTCAGCAACAACAACCAATAACACTAAAGTTAACCTGAACCTGCATCATACAAGTAAGCAGGGCAAAACAAACAAAAGAAAAAGTGTTTTCTTGCATGTTGCTCTCAATCCCTGTCCAGGTCGTATACCTAAGATGCTCTCCATCCGTGAGCCCCTGCCTAGATCCCTCTGCAGGTAGCACCTGCTCTAAGCAGTAACCTCCTGCATGTCCAAGACTTCTAGTCAGAGATCCCTCTGAGACCCCTCAAAAAGCCACGGTTTTACAGTAGCTCGTGGGCCTGAGACGTTGTCATTGTCACTGCTCTGTGCAGGCAGCCTGAAACCTGGGTTTCAAGGGCATGGGTGGGCAGAGAGCAGTCAGATTTTCCAGTAACCAAGATATTGTTTATTTATTTTCTCTGGCGTTACCGTTCGTTTGTCACATACCAGGAGCTCGCACGTTCCTCCTCGGGCAAAGTTCTTCCTAGCGGGCCCTGCGGCAGAGGCGAGCCCAGCCATTTTGAGCGCCATAGGCGCCGCCACGTCGCGGCGGGCGGGGGCCGGGCAGCCGCAACAGGTGTGCCGCAGCCCGCGCAACGACGAGCCAGCGTTCGGCGGCGACCGCCACGGTGCGACTTTCTGCCGGCTCATATCGCTGGGGAGTGATGACTCCGCCTCCCCTTCACTGCGCCCACCCCATCCTGTAGCTCCCCGTCCTCAGTCCCCCTCCCCCAGCGCGGCAGCCACGCTCACCTGCGCCGGGCCGCGCCTCCGCCATGCCAGCACCAGCCACACTCCGCTGTCCGGCGTCCCGGCTGCCACGCACGCGCAAGACTCGCGCACGCGCCACCAATTGAGCCCGTCTCTCCGCACGCAGCCGCACCGCAGCCGCGAGCGGGAGAGCGCAACCCAGCAGGAGGCGGGAGGGGCGGAGCCGGGGGCGGGGGACAGCGAGGGCGCGGGTTCCTGAGCACGGCCGGAGCGTTGGGCTGGGTAGCGCTGCGTCTCCAGTAGCGCTGCTTCTCCACTCGCCGGAAGGAGCTGGACATCGGGAGCCTTGTTTGATGCTGTAAAGTTGGAAGAAAGAAAAGCTAACAGCGAGAAAGAAATGCTAGCTCTGCCAGTAAATTGACCTTTTTGGTAATCGGCTTGCCTCCAGCATTTCAGAGCCAGGCTGAGCGGGCCAAGAGCAGGAAGAGGGTGGGTACAGGACAGCTCGTCCCTCTGTCTCAATGTATAAAAGAGGTGCTTTCTCTAGGCACAGGATAGAAAGCAGGGTTGTGTCATCAGGCTATCTATTGCATCCTGCAAGCACTGCTTGAAGGAGGTGGCAGAGACATACAAAAAGCCCACACAAGAATTCCATACTACAGCTGGTACTGCAGAAAAATCTTATGCTCCAGCTACAAATACTCCTTAGAACTGCATGATTCGTCATACTGCGGGTTTCAGCACCAGTGTTTAACCATTTTATGATTCACACCTTCCTGCAGAGGTTTGTAGTGCCATGGTTACGGTACATCTGCTGAACAGCTCAGGCCTTACAGAGCTGGTGATCTTTACAGAGACTGCAGAGAAAGTTCGTAATTCCGTAACATCAGCAACTCTGAAGAATGGCACCTCAGGAGCACTGCTGCACACAGCCTGTCTGCATTTTGACCTCCACACCCCACCCTCCTAGTGAAATTTCCACTTGCTTCATAGTGCTACTGTTCATAGTGGGCAAAGTTCATGGCTTTAAAGTCCTTGAAGAAGTGGGTTTATAGCAGAAACACCAGCTACTGAAATGCCTCCCAGACTCCTGCCATTGCTGCGAAGGAAGCTTGCAAACCAGCATGGCAACAGCCTTATGAAGATGGTACATGTTTTGCCATGCATTTTGAGTGTGTTTGAAGTGCTTTGCTGTATATGAACATGGTGATTGTCTAAGGTTGCAAAGAAAGGTATGTGTCAGTGGCATCCTTTCAGAGGTGATGTATGGTTTTCCTGCTGCTGTGAAGAAACTTGCTTTAGTCCTCTAGTTCCCACAGACTTCTCTGTCACTACTGTAAAGATGTGACCATAATATTCACATAGGACTACTACAAAATTTCAACACCACTTTTCATGAATACCACACCACTACCACTTCAGTATCCACACTCTTTTTTTTGTTATCACCAAGAAACCAGTCACTGCCTGGAAAGCACTAAGGAGATTTTCATGTGTGTTCTGCGGCATAATTGCTAATGATCAGGTCTGTACAGGTTTTCCTTTGTTCTCCCTTTTCCCTTTTTATCTGAATAGTTCTGCTTTTTTTTTTTCCCCTTTCCTGTCTTAAATTTGCATTGGGTCAATTCCAACCACTCCCGATAACCTAACTTAATTGCCCAGCATTTCTCTACAGGCATGTGACTTTATTTTTCTTCTTTATTTTGGCCGAAACAGCCTTTTTATCTTTTCTCATAATTTCTTCTTTTCTGTTCAGGGATAGTGGAAGGGATCTCCCCACTGTATCCTACACCATCTCGTAAAACATCTATTTTGTTTCTACTTTGTCACGCTTGAATATTTATCTTCCCATCCTTTTGCTATTTATGACTCATTTCTTTGCTCAGTGGCTGCTTCTTTTCATCTGAACAATATGACTGTCAGGATGTAGCAGGGACAGACTGCTCCATGTGGAAGGTAGAGCTGGGAGCTAAGAGTCAGCAAATTCTATAATGCTTGAGCAAGAAGAGCAAAGCAGGTTCACCAACAGTCCAGGCAGCAGGCCAGGTTGCCATACAAGCCTGTAGTGACAGTGCAGCTCAAGACAAAAGTCAAGTCAGTGGGTAAAAATCAGAGAGCACAAGCATACGTGCAACATAGTTCAGGCAGAAAGAAAAAGAGCAGGTGTTCTAAAGCAGTGGGGGAAAGAACAAGGGGCAGGCACCCTTTGAAGTTGGTGTGAGCTCATCCAGACAAACATCCAGGGTGTGGGGGGAAGGGACATGGGAGAGATGTACTCAGGGCTCTTACAGTTGTCTCTCCTATATGCAGCAGGGATGACAGTAAATAGCCTTGCCTTCCAAGGGAGAGGGGGAGATGAGGCAGGAAAGCAGAAGGAAGGGAAATCCTAGACTAGGTCTGTTTCAGCATGCATGCCAAGGAGGACAAATCTCTAATAGAAACACATTCACTCCTGAACTGGCATCATGGTATAGTCATTTCTAAGAACCAGTCAGCCCATGGTGGGGTCAGTCACTGCTCAGCACATGCCTTGACATGAAGACAGCAAGGTTGTCATGATGTGGAGATTCTGGTGAGGAAGATGAAATGGACTACAGCCAATAAACTGCAAGTCTAGATGTTCAGCATGAGTCTCCTGCATACACACAATACCCTTTTGTGCAAAGTATTTCCTGGACTTCCTGATTTTTAAACAAGCTGGTCCTAGGTATTTCCAAATGCCATTGGGCTTACAATCCCTGCAGCCAGGAGCAGTAGTTTAATACAATACTGTGTACACTTCCAGAAGGCAAGCGAGGGGTTATAATGTGCTGTAGGCACAGTCAATTGCAGCACACAGTGATGCTCTCACTCTTCTGTTCTTTCCTTCCTTACATAAAGCCCTTATGGACAAGGAAAAAAAAAAAAAAGTCATCCACCAATATGTGCTTTCATTTTAAAAAAATGCCTGTTGCTGGGGTCAGCTTTTTAGAAGCATCCTTCCAAAAGCTAAATTTGGGCATAAAATTGAAAGTAGAATCCAAACTTGTGACAGATAAAAAGTAAACCGTACCATGAGACAGTTTAAAAGGATTTGAGGAACAACTTGCTTAAAGAATAAAATCTAATAATAAATCCCCTTTCAAACACTTCAGGCTCTGAAGGGGCTCAGACTGGCTGTCTGCCCGACAGACTGCAGCACCAGGAAAATTGAAAGAAATTTAAAAGAGCATACAAAGAAAATAACAGAAAATCTAAATTAATTCTTTACATCTGTGTTCACTACAGCAGAGATGGATGAGATTCCCAAGCCAGCTCTTTTTTTATGAGGGGACTCACTAGGGGTTATGTCTTGAAAGATTCCATATGTAACCTATAGGTTATGGAACATAGAGGCAAAATTATTAATAACAAAGCACAAGTACCAGACAGTATATAAACAGCAATTCTAAAAGAATTCAAGAGTGAACTACAAACTATCCTGAGAAACCTCTAGTATAAAACTGATTTGGTAGCAGAAGACGGGGTTGTATCAGATACAGCTGACTCATGAAAGCTGATTTTAAAAGAATGCCATAAGATATCTTGAAACGTACAGTCCTGATGTCCATAGCAGGCAATTTAGTGGAAACTGTAAAATAGATTAAAATTGGTGAGCATATGCATAAAGATGTTGTAATAGGGATGAGTCATAAGGACTTTTGTAAAGGGAAGAACTGCCTCACAATCCTACTGAAATATTTATTAATCCCTTATGGCTAAGGGAGATATATCCTGGAATACTGACCATGGATTTCTGGAAGGAATTTGGAGAGGTCAGTCATCAAAAG
Organism: Corvus kubaryi; assembly: GCF_017639235.1. Lineage (NCBI taxonomy): Eukaryota > Metazoa > Chordata > Aves > Passeriformes > Corvidae > Corvus > Corvus kubaryi. The sequence goes on along the minus strand of NW_024581137.1, from coordinate 4,290,202 downwards.
CTCTTAAAATTTACACTGCCAAGAAATAAATAATTGCAGGGGTAAATAACTGAGTAAAAGGAAATAAGACAGTCAATAGTCCTTTTTCACAGGAAAAGGTGGTCATCAACAGAGTCTCACAAGGAAGTGTTTTGGAACCTGATCTGTGCAACATATTTCTCAAGGATCTGGAAATGGCAGTGTCAGAGTCTGCTGACAGTACAGTGTTATTTAGGGAAATATAGGCAATAGCAGACTGAGAAGAACTATAAGCAGAAGAGTCTTTGAATACTGGGTACGTGAGCAAAAAGATGGGATTTAGGGAAGCTCAGTGTAAAGCAGGGCATGTGGGAAGAAACCATCCTACCTTCACATTTAAAAGGAAGAGCCCTGAGCTGTTACAAGACAGGTAGTTGTATGAAAATGTCTTATCTATGCTCAGTAGTGTGGAAAAAAGCAAAATTATTAAACTTTGCTAAGAAAGGAGTAAAGAATAAGTAGAGATAACACCAAGACAGTGTATAAATTGATAAATATTATACACAAACCTGGGTCCTCATTCTCAGAGGACAAAGGAATGGGGAAAGGACTTTGAGAGGTGACATAGAATTAAAGATCATTTAGAGTCCTGGCCAGGAAGCAGTGGCAGAGAGTAAAATGTAAAAATAAAAGAAGTTGAACTGTGCTTAAACTACCAAACAAGTTTGAAGCTGAAAACCGTAATGGTAGGGTACTAATAACGTGGTACTAGTGACAGAATGGCCAGTCTGGTTTGAGAAATCTGAGTGTCAGTAAAAAGGCAGTAGTCTAGATGGGAGTCTCAGACATGGCTTTTCAGATGTTGAAATTCTGTGCCCACTTCTGATTTCTGAGGTGCATAGCGCAAGCTGATCCTGCCTTTGGTCCTGGTGTCCTAGGTTCTAACTGCATTTTTCCTGCTTATGGAAGACAAGTGCTGAAGTCCCCACATAGCCCTTTTACCCAGACAAAAATAGGTGGCCTACAGCAACTGTTCCTTTCTACACATTGCTGAGATACCAGACCAGTCCCACATGGCTCCCAAGAGCTTCCACCTTGGTTTGAAGCCTTCAGCAAGCACCACCTCTGCTGTGCGAGGAGAAAGAAATAAGCAGGTCCCCCCACAGGCCTCAGTAGGTGATGAAAGCTGTCTGGTTTGTGTTAAGAAAACTCCCCAGTCTTCTCATTTACGAGATTCTCTGGCAGTCACACTCCCAATGCCAGAGACCTTAAATCCTAGGACTGAAGCCCCTTCACAGCAAGTGGCTCCAGTGAGCTGAAGGTGGCCCCACATGACAGACCCCACTCACATGCTGTCAGACCAGGTTTCCTTCCCAGTTCGACCCCAGGTTTTCCATAACTGAGTCTCAGATGTCGAGTCCCAAAAAGCAATTTATTCAAGGCACAGTAATACAGAAATGTGTTATCCAAAAGCTTAGCATTTCACAGCCTCTTGTCTCAGGCTCCTGCCCAGAGCTCAATCTGCGTCTCAATTTGCAGCTTGCAAGCTGGGCTACCTGGACCAGATGTATTCCTCAACAGTTTGGAAAGCAGCAAATGAGGTAGAAATGTGCAGCACCCAGAGACAGCACGTTGTGTTACCAGGAACTGAGCATAGATCACCAGTCTGCAGGTACAGAGTATCATTTTAGTGTGGCATCCATAGGGAGATAAGGAAAGGGAGATGTGCATGGCATACTAGGAAGACATGCTGGCACATAGGACCAAAGGCCTTTATGCTAAAGGACTCCTGGCAACTGACTTCTGTTACGATCCAGTTACTAAAATTATTAGAGAGATGCCTCTGCTTGAATTAAGGTGCAAACGAGACCATATGCTGAAGTCAATAGTATGGATTTTATTTGACAGTGAATGTGAGGGAGAGAGAGAGAAAGAAATAGGAAAAGGGTGGGGGAGAGAAAGAGAGTGACAGAGAAGGCAGATTAAGTAGAAAATATCACCACTCCATGGATCCCAATGGTGTCCCATTGATCCTCTTCTTATGGTCTTCTTGGTGGCGAGGGTCCTGCAAAACTGAGTTCAATGGATTAATATACCTTTGGGCCAGGTGGGAATGCGCAGGTACCTCCCCTGGGAGTGGGGGGCAAGTTTGACACTGTCTCCTGCAACAGACTCTGTATCTGTTGCGTCAGTTTGCGTAACGTGCAGTCCTCTGGCGCAAGGCCTCAGGAATGAGTCTGGGGACCACTTTCGGGGTCTAATGGTTTATGACACCTCCTCAGCTCCCTCCCATATGAATGTCCCATGTGGGTGTGGCCTTCCCAAGGTGTGGGGGAGTTTACAAATGAGCCAGTTTGTGTAAGGGAGGATGGGTGTTAACTCTCTGGCTAGAGGTTATGCCACACGCCCAGAACTCTCCTCCTCTCCCCTTGGTTGGGGTGGACTGTATGCAAACCTGGCCTCAGGAAATCCTGGCCTCAGGAAATGAGTCTGTGGGCTATGGCCTCCCCATCCAAAACCCAGCCAGAGCTGATTTTCAGGACAGCTGCTGGGTTTGTCTTTCTTTGTAGATACATTCTTCTCCCTCAGCTTTGTTCACTTCTGCCTAGACATGAGATAATTGGATAATAGTGTCACCTTTATCTTATCTTGCATTCCCTTTAGATGGCTTAATTCACAGTCCAAAGTTCCAGTCAAGAAGAATATTCAGGGAGGGGTGGGCTTCGGTGGTGGCAGCTCCCTTATACAGTTTTGCCATAATGGACAAAAAGTCCTTCATAGCAACGTTTAAGCCATTAACCATAACATTTCAGTCTGTCACAACTTCTGATTTGCTTGCAGCAGGCAACCTATTTTGGGTGGAAAATTTAGCTATAAACTATAAAGCCTCAAAGTTTCTGAGCATCTGTAGTTCTGCCTGGAAAATCTAGATGTGTAGTATTATGTGCTGCTGAGATCCCCAGTATGGACACAAAGTATCTCCAGTGTCCATGCAAAATCCAACATATTGGGTGTACCATGTATATTTTTTTCAGAACTACACTTCTAACCAGCACACAAGGCACTTGGTCCATTGCATCTGTTCACATGTACAGCTGACAGGTAGTGGATCTAGCAAAGAGTAGTCACATCCCTGTGATTTCTAGTCAACTTTTCCTACTTTATGTAATTTCAAGGTAAAAAATACAAGAGGATTCTGCCAATGTTGTGTCACAGAATTTACTACAATGTTTGAACTTCTTTTCAAGAAAGATCTTAAAAGTTTAATAATGAGGGATTTTAAATAGATAGTTGTAACCAGTACTCTCTACTTCCTTTATCATGTAAACCAAGTAGAAGAATTCACTGCATGCAGTAAAACTATACAGGAGGACCATGCCAGATAATTTACCACTTGGATGTTCTCGCAATACTGAGAAGAGGCACTAAGAATGATACTTCAGAAATTACACATTAAAAAATCTTGGATGTCATGGTAACAGAATGAAGAACCAAAGCCCCTCTCAGAGTTATTTTCATAATCAAAAGAAAATGTACCTCTAAATTAGCAATGAGTGGCAACAGTGCTGCTTTCCAATATCTGACATATCAGAGAGAAAAAGAAAAGAAGACCTAAAAAAGTGGTATTGCAGAATTGAAGAAATATGCACAGAACACTCAGAAAATATGGTAAAGAAGGATAAAGTTTGAGAAGGGAGATAAAAATACGACATCTCATTTTTACCCTGAACTAGGTGTTGACTCACCCAGATTTCTACACAATGTCCATGCGACTATATGAAACAGAAGCTTTTTGTGTCCTGTAGTACACTTGTCTGGAAAAACTCCTATTTATTTCTTTTCAGCACTCTGAATACTATGCAGTGATAACCCAGTAGATGAGTTCAAATGGTGTGTCTGGGTTTGTCTTATACTAAAGGAAAAATCCAAAAGAGCAGGTGAAAATTGAACAGAAAAGCAAAAATTAGCATATTCTGTGTCAAATTCCTTTACTGTCAATTTATGTAACAGAAACTCATAATTCTGCAGAGTGTGTGTGCGTGTGTATTTGTGTGTATCTGTATAAAGAGGGAGGGAGTAAGAGAGAGAGAGAAGTAAAATAGGAAAATGTTTGGTTATATCAGATAGCCAAAGTTAAATGACTCCACTATGACTAACCGCAAGTGACAGCTGGCAGCCCAGTTAAACAGGATTTCTTAAGGGTCAACACTGGGGCTGGCTCTGTTTAACATCATCACCAATGACCTGGAAAAGGGGACAGAAGGACCCTGAGCAAGTTGACATATGACATGAAACCGCAGGGAGCACATGATATGCAAAGGCATGCCTGTCATTCAAATTGACCTTGGAAAGCAGGAGGAATGGTCCACTAGGGGCCTTATAATATATACAGGGAGAGGCTGATCTAACTGCATTTATCCAGCCAAGAGAAGGGAAGACTAAATCTGATTGCTGTCATCAACTATCTAAGTTGGTTTATAGAGAAGAATGAGCCAAGCCATTCTCTGAGATGCACAAGAAGCAACAGACTCAAACTGAAACAACAGAAATTCTGACTGGAGACAATAAAAGATTCTTCACTCTTAGAACAGTTAAGCAGGTTGGTCAGTGTCCTGCATAACCCAAAATGTTGCTATATTCTATATCTATCTGTGCTGTGTCATCTGTCCAAAATTGTTACTGTCTCTGTAAGAGCTGGTGTCCAGAAACAGAACCACAGTGGTGTCTTAGTTTAGAGACAAATTTAGGAGAACACACTCTGGAATGAGTCATCTCCTCTAAAAGAGTTCAAAGAATCCCTTTCCACCAGTATTAAAGGAATGCGACAGAGGTGTCTTTACAAACAAACTGTGGGCCTGCTGGTTGATAAAGCCGGATACTGACAGGTGAAAGAAGCAATGGGAGGAGCCATAAATTCCATAGGAATTCCACTAATTGACACAGACTGTTGCTCACCCAAGGCCGTGCTAAATTCCAGGAATTAGAGAAAAAGAACAGAGACACAAAGAAAAAGAACAGGGTGGATGCACATTAGGAGGGGATCTGTATTAGGCAATTCAGGAAGTCTGTACCTCTCAAGTGCCTCAGCCAATGGGGAAAGAGAGAGGGAAATGCAGCTGGGAAATTAGGATAAAAAGGAGGCTGCATCTTCTAGCAATTTGAGAGACCCCATGGGAAATGCCCCCTGGCCTCTTCCTTTATTCAAATAAAGTTACAGGACTCCTCTGTCTCCTTTTTGGACATAAACCTCTGACATCGTGGATTAATTTTCCTGACAAATTGGGAATGAATACTGGTGGATGAAAGTGAAAAACAAAAAACCAAACAGTTTATTAACAAACAATGCCCAGAAGGCATGGAAAATAAAGTAAATAAATGCTAGGTATTAAACTGTCAGACCTTACCCCTACTTCCCTCCACACCCCTCATACACACCAGAACAAAAACCCATAATGCCAGGGAAAAAATACTGGCTCACGCCACGTGGTAAAAGAGTGCACTGGATTCTCTCTCAGGAGAAGAAACCTGTTTGGAGCTTCATGCTGTAGTTCGGGCAAACAGATGAAAATCTGGTGACTCTCTGGCATTGATCCACTCTCCACAGCAGATGAAGCAGGTGGGCTAGAGCCTCTCAGTGTGCATTCTCTCCCCGGCTTGGCTTTCCCAAGGTCTGGGGCCAAAAATGGAGCAGCCCCTCTCTCCCACCGATCCCAACCAACCCCTCTCCTGCAGGTCCCGTTTTCTCTGGTCTTGTACTAAACAAGCTGTCCAGTTCACCTTGAAAAGTTGCTGAAGGATTGTTGCTGCAGCTTCTCTGAGGGCTAGGAAGGAAAAAAACTTCTTGCCTGGGCTAACAAAAACCAAGCTAGCCAAGCAAAAAGCCCCAAAAAATCCAGACCACACCACACCCCCAGACACCTCAGTAGTGAGGCTTTGAAAAAGCCCGCCAACGAGCCTAAGGCTCCCCCCGTCTCCTGGACCTTAAAGTTACAGAAACCATTTTACATAAAGCAGAGGATCAGGGAATAGACTATCATCATAAATCACCCCAAGACAAGAGGTCAGCAGATGCCAAGGTCTTCTTAAGGTCAGGGGCACTCAGGCAGAAGCTCTATGGCCTTCCTCTTTCATTCTTGCAGGGAAGCTGGAATGGTGCAAGGCAGAAGCCATTTTTGTCTCTCTCTGGGCTCCTGAGGAGGTTTGTGAAAAGCAAGTTAGTGGGAATTGGCTTTCGCAGAGTATTATGTGGATTGATATTAAATATTATAATGTCGGCTTTGGGAAATGTTAAGATAATAGCATGTGTTAAAATTGATTAATGTTGTTGCAGTAGCCTGGTTGTGAGGTTGGCTTTCACAAGGGTTGTGTGATTCGTGTGCTGTAATGTTAGTTTTTTGAGTTTGCATTGGATGAGCTGTTGCTAGACAAACTTCTAAGATGTGACCATAAAAGGAGAATGATTTCATCCAATGAAGACCCCGACAACCACAGCGATGGAACTGCACTGGTGCCAAAAGGAGTGTCGTGGGGTGAGACTACGTAAAACTGAAAGTAAATATGCATAAGGCTGATGCAATTTCAGGGGTATAAAAGGCAGAACCACCATTTTGTGGGCGAGCCTCTGGCATTTGGCCACGCTCCCAGCACTGTCCCCCTTTGCTTTGCTGATTTTTATAGTTCTCAATAAAATTTTTATAATTAATTTCCACTCAGGATCTGAGTCATTTATAACAGGTTGCTTCAGGCAGGTCTGCGAGTAGCAACTGGGCCGCCATTCTTTGGTGCTTGACGGGTCCGCTCCTTCCCCCTCCTCCCCTTTGGGACAGCAACCCATGACAGCAGCACTGACACCGGTTGAGTGCAGCAGGTGGCAGGAGGAGGCAGCGAGCAGCTGCACTGACCTCACACACAGTGCCACAGTCACCGAAAGGAAGCAGGGGAGCTGACACCATAGGGCCGGAGGCTGCAGGCAATGCCAGCACACCTCATCTGCCACTAGAACTGCTTCATATGCTCCTACCTTCCCGTTTTTTGTTCCGGGGGAAGGTTTACCTGAGTAGGGTTTGTACACCATGTTTGTCTCTCAGAGTGCATGGTTGTCTGCAGAGAGCACCATCTTGGGGGGAAGGTTTGTCCACCATTTCTACCTTTGTCTCTCAGACCACAAGGTTGTTTTTGGAGGGTGCCATCTGGGGGGCAGAGGTTTCTCTGCCATTTTCTTTGTCCCTGGGGAGTCCATGGGATTCAGCAACTTTGTATCTAGTGATTATCACGGTTATTTTTGCCTGTTGCTGCTTCATTTTTTAAACTTATTTTTTCACTTATATCTTCTTACATTTGTCTCTCCTATCGGTGAAAAAGGGAGTAGTTAAAACTAAAAAGGGAGATACCTCACTTTGGAGTGTCTGCCCTTTAAATTGTCTTAAGACAGCCAGAGAGATGGTAGGATCTACACCCTTGAAGATGTAAAAAAATCACCTGGACAGATCCTTGTGCAACCTTATCTAACTTGTAGTTAAATTCACTTTGAGCAGGTTGGACTATGGACGTTCAGAGGTCCCTTGCTACTTTTTTTCCTATGGTGCTGTAATATTTAAAATACCAAAATTATAATATGCTTGTCTGCTACTATGCTTGTCTAAATAAAATAGCTGCTTCAAGTCTACCTTAAATGAGTTGCTTCCTTGCCATTATTGCATCCCAGAGTACTATGGATAGGAAATAAGAAAAAGTGAAGCTTGTAATTCCATCCTGATCTGTTGTCCTTTTAGGGAAAAGAGGGGGATTCTATATGTCTGTGTTTCCATGCTAGAGGTGTAAAGTATTTCAGAGATCTTGTACATTAGACTGTCAAGAGAATTGACAAGAATCTGAAGTCGGCAAGAGCTGCTAAAACAAGAGATTCCACTGAAAGACTGCACAGAAGTTTTGCATAGGAAGTCACTCTGCATATAATTACAGCTGAGATAGGTGGAAGTGGCACATCTTCATGAAGTAATATTGAAATAATAGAATTATAGAATCATTTAGGTTGAAAAAGACCTTTAGTACTGTATGGAAAATCATGCTATGAAAAGCCAGTGTCCATAAAGGAGACAGAGAAGTCCTGCAACTTTATTTGAATAAAGGGAGAGAGTCCACTGGAGCACATGCCCACAGGGTTTTCTCTGTCTTGGTTTTGGAGGGCACAGCCCCCTTTTATCCTGAACTCCTGGCCACATGTTGCCCTCTTCCTTTCCCCATTGGCTGAGGTACAGCCTTCCTGAACCGCCTACCACATATTCCCCCCTTGAACCTGTACAGAAACTCAAGCTTGTGCAGACCCACTTGTCTGTTTCAGGAGCCAAGCCATCTGGGCTCTGTAATAAACCTGCTGCTCAAAGTCAGTAGAGACATTAAGACCCATTTCAAAGACGTTAACACCCATACCTTCACCCATCGAATTATTTGTAAAGACGCTATTACATCTTCCCTATCAGGATAATCATGTTCAACTGTTAACTTATCACTTCCAAGTTCCACCACTAAACCATATCCGTAAGTGGCAGATCCACATGGCCTTTAAAGACCTCCAGGAATGGTGACTCAAGAACTTCCCTGGGCATCCTGTTCCAATGCTCGACAACCCTTTTCTGGTGAACTAATACCTAATCTAAACGTGCTAGATTTCTTTCATACTTACTATAGTTAATAAACTTTTCTGCTATAAAGCTGAGAGTGCCAAAGACCATGATGCTGTCATGTTGACAAGCTGTGAAGATGGTTAGGCATCTTCATTTTCTCTTCAGTCTCTCTAATTTCACCTATCACCAATACTGCCTTCAGTTACTGGTGGTGAAATTATGACACTTTTGAATGCTATGAATGACCACCTGAGTCTTTTTTTGTGCAGAAATTCTTTGGGAACATCAACACCTTTCTGTTCACCATTCATGAAAACCAGGAAGGACATTTTATGTTGTCTCTATAAGGAACAGTAAAGAAACCATATTTACGTGCTGCTGGCTATTTCAGTTCTGCTAAATAAACACAATAACACTGCAAGCATAATTTCATTCTTTTTAAATGGCCCCATTCAGTAATGAGGAGATTCACAGCTAAAGAAGTGGCTAATTTTCTGTTTTATCATCAACAAAAGAGACCAAAGTCTCTGTGACTTGGACTTCATGCCACACACATCTTAGCCCTGTATCAGTCAAACTCACAAGACTTTTTAAATTCCAGATTTATAACCCTCCTCTTTTAGGTCATGTTTGCCCTTTCCCATGCATCCCCGTGCATCTTCTCTGAACTCTGAGGTGCTCATCACTTGAGATATAATGAAGCAGAATCTGTAATTCCATACCCTACAATCTCCTGCACTAAAAATGTATTTGAGTCACTTTGACTTGCTCATTCAGATGTATAGAAGCTGGACCCCCTTTTGAGGTACACTTGGAGGCCTTGTCTGGAAAGGTCCTCCAGGTCCTCGTTGTGAAACAGGGTTCACCAGCTACAGCAGACTCTGGGTGATGGTCCAGTGTTTAGGCAATTGAAAGTGTATTGTTCTAAGGCACTATCCTTTTGTCGTGTGATACTGATTACACATCTTACTTTGCTTTTTTGCTGGGTGTAGGTTTATTGTTTCATTACATGTATTTCCTTGCTTTTATGTTGCCTTCACGTTCATAGTGACAAACACACATGTTATCATAAAAAACAAAAAGGGGGAATATGACCTATGACAGCTGGTGAGGGGTCAGTAGCTCTGACCGAGGAAGAGGTGACCAGTCCGGAGAGATGGTCCCAAAAGGAATCGCCTTCCTGAGGCCCTGTGTCTTCCCTCAGCTGCTAGCTAGGAGGGCCCGTGCAGAAGCTGTCAGCTCTTTAGTGATTATCAGCTCGTGATTTCAGCTCAGCTCTGCAGGGCAGTCTCCAGGCCAGACCAGAGAGAGACAAGAGGCTCATGTAGCTGGTTCCACATGAAGTCGCTTTATTGTTGGTCCGTACTGCGGCAAAGGGGAGGCTAGGGACAAGCGCTCTCCCTCGCAGGCGGATACAGGGGGTGGATGTCAGAAGGTAAAGGCCAATGGGTTACAAAAGATCTGCATAGAGTCTCCCAGAGGATTCTGGGTCTGTCTTCTTCTCGACGTGGCTGAAGAGTAGCTGCCTTCCCAGAGGGGGTCCTGCTGGGAGATTGAGCAATCTCCTTATCTCAGCAGACGTCCCTCCAGGGCAGTGGCTGGGCATACCCTACAATGACCTCTCAGTAATATCTAGATAATGCAATATTTACACTAAAGTTTTTGCAGGCGGATCATCAATTTTGATCCCCAGCAGAATGATACTGGTCTGAAGATTTGCATGTGGGTTACCAATTTCTAAAAGGTTTTATGTAAGGATCCACAACTGTATGTGCAATGGCAAGGCCTAGCTGATCTACTAACCTAGAGGAGAAGGTACATATGTGTTTTATTGCCAACAGGTCTAAAGTGGTTGCCTGCCTGACCTGACAAACATCAATCGCCTCTGAGAAAATGAAGCCCAGCGAGAGGAAAAATGACCCAATCACCATCCAGCCCTCATGGCCAAGGCAGGAGCAGGAGTAGGACTGCCAGGAACATGGTTGTGAGGGCTTGCTGAGGCAACCTGCTAACTGCCTTGTGTCCTACTGCATCTACCATCATGTTATTGTGTTCCTGCTGACCTTCTTCAGTTGTTCCCTGTTCCATGCCTCCAGAGAGACATTCAGTAATGTCAAAGTCAGCACTTCCAGCTAATGGACTCTCTCCTGCCTAAACAGCACAGCCTGTGAGCTCCAGCCATATGAGCTTTGGAACAGTATCCATTTACTGCCAAGCGCAGGAGAAGAAGCAGTTCTCTCTCTGGGAACATTGCACACTATCATCTTTTTGTTTTCCTATGTTATAAATCTCTTTGTCGGTGGCATGTTTGTTCTTGGTGGTTTTTGTTAGTTGTGATCTGTATTCCATGTGTTTTGTCCTGTGGCCGGCAGTTGGCCAGTGGTGGTCTTAGTGGGGTGGTGGATTTATAGGGGCAGACTGTTTTAACATTAGAATACATGAGCCCTTTGCTTAAAAACAAAAAAGGGGGAGATGTGGCATTTAAGTAAAAGCTTATAAAATTAAGGCCTTGTTGCCTTTGTAAAATTATGGCTCAGGCCAGGTACTTCAGATAGAGAAGGACTGTGAGAAAAAGTCCGTGAGAAGAAAAACAATTCGTTTTTACCCATGACAATGTAGTATCAACAGAAGCAAGAAAGTTAAACAGTAGAAGGAGAAAACCAGCAACATATCTGCACCTGTTATTTTTCTGAATGCTTGAATGCTTATGCTATAGGTAGCCAATGGTAGTATATTGAAGTTAATAATAGCCAATGAGTCTATCGTGTAGTTTAGCAGCCAATGAATCTGTAACACAAATGACAACATACAAAAGGTGTATAAAAGAGGCTGCTTTGTTTAATAAACGGCTTTTTGGCCCTTGAAAGAGGCACTGTCTGTGTGTGTTGTGACCACCCCGACAGTGACACATAGGGGTAAGAATCAGGCAGAAGGCCAACAAGGCAGACATCCTGATGGAAGTCTGTTACAGACTACCCAACCAGGATGAAGAGGTGGATGAAGTGTTCTATAAAAGGCTTGCTGATGTTTCATGATCCCTAGACCTTGTTCTTGTGAGAGACTTTAACTTGCCAAATATCTGTTGGAAACTCAACACAGCAGAGAGAAGGCTTTCTAGGAGTTTCCTGGAGTGTGTGAAAGAAAACTTCCTGACACAGCTGGTAAGCAAGCCTGTCAGGGCTGGTGCCCCTCTAGACCCGCTGTTTACAAACAGAGAAGGGCTGGTGGGAAATGTGGTGGTTGGAGGCTGTCTTGGGCACAGTGACCACAAAATTATATGATTTTTAAATTCTTGGTGAAGTAAGGAAGTGGGTAAGCAAAACCTCTACCTTAGAATTCCACAGGGTGGACTTTGGCCTGTTCAGGACACTGGTTCAGAGAGCCACGTGGGAAACAATCCTTAACAACAAAGGGGTCCAGGGAGGCTGGATGTATTTTAAGAAGGAAATCTTAAAGGACCAGGAGCAAGCTGTCCTTATATGCCAAAAGACAAGCTGACAGGAAAAAAAAAAAAGGGCCTGGCTGAACACAGTTTTCACAGGAACTCAGGGAAAAAAAGTTTATGACCTTTGGAAGAAAGGGCAGGCAACTCAGGAAGAGTAAAAAGATGTAATTAGATTATGTAGAGAGAAAATTAGAAAGGTGAAAGTTCAGCTAGAATTCAGTCTGGCCACTGCTGTGAAAGATAATAAAAAATGTTTTTTATGAATACATCAAAAACAAAAGGAAGGCCAAGGAAGATCTCTATCTTTCATTGAACATGGGGGCGAACATTGTAACCAAGAACGAGGTAAAGGCTGAGGTACTTAAGGCCTTCTTTGCTTCAGTCTTTAACAGTAAGACCAGTTATCCTCAAGGCAACCAGCCCCCTGAGCTGGTAGACAGGAACGGGGAGCAGAATAACCCCCCTGTAATCTGTTGCTGTTGAGGCAGTCACGACACATACAGACACACCAACTGCTCTGGGCAAAAGCTTATCTTTAATACAATGTTGCCTCCTTTATACAGTTTCTTAGCTGTTTACATAGTTTTAAAGCACAACAAACTTGATTCAACCAATCACCATACACGACTCTTTGAACACATGATAGTCACGCAGCATGTTTTTCTACCTCTACTTCAGCTATGCCTCTTTCCCACGATCCTTCTCTAGCCGAAGTAACAGGCCTGAGCCATGATTTTACAAGGGCAACAAGGCCTTCATTTTCTAAGGTTTTACCTATATGTCACATAATCCAGGAGGAAGCAGTTAGTGATCTGCTGAGCCATGTACACACTCACAAGTCTATGAGTTTGGATGGAATTCATGAAAGGGTACTGATGGAGCTGGCAAAAAAGCTTGCAAAGCTGCTCTCCATCATTTATACTTGGACCTGATTAACCAGGGAGGTCCCAGATGACTGGAGGCTGGCCAATGGCCCATCCACGAGAAGTGTCAGGAGGATCCAGGAAACTACAGGCCTGTCAGCCTGACCTTGGTGTCCAGGAAGGTTATGGAACAGATCACCTTCAGTACAATCACACGGCACATACAGGACAACCAAGGGCTCAGGCCCAGCCAGTATGAGTTTAGGAAAGGCAGGTCATGCTTGACCAAACTCATATCTTTTTATGACCAGGTAGCTCACCTAGTGGATGGGGGAAAGGCTGTGGATGTGTCTACCTGGACTTCAGCAAAGCCTTTGACACTGTTTCCCTCAGCATTCTCCTGGAGAAGCTGGCAGCCCACAACTTGGACAGGTGCACTCTTTGCTGGGTTAAGAACTGGCTGGATGGCTGGGCCAAGAGAGATGTGGTGAGTGGTGCTACATCCAGTTGGTGGCTGGTCACTAGTGGGCTTCCCTGAGGCTTAGTATTGGGCCCAGCCCTGTTTAGTATCTTTACTGATGAGTGAATAAAGTGCACCCTCAGTAAGTTTATGGACAACACTAAGTTGGACAGGAGTGTATGATCTGCTGGAGAGTAGAAAGGCTCTGCAGAGAGATTTGGACAGGCTGGATTAATGGGCCAAGGCCGACTGTATGAGGTTCAGCAAGGCAAAGTACCAGGTCCTGCACTTGGGTCACAGCAACCGCATGGAGCTCTACAGGCTGGGGGAAGAGTGGCTGGAAACCTGCCTAGGAGAAAAGGATGGGGAGGTGCTGGTCAACAGGTAGCTGAACATGCATTCATCAGTGTGACCAGGTGGTCAAGAAGACCAATGGCATTCTGACCTGCATCAGCAATAGTGTGAACAGCAGGACTAGAGGAGTGATCGCCATCCTGTACTTGGCACTGGTGAGGCTGTACCTTGTGTACTGTGTCCAGTTCTGAGCACCTCAATTCAAGAAAGACATTGAGGTGTTGGAGTGTGTCAGAAAAGAGCAACAAAGATGGTGAAGGGTTTAGAGCACTAGTCCATGGAGGAGCAGCTGAGGGAGCTGGGTTGTTTAGCCTGGAGAAAGGGTCAGGGGGACCTTTATTGCTCTCTACAACTGCCTGAAAGGAGGTTGTAGCAAGGTGGGGGTCAGCCTCTTTTCTAGGCAACTAGCGACAGGACAAGAGGACAAAGTCTCAAGCTGTGCCAGGGGAGGATTAGATTTGACATAGGAAGAATTTCTTCATGGAAACAGTTGTTAAGGATTAGAATGGGCTGCCCAGGGAGACAGTAGTGTCACTGTCCTTGGAGGTGTTCAAGAAATGACTGGAAGTGGCACTTAATGCCATGGCTTAGTTGACAAGGTGGAGATCAGTAAAAATTGGACTTGATGATCTTGGAGGTCTTTTCCGACTTAAATGATTCTATGATTCTGTGAAGCCTAAACAACTAGAAAATTCGGACATCTTTAACGTTAAAACAAAATTTTGGTAACATTTTCACTTTAAGCATGAATAGTTACAAGAAACATTGAATTGTTCTGAAAACATCTTATCTATTAATTAATTAATCTTATCTATTAATTTCTTTCCGATACAGCGTGGTTTCTTTTTGCAGAACCTTGTCCTTAAGTAACTCACCTAATATAGTGCCTTGTTACCTGACCTGACTACAACCCCAAATTCTCAAATCTAAAACGGGTAGTACTCAGGTCCATTCCCTCAGAAGGGCACTTCACATGGGAAACTTACTAAACACAGAGGGTAAATTCATTCCAGTGACACTGACACTTAAACTCTACTGCTATTCTAAAGGGTATTTTATTATACTGTTGTAAGGCTCTCAATGTAGAAAGATTGAGAAAGCCTGAAATACTGTGTTTCATCAGAGCACTTACACAGGAGTTACAAGTTTCAATGTTGTTAGGATTCAGTTTTAAGGTTCTTAGAAATGCCTCTGCCCAAATTAGAGGTGCAAACTAGACCATATGCCAGTGACAACAGTAAGGGTTTTATTTGATGATAAATATAAGAGAGAGAGAGAGAGAGAGAGAAAGAAAGAAAGAAGTAGAAAATAAGTTGGGGAGGGACAGAAAGAGTGACAGGGACAGAATAAGGAAAATATCACCACTCCGTGGATCCCAATGATGTTCCATTGATCCTCTCCAGCTGGTCTTCTTGGTGGTGAAGGTTCCCCCAAAAAGCATAGAATCCGATGGGTTTATATACCCTTGAGCCAGGTAGCAATGTCTAGGCATGTCCCTCTGGGGGAGGGGGGGCAGTCTCTCACAACAGACTCTGGATCTGTTGCATCACATGCAGTCCTGTGGTGCAAAGCCTCTCACGTGAAAGTCCCATGGATGTGGCCTGTGGGGTTGGGGGTTCCACAGCTGGGCTGGTTTGTGTAACAGAGGATGGGTGTTCAGTGCCTCTAACCAGAGGTTATGCCACGTACTTGAAACCTCCTCCCTCCCCCCACCTCAACTGGGGGGGGTGTCTGTGTAAACCTGGCTTCTGTGAGCTGTGCTGTCCCCCCACCCCAAACTCAGCTGGGGATGATTGAACAATGGGTTTCCCTTTATCTAGTCAGCAGTCTGACTTTCAGTTCAAAGTCCCAGTCTTCAGAGAGGCTTCTTTGGTTGGAGCTTCTTTATAATGAGCAAAACTTTATGTTTGAGTCATGAAACTATTTTCAGCCTCTGACAAATGTCTTCATCAAGGTCCAGGTAACCATGCAGCTGTAGCCATTATTGTTCATCAGAAGGAAGATTTAATATGGTCTGCAGAATTAGAAATGAATATTGATTCCCCTGTGTCCTGGGGTGATGTTATGAGGCTGCTTTATTTCTTAACCGTCTGCTTAATGCCTCTCTTGGTTTGAAAGACAGGTGTCTGCTAAGGAAGGCAGGAGCCTCCCTTGGAATGGCAGATGCGACCCCCCTTCTCTCTGAGTTGTTATAATTTTGAAATCAAGGGGCTTTTAGGCAAAGATGTGGGAAATAGGAATAACAGTTCTTTACTATTATATATCTATATGTGTATAACAAGTCAAACAAACAACAATAACTATGGCAGTAACAGCAAACAATCACAAACCCAGTCCCAGCCTTCTTGGCTGTCGGGCCCTTTCCCCTCGGGTGCAGTTCCGCTCGCAGCCGGCAGGGGCGCTGGCGGCTCCTGGTGAGCAGGGCAGGTGCGATGGTTCCCCCGCGGCTGCAGGGGGCGCTCTGGAGCGAGCTCGGGGAGAACGTGGCACTGGTGGCCTGGGATCCTGGGGAAGGGATGGGACAAAGGCTTCACAAACCCCCTGGGCAGCCAATCCCGGTGTCCGGCCGGACCCTCGGGAACAGCAGGCTGGAACGGCAGGCTGGAGCGGCAGGCTGGAACAGCAGGCTGGAACGGCAGGGATGAGCACAAATCCCGATGGCAGACAAGATGTATCCAAACTGCGGAGCTGTGGTGGGAACCCCCTGGAGGTCTGGGCAGGCAGAGTGAGCTTAGCTACAACGCAGCGAAGGCTCAAAGCAACGGCAGGGGCAGGGCGGCCACGGCGCGGCTCCCAGCGGGGCAGGGAAGGCAGGTTTGAGATCCCAGAGTTTCTCTGGCAGAAGGAAAAGCAGCTGAAGAAGCAGCCTCCCTCTCCGTCCAAACACCGGGAACTGACTGTCCACACACCCAGGTGAAACAAAAGAGTAGCCAGGTGCACCCCACCCCCAACGGCTAGGTCTTTTGTTTTTCTTTAATACCCAGCAATTTGTCCCCCTACCAACACGTATAGGGAAAATTCCTTTAACGGAAAAAAACCCAGGAAATCTTCTGAAACCCCAACAATGCCCAAGGATGCTGTGCCTTTAAGATGGACCCGGGGGGTGGGGCCGTGGGACGCGGGGTGCGGGTCGGTTCGATGGCTCAGCCCAACTGCTCGGGGCTCTGGGGCTTGGCAGGGCTCGGGAGGGAGTGCGCCGGGACTGATGTGCTGGTTTTTGGGTTTCTTTTGTGTTCTGGCTAGCAGGAGAAAGGTTCTGTGGTTTTTTTTTTTTTCTTTTCTTGTTCTTTTTCCCTTCTCTTGCCTCACTGCCTCCCTTCCCTCCTCGCCAGTGCGGGGAGCCTGCTGGTGGCCCCTGCGGGCCCTTGGGGTGGCCTCGGCTGGTCCGAGCCCGAGTGTCTGTTTCCTCTCTGGGAATTTGTTGTATTTTGAGGGGTTTCTTTCCCCCCTGTTCTACCCTGTTTTGTTTGTGTGCTAATAAACAGTTTGGTTTTTTTCACTTTCACTAGCTCTGACTCACTTGTCTTATTGGTGGAAGAAAAGGGGAGGCCCTTTTCCCTTTGGCAGAGACACTCATTCCAGAGTGTTTCCTCGTGAAGTTTTGTCTCCAAAACCGAGACATAAATTTGGTGCCCAACTTGTGTGACACGTGAAAGTGGAAAAAAAAAACCAAACCAACATTTTGCTTTGAATCACTTTGTATTGAACTACAGCAATAAGACCATGCTATTTGATTTAATAATTCTTCTGTGGAACCTAGCCATAAGTACACGTCCACAGCTATAGGCAGTCGGATCCCTGGCTTACACTTTTTATAAGTCAGGGATAAGAATCAGGACTGCCATTTTGATATGCCTGGTGTTAGTGATTTCTCGAAGTTTGGCTGAAGTAATGGAAACCGTTGAGAATGTGTATGTCATGTTGTTTTTCCATTCTGGCCTTGGTAGTTTTCTTTTGGAATGTATTAGTAATGACACCCAGTTTGTTAGGGGAAAAGCAGGGGATGATAATTCCCAGCCCTTCATCTCCTTCTTCCCCTTCAGATCTGGCACATCACCTTTTGAAAGTGTCCAGTTTCCCCTGGATGTCAAAGATACCTTCTTGTTATGTTATCTAGCAGGGTTCCTCTATGTAGTCTCCAGCTTGTCTAAAATAAGGGCTGAGATTTCCAAAGGGGTTGCCCAGACACCTGCCCCAGTTGTGGAAAATCCTAAGTGGTGTGGGGTATGGGAGGACATAGGCCAGACCCTGAAGCAGTTTTCTGACCCAGTAGCCTGGAACTTTGCCCCTGAATAAATTCAGAATCCAGCTGAGGTGGGGAAGTATGTGAAGGAAAACTGCAATAACAACTCTGATGAAAAGAAAAAGCTCATTGCCATGTGCTGGGTCCTGGCTAACGCTTACCACATGCTGCTGGATACTGTAGGGCAGAAGATACAGCCAGAGGAGCAGGAGAATAAACCAGCATACACCCCAATACTCCAGCTGCAGCTAAAGCAGATGGGGAGCCTAAACCAATAACAATTGCCCCTGTCCAGAGAGAGAAACACAAAGCCAAATCCATTCGCTCAGTGGATGATGATGGGCAGCCAGGACCTTCACAGCCAGCAGAGGAATTGGAACCTGAAATCGTTACTGAGTCCCTGTCCATAGAAAGCCTTCGTTCCCTAAGGAAGGATTACACCCGACGGCCTGATGAAACTATATTAAGTTGGATGGTCTGAATCTGGGATGCTGCAGGTGATGGTACAATTCTGGATGGCACTGAAGCAAGGCGTTTGGGATCTCTGTTACGTGATTTAAGTATTGACCAAGGAATGACAAGGGGCCCTGAAGCTCTTAGTCTCTGGACACGGCTCTTAAGAAGTGTGAAGGAAAGATACCTGTGCCGGGAAGATCTCCAACTGCAGCTAAACCCCTGGAAAACCATGGAACAAGGGATTCAATGCCTGAGAGAACTGGCAGTGATAGAGATCATATTCTCAGATGACCAAGCAATTAGGAGCCCTGACATGGTAAAATGTACACCAGTGATGTGGCTGAAACTTGCATGACACACACCACCAGAGTATGCCCCTGCTTTAGCAGTGATGACATGGAATGACGGGGATGAGACAGTGTACTATGGGGAGGAGGCTCCGGGAGTATGCAGACACTGTGCACAGCCCAACACAAGCAAGAATCTCAGCTGTGGAAAAGAGTCTGTCGGAGACCATACAGAAGATGGAAGATAGGATGGACAAGACTCATCAGAAACTCAGGAAGTGTTGGGGAAGATGAAACAGGAAAACCTTGGAAATATGATTGCCTGACAAAAGATTTTGGGAATATGAAAACTACAGGCAACATCGAAATGAAAGCCACTTTTGAAATACCAGGTCTTAGTTACTGAACAACTAGAAAACAATGGTATGGCCACTGAAGATAATCCCCTCTTGATGGAACAATACCCTCTGCTTGCAGACAGGTCCAAGGGTCAGAGCAGACCCTACTAGCTCAGCAGAAGGGGTCCAAAGAGTAGTTTTTAGAAGTTAAGATGTAACACTCTATGGTAATATAAGAACTCGTATAGGCTGTATGTAAATGCTATAGGATTTGTATCTTGTATTAGATTGGTTAGTGACAATTAGAATATTCAGTACAGAAGATGATTTATTGTATTGTAACCAGGACTTCAGATATTCTCTATTCCTCTCTTCCACTTCTACTCTTACTTCCACTCTTGCTCTTACACCCTCTCTCTTTCTCTCACCTGCTTACTCTCTTGGGCCTGCTCAGAGCTGAGTCAGGCAGCTCTGAGCAGTGCCCCTATACCCACACCTTTACAATAAACCGACTGTGTCCCAAGACCTGCCTATAGAGATCTCTCCATCCGTCTCCGTCCCGACCGAACCCGCACGTAACCTACAAGGAAGGAGCTGAAAGAGGGCCTTCTCCAAATCTCGTCAGTACAGACCAGGCGCTCTGTTATTAGAAGCAGATGTCCCCCAGCTAGGGAGAGAGGGTACACCCCAAGAGCTGAACTGTGGGTCTTCCTGTGTGACAGTGGGGAAGACATGAGGAGGTGGGATGGAAAACCAACTTCTGTCCTGGCAGCACAGGTGCGTGAATTGAAGGATGGTAATGCTGAGAGAGGGAGTTCCACCAGAAGGGAAGTAGCTCGAGTTTTGAATGATAACCAGGACTAGAGGGGCCCTGCCTCTAGCCAGGGAGAGGCCAGGGAAAATTGTGTCTTTTGGACAGTGTGGTTCCGATGGCCTGGCACATCAGAACTACGGAAGTATGAAGCCTTGGTTGACACGGGCGCACAGTGCAGCTTGATTCCCTCGAGACACGTGGGGGCAGAACTGTTTTCTATTTCTGGAGTAACAGGGGGATCGCAGCAGTTGACACTGCTTGAAGCCGATATGAGCCTAATTGGAAAACAGTGGAAGAAACATCCTATTGTGACTAGCCCAGAGGCCCCGTGTATTCTGGGCATAGACTTCCTCCGGAGCAGGTATTTCAAAGACCCAAAGGGACTCAGGTGGGCCTCTGGAATAGCTGCTATGGAGGCAGAGGGCATTCGGCAATTGAACACCTTGCCTGGGCTGACCAAAAATCCTTCTGCAGTTGGGCTTCTGAAGGTAGGAGAGCAGCGAGTGCCAATTGCCACCTTGACAGTGCATCGCTGGCAGTAGCAGACAAATAGAGATGCTGTGATTCCCATCCACACAATGATTCGTGAGCTAGAGAGCCAAGTCAGCAAGACCCACTCACCCTTCAATAGCCCCATTTGGCCTGTACGCAAGTCAGAAGGGGAATGGAGATTGACAGTGGACTACTGTGGCTTGAATGAAGTAACTCCACTGCTAAGCACTGCTGTGCCAGACATGTTGGAGCTCCAATACAAGCTGGAGTCCAAAGCAGCAAAGTGGTACACCACCATTGACATCGCAAATGTGTTTTTCTCCATTCCTCTGGCACCAGAGTGCAGGCCTCAGTTTGCTTTCACCTGGAGGGGCATGCAGTACATCTGGAACTGACTGTCCCAGGGATGGAAGCACAGTCCCACCATTTGTCATGGACTAATCCAGATTGCACTGGAAAAGGGTGAGGCTCCAGAACATCTCCAGTACATTGATGACATCATTGTGTGGGGGAACACATCAACGGAGGTATTTGGGAAAGGAGAGAAAATCATCCAGATTCTCCTGGAAGCCAGCTTTGGCATCAAAAAGAACAAAGTCAAGGGACCTGCCCGAGAGATGCAATTCCTGGGAGTAAAGTGGCAAGATGGACGACATCAGATTCCCACTGAGGTCATCAATAAAATCACAGCAATATCTCTACTGACCAACAAAAAAGAAACACAAGCTTTCCTAGGCGCCATAGGCTTTTGGAGAATGCACATTCCCAAGTACAGCCAGATCGTGAGCCCTCTCTACCTGGTTATCCACAAGAAGAACGATTTCCATTGGGGCCCTGAAGAGCAACAAGCCTTCACCCAGATCAAGCAGGAAATTGCTCATGCGGTAGCCCTTGACCCAGTCAGGACAGGACCAGAGGTGAAAAATGTGCTGTACTCTGCAGCCAGGAGCCATGGTCTGTCCTGGAGCCTTTGGCAGAAGGTACCTGGTGAGACTCGGGGTTGGCCACTGGGATTCTGGAGCTGAAGCTACAGAGGGTCTGAAGCCAACTACACTCCCACAGAGAAGGAAATCCTGGCAGCCTATGAAGGAATCCAAGCTGCCTCAGAGGTCATTGGCACTGAAGCACAACTCCTCCTGGCACCCTGACTACCGGTGCTGGGGTGGATGTTTAAAGGAAAGGTTCCCTCTACCCACCATGCCACCGATGCTACATGGAGCAAGTGGATTGCCCTCATCACGCAGCGCGCCCATATTGGAAACCCGAATCGCCCTGGGATCTTAGAAATAATCATGAATTGGCCTGAAGGTGAAAGCTTTGGTCTCACTGATGAAGAGGAACAAGAACAAGTGACACGTGCTGAGGAAGCTCCACCATACAACCAATTGCCATCAGAAGACACACGCTACACTCTTTTCACTGACAGTTCTTATTGCATCATATGGATGAACTGGAATTGGAAAGCAGCCATATGGAGCCCCACATGACAGGTTGCAGAAGCCACTGAGGGAGAAGGTGGATCAAGCCAACTTGCTGAACTCTAAGCCATCCAGTTGGCTCTAGACATTGCTGAGAGAGAAGTGGCCAAAGCTCTACTTTTACACTGATTTGTGGATGGTAGCCAATGCTCTGTGGGGGTGGCTGGAAAGCTGGAAAAAGGCCAGTTGGCAGTGTAGGGGAAAACCAATCTGGGCTGCTGAGGAGTGGAAAGATATTGCCACTTGGGTAGAGAAGCTACCCATGAGAGTCCACCACGTAGATGCCCATGTCCCCAAGAGTCGGGCTGATGAGGAACACTGAAACAATGAACAGGTAGGTCAGGCTGCGAAGATAGAGGTGTCAAAGATAAATTTGGATTGGCAGCACAAGGGAGAGTTGTTCCTAGCTTGATGGGCCCATGATGCCTCAGGCCATCAAGGCAGAGATGCCACCTATAAGTGGGCACGAGACCAAGGGGTGGATCTAACCGTGGACAGCATCTCCCAGGTTATCCATGACTGTGAGACATGCGCTGCAATCAAACAGGCCAAGCAGGTGAAACTTCTATGGTATGGTGGGCGATGGTCCAAATACAAGTATGGGGAGGCCTGGCAGATTGATTACATCACACTGCCTCAAACCCACCAAGGTAAGCGCTACGTTCTCACAATGGTAGAGGCCACCACTGGATGGCTGGAGACCTACCCTGTGCCTCACGCTACTGCCTGGAACACCATCCTGGGCCTAGAAAAGCAGATCCTTTGGAGGCATGGTACCCCTGAGAGAATTGAGTCTGACAATGGGACTAATTTCAAGAACAGCCTTATAAACACCTGGGCTAGAGAACATGGCATAGAGTGGGTGTACCATATCCCTTATCATGCACCAGTGGCTGGGAAAGTGGAGCAGTGCAATGGCCTGCTCAAAACCACCTTGAAGGCACTGGGTGGGGGAACTTTTAAAAACTGGGAGATGCATTTAGCTAAGGTCACATGGTTGGTGAATGCCCAAGGCTCCACCAACCGAGCAGGGCCTGTCCAATCCGAACCCCTGCATATAGTAGATGGAGACAAAGCCCCAGCAGTGCATGTCAGGGGTCTCTTTGGAAAATCTGTTTGGATTACTCCTGCATCGAGTAAAGACAAACCCATCCGTGGGATTGTCTTTGCTCAGGGGCCAGGTTGCACATGGTGGATAATGCAGAAGAATGGAGAAACACGTTATGTACCGCAGGGAGATTTGATGTTGGGCAAGAACTGCTTGTAATGTTTGAATGTCTGTATATGTTTGTCGAATGTTGCTGCCACTGTTTGTATATAGCTATGTATATATGTATAAACGTGTGTGTTTATAGTTGAAATGTATTAATTTGGGCATTGAGCAGACGGTATGGAATAAGGGGTGGAATGTCCTGGGGTGACGTTATGAAGCTGCTTTATTCCTTAACCATCTGCTCAATGCCCAAGGATGCTGTGCCTTTAAGATGGACCCGGGGGGTGGGGCCGTGGGACGCGGGGTGCGGGTCGGTTCAATGGCTCAGCCCAACTGCTCGGGGCTCTGGGGCTTGGCAGGGCTCGGGAGGGAGTGCACCGGGAGCGCTGTGCTGCTCTTTGGGTTTCTTTTGTGTTCCGGCTAGCAGGAGAAAGGTTCTGTTGGGTTTTTTTTTCTCTTGTTCTTTTTCCCTTCCCTTGCCTCACTGCCTCCCTTCCCTCCTCGCCAGTGCGGGGAGCCTGCTGGTGGCCCCTGCGGGCCCGTGGGGTGGCCCCGGCTGGTCCGAGCCCGAGTGTCTGTTCCCTCTCTGGGAATTTGTTGTATTTTGAGGGGTTTCTTTCCCCCCTGTTCTACCCTGTTTTGTTTGTGTGCTAATAAACAGTTTGGTTTTTTTCACTTTCACTAGCTCTGACCCACTTGTCTTACTGGTGGAGGATAATGGGAGGCCCTTTTCCCTTTGGCGGAGACACTCATTCCGGAGTGCTTCCTCGTGAAGTTTTGTCTCCAAAACCGAGACACCCTGAGGAATATGTACAAACTACGAGGAAGACAGCAGTGAAAAAGCAACTGGATAAATTGTAAGCTGGAGTAATTTTCCGGTAGACTAGAAGTGTAAGCAGCATTCAGTGAATAAAGTCCAACACCATAAGCTGAATAGAAAAAAATCACAAACTAATACACACTGTGTGCAACCATCTGTCCTGTCTGCTAAATACTGAATGATTGCTACATACCTCAAACAGTAATAGAGTGGCAAAACACAGTAAGCAGTTACTACTTTAACTTCTGTGCCTCTTAAGTGATTGAAAGCATCTCCTGAAAAACATAAACAACCTGGTATAGCAGCAGGTGTCCCTGCCCATGGCAGGGGCCTTGGAACTACATGATCTGTAAGGTCTCTTTTAAGCCAAACTATTCTGTAATTCTATAAAGTCTTTCCCCTAGCTCACTCACTATAGAAAGATGTAGTGTAAATGGTAAATGCAGGCAGCTATGACAAGCAATGCTAAATATTAAACTTTAAAAGTCTTTACAAATGCTTGGATGAAATGAAAAGTTTGATCTCTTGCCATGAGTATTATGTTCCAACAAAATGCTGTCTGAGTGAGCTGAACTGGTATGCTCCCGTTTTAAAAACTAGGGGGGTGTGTGTGTCAGGGAATAGCAGCAGCTATGTATGCCCTTGTCTAGATGGCAGCTCTAGCTTGCCAGCAAGCAGCAGACAGAAGGCAGAGAGGGCGATTCGCCTCTGAGAGATAACACGAGAAATAACACATTTTCAGTTCTCCTGAAGTTCCTAGATAAAGCTTAAAGGCTAACTAGGAAAAAAGAAAAGAAAAAAAAAAGATAAAAAAATATAAAAGTATGCACAGGATGATAAATGTGGCTGGAACCAGTGGATAAATAGATAATGAGGAATATAGTGGGATTTTTTGGCAGTTATGTAACAAGAAGCAACAGCGCATGCCCAAAAATAGTTCAAGGGAAGGTCATCTGTAATACTGGGACACTCAGTGAGTACGACTATCAGAAACCCCTTTAGACGACCTTCTAGGACCATAAAATGACTTCCAACAGGAGGCGGACGCATGCAAATTAGTTTTACAACAGTGATGTTTATGTATTAGCTAAGCAGTGCGTTGTAATGAATATGTATGCTCATGATGGAATAAATGCCCTGTTGTAGTTTCATGACACACATTCGATCAGAGGATATATCCTCCCAAGGTGTCCAGCGCTGTAATAAAGAATGCCTACTTTCTAATACTTTTAATTATGTTGTTTTCCGGCCGATTTCGGAATCACCTCAGGCTCGTCGCGGATCACCGAGACCAGTGTTCGGCGACTCCGGCTCCAGTGGAGCTCGGCTCGGCTCGGCCTGGCACGGCCTGTCCCCGGGGCCGCACTGCCACTGAGCAGCTGCACCTGTGCCAGGCCGGGTTCCGGGCCGCCCGGTGCGGGCAGGCCCCACCTTTCCCCGCCGCGCCGCCATAGCGGCGGCTCCGTCCCGCCTCTCGCGTCAGGTGAAACAAGCGGCCCTATCCCGCGCCTGCGCCAGGACCGCAGCAGTTCCCTTACCAGAAGTGCCCGCACCCAAAAGAAGATAAAATAATAGTACTGGTAGAAGGACGTGCAGAGGTGGTGCCTTTCAGAGGGCTAAGTCGCTGTTTACCGGTTGCTTTCAACGCTCAGTTTCTGCAGAGAGCACTTTTTGCTCTCTTTTTTTGCTGTTACTAGTCAGGCAGCGGTGGTCATCATTCCTGAGGAGGCAAAGGCGAGCTGGGTCCTTGTTTAGGCGGTGGCGCGGTATGTGACGCACTGGAGCGGCGCACACGCCCCGCTTCGGGGCCGGACGGAGGCGTGGGCACGATGATGCCCGGGGAGACGCCGCCGCTCGCGGCCGGGACTGCGGCCGCCGGCGGGGCCTGCGGCAACTGCGGTGTTCTCCAGCAGGTAGGCACGGACCACTGTCCCTATGTCTCTGGAGTGGTGTTTTTGCTCGCGGAGGAGGTAGTGGCTCAGCGTCGGGCCGCTGGCGGCTAGGAAGTGTCGGGTACCACAGTCACCACTCCCGGCGCGTCGAGAACGCGGATAGCGTGCGTGGCAAACGGGCTCTGTAAAAGTAGCAGCAGTGTCGAGCTTTAACCAGGCTAAGTGTGGAAAAGTAGTTCGTGTCTTTGCGACGTGCCTAGTGGGATCTGTCAGGGAATTTCTAGTCCTATCCTTTCGGCTTGGCTTCAGTGCAGTGTAAGGACTTACGATTTACTTCCTTGAGGGCTCTTAAGCGAGCGTGTTTTTTTATACTATTACGCTTTGGGTAATATTTGTTTTTCCTTTAAATGAAGAGAAGGTCCTGTTGAGACTTCACGGGGCACACTTAGAATGAGTATGGATAAGAAACTGGAAAATCTGTAGATTGAAGTGAGCTAATGTTTATTGCTGATATTCTGCTAAAGGTTAGTTGGGTTTTGAGGGGAAAAGTTATAGGGATTTAGTATGGAATCTACTGCAAAGGCAAAGTGTGAAGGGCTTTTGTAGTAAGGCTACATTTAAATATGCATACTTTCTTGTGGAGCCTGCATTCTCCATGTGTATTTAAATGAATGTACTTTTGGTGATTTAGTAACTTGTTCACCAAGAGAACTGTAAAAAAGAAGACAGATTATTGTATTTCCTGTAACATTAGCAGTCAGATTAGGTGTTATTTACAGTACTGGTTTTTGGGATGTAAGTTCTTAACTGACTTGAGACTCTTCCTTACAGAATATAAATGAATATGTAGCTGCATTAATTGCACTGAAGCAAAAAATTATTGACGGAGAGTAAGTACAATTGCACACGTTTTTGTTTGTTTGGATTTTATTGTTCTTAAGTACTTACAACAATGTGGTAAATACGACTTGTGGAATGTGGATATTTGTTAATGCTCTACACTAAATGCTGCTCAAAATGAAAGTAAGTTCTTCACAAACAGATCCTAAATCTAGACTGTAAAACTTCTTTAATTTTTTCTGTAAAACATCTGTTTATAATGGCAGTAAACAGGGCTATTTGGTGTACCTATAATATTATAAGAAGTACACGCAGAAACAGTTCTTTGAAGAGATTAATTAAATTTATTTGTTTAAGGCAGTAGATCTTTGATGATATTTATTTAGTTATTTATTTATATTTATTTCATTCATTTAATTGTGCTTGCTTATTTCATTTTTCTGTAGTGAGGAATATGAGAACTAAAAGTTGAGTACAGATGCATATGAACTTTTTCAGCAGAATTCAATCTGGTCATTAAGTTCTGATATTCTGTTGGGATTAAATATCAGAATATGGAAAGTGAAGCTGAAAGTTGTTCAGAACAGTGTGATTATAAAATCCTTCTTACAGTTTGCTTTCTCTTCTGTGCTTGCTTCCAATTCTTCTCAAAACCCATCAACATATGATTGTATGGAATAATATATAAAGGTATGCTATGTATACCTTCGTACTATGGCCTAATATCCATGCTATGTCTCCTAATTGTAGTGCTTTGTTTCTTATGTACCCTTTCCTTGTTATATGTCAATCTGGCTTTAATGAATCTAAATGTCAGTCCTGCATTCTATTTCCAGAGAGTATTTAAGGTAGCGCACACTGGGTCTCTTAACTAGGACCCTTTTTTCAAAGCTCCTTTACTCTGTTGTGATTTCTTTTCTGACCTCTAAACTTTGTGTCCCTCTTCTTTCTGCCAGTGCATATATTTCTTATGGAAATTGCCTCTTCTTTAACTACTTGCAGTTTAGCCTTTTCTTGCCTTACTGGATTATTCTCAACTATTGCAATAGAAAGTAATGCAGCCCTCTCTGTATTGGGGTAACTCCCATCATGTTACTCTTTCTTGTTCCTTCTTCTCTCTGTTCTTAAAAAACATAACAGCACCAAGGAAAGCTACTATTTTCTTTCCTCCATTTGAGGAAGGAAAATAGTAGCTTTCCTTGGTGGTGTCCAATGGCCCTCTTGCATCAGGGTGTCACCCTTTCTGGCTGCTAGGAGACCAACATAGGGCCTTTTGAACTATTTCTCTGACATGTGTGTTCTTTTTTAGGAAAACATCCCTTCAAGTTTGGAAACATGTTTTTTATGTATCTATATATGTGTGTGTGTATATTCTAATATATATGTATTTTATGTCCTTTATCTAAGCAATATATTTTTTAAAGCTGCAATTAGTTAATGGCTACAAATTCTTGTAATTGTTGGGGTTTTTTTCTACTTAAAGCAGTTTGATTTGAGGTGTGAATGGCTTAATGAAATAAAAGTTGTATTGACTGCTATCAGAAAATGCAAACCAATCTTACACTTTCTCTATTTATCTGTAAAGCAAAAGGAAAGATACCCTCACACATGATTGTCAAAATCAGGTGAGAAAATGAGTAATGTCTGGGTTTTTTCTTTTCCTACAGTCGTTTGCTGGCAGAGTATCAACAGAAATGCACTGATATCCTTTAGTTTTCTATTTGCGTTCTTACAGGATTAGTATACCTATAACAATTCTTATAAAAGGGCTTAAGGCTTTCTATTTAAGTTATGAGATGGTGTCTCTAATAAAGAACAAACTGGGTAGGTTTTGTAAAGAAAATAGGCCTTTGGAATTAAAACTATCCACTTAAGATCTGCCTGTTTCTGGTATATGGTTTAAAGTGGTCTATTTGAAATCTGTGTTGCTGAGAATTACTCAATCTTTTTCATGTAACAGAAGAAGCTCTGCTTATTCACTTCAAATGTATTGAAATGCACGTATTAAACACTTCGTTCTGCAAGTTTTGGGGAGGGTTTTTTGTGTTAGGAAGTCTTTACTGGATGTTTCTTTGCAAGTTGCAGTTGGATTGAAATATACTTAAGAACATTTGATAAACTGTTTTTAATTTCTACCTTAACAAGAGATTACAGCTTCAATTTGCTGAACGGTAAGTTTGATTTCTGTTGTTTACTAGAGATGTATTACTATGTTCTCTGTGTTGTGGTTAGTTTTAGAAGTCTGATGGAGTAATAGCAACAGCCATGGGTCTAAGCTTTTAGTGTGGTATTTTTACCATGCTTCCTAGGCCATAGTTAGCAAACGTATGATGAGAAGAGCAATCTGTCCTTCTTCTACCATACCTGTGTGGGATTCTTTCCTTGCCCTGTGCTAGTAATAGTCTTAAGTGACCAAATGGAGGTGTGAAGCTCATGTTTTGGTGGTGGTTAAGTGTAAACCTATTTGGGGCATCCATACTTGTGTAAGCATTTTGACTTAAGAGTTGTTGCTGTGTGCCCTTGCTTATTCTGTGATTATAGAGGAAGAGGCAGCGTATAATTTTTATGGACTCCAGCTTGCCTGCTGAAAAACACTGCAGTTGGACTCTGCTCTTATTTTACAGCGCTGTGTATGTATGCAGACACTTATTACCGGCACTTTGGTGTGGGCAGCAAATCTCTGTGGCACATGCCATCTGCTTGCATCTAGCTTTAGGTTCAGTGTAGTGTTTTAAAATCAGATCTTGAATTTTCTTTAAATAGGTAGAAAAATGAGAATGCTGAAACTCTTAAAGCTTTTGGGTGTCTCTCTCAGCATTTTTTCCATAGGATAAAAGCGTAATACTCAGACGCTTGATTGAAGAATCAGAATGCTGAATTTAAAAGCATCTGTGTTTTTGGCAACTTCTTTTTTAATTGCACATCTCATTTCAGAGAGATCTCTGCTCTTCGTTGCCAAGTGGAGAAGATGTTACAGAAAATTCTGCCTCTGGAAAAGTGCCAGGAGGAGTTGGGTTCCTTGAAGGCAGAGTTGGAGGAAAAAAAGGTGTGCTTGTAAGGTTTTTAAATAACTTGCACTTTTTCTGTTGAAGGAAATGTATCTATTTAATGCTCATCTTAATGAAGCTGACTTTAATGAGCTCCGTTGTTATTTCCAGCTCATTGGGACAGGTAGCTCTGGGTTTAGGTGAAATTAATTAAATGACTTCAGGATTCAGAGAGGCAAAAAGTTTAGGATGTTGTAGTTCTTACGATTTTTGATCAGATTATTTGGTTTTTATTTCCTCACTAAGGAAGGAAAGAAGGAGAAACATTCAGACTCCTTTGATTTTCTGCTCTGATCTTGTCAGATTATTGAATATAACTTGTACTACTGAGAAGGTACCAAGAAAGAGGGTCTGTGCAGAATAGGGTTGTGCTTCTGTTATCTTTTTGAACATATGTTTTTACATTTTTAGCTTCTTGAGTTTATTCCTAATTTCTCTCCCATTGCTTAGCTGAGATTTAGTCTGTGGGAAAGAAGGTTTAGATTGTTCAAATTACCCAAATGTATGTATTTTCTAGACATTATTATTATTTCTGAAGAAAATACCCCACCTTCTTTCTTGTAGTTTTTTCATGATGGTATATTACAGCTGGTGAGGGGGTCAGCGGCTCTGACCCAGGAAGAGGTGACCAGCCCGGGGGGACGGTCCCGAAAGGAATCGCCTTCCCGAGGCCCGGTGTCTTCCCTCAGCTGCTGGCAGGAGGGCCCGTGCAGAAGCTGTCAGCTCTTTAGTGATTATCAGCTCGTGGTTTCAGCTCAGCTCTGCAGGGCAGCCTCCAGGCCAAGCCAGACCAGAGAGAGAGACGAGAAGGCTCGTGTGGCTGGTTCCGCACAGAGGTAGCTTTATTGTGGGTCCCCTCCAGTGAAGGGGAGAGCCAGGGACGAGAACCCTCTCTTCCACAGGGGCCAGAGGGCTTGCTTTTATAGGGATACAGGGGATCAGTAAAGGGCCAATGGATTACAGAGGATCTGGGATGGTCACAGGCCAATGGGTTACGAAAAAATCTGCATAGTGTCTCCCAAAGGATTGTAGGTCTGTCTTTCCTCGCCGTGAAGAGTGGTTGCCTTTCCAGGGAGTCCTGCTGGGTGATTGCGAAATCTCTTATCTCAGCAGAGATCCCTCCAGGGCAGGGGCTGGGCATACCCCACAACGGTATGAGACAGGATACTAACATTTGTCTTGTTGCTGTACCTAGTTTGTGTTCTGTGTTAGAATGGTTTTATAATTCCTCTTCCCTCAGCAAGCATTAGTAGCTGATGTCCTGATGGCACTTTTTCAGAAAAAATAGGACTATATATGGTGTAAAATAGTAAAGCTCTTGACTTCAGCTTCAAGTACCTATCCAGCTAGGTGTTGAAGGCACGTACTCAAAAGATAGACATACAGAGATTTATGTGTTTGTTTGTTATAACTTTTGCCTTTAAAGAAGGAGGATAACCTGACTTTCCAACTTGCTTTTCTTATTGAATATATTGTTTTGGCCTGGCACTGTTTTCATTAGAATAGGTAAGGTATCTGCCATCTATTTTTTTTTTTGCCCTCAGTATGGACATATTTTAACTGTGCTTTCCTTCTTCAGAGTTCTCTGAAGATTTATCGGGAGAGTCAGCTGGAGTATGTTAAAATTAAAGAAGAAATACTAAACAGTGATGCTGTGTGAGTGATGCTTCTTTTTTTCACAACCTTTCTTTGCCTCTCTTACCTCTTCCAAATTTGGTAGTGTACCTTACCTAGTTACGCTTTCCATTTCGCTAAAATTTTTTTACTTACGCCTTTGTAGAACAAGGAGTTGATGGAAGAATGATCTTGAGTTTTGTAGCAAACACTCTTGAGTGCAATGTTAGTTTTATTTATTGTCTTGTCTTGAAGTAGCTTTACATGGTTGTTTAATGAAAGTTTTTAAGAACAGGATGAAATTGAGAAAAAGCTGTAATTTTTCCAGTTTTAAGTGGTTGTTAGTCTCGGCTTTTTGTTATTGCTATCCATTTCAGTTTTGCTGTTAAGTCTCTGAGGCCAGTAGAGGAATGATACTGCCAAAGTGGTCTGTACTAAAATCAGTCCTTAAAATAATTGTTTTTAATGTAACAGCTCAGCAGTTCATAGTGAACTGTCTGCCATGTTTGGAAATGAGCAGGAGGGATTTGGCACCAAAAATGCAGAAACCCTTTTTGCTGCCATAATACTGAATATTCTGAAGCTGTGCCTTGATAATTCCCAAAGTTTGTTTTTCCAGTAAGCAGTCACTCAGAAGTTTCCTTGCCTGGATTGTATGTGTGTGTTAACTCTGACAGCTCTTAGTGGATACTCTAATGAACTTGTCTAATTGCTCTTTAATCCTCTAATACTTTTAACCTTTAAATCACATATATCAGGGAACTGTGACTTCTCAATATTGTGTGGAAAGGTACTCATGCTCACAAAAGAGAACCAGCTAATATACAGCCAAGTGTTGGTAGTTGTGGTTATTTTTCTTCACATGCATCATTTTACATTTATGAAAACCAATAATTGCTCTCTAGTGACTTCGAATTCTAAGACCCTTCTGCTTTTGTAGTCAGCTTTTATTTTTGATGTGTTCTAGCACGCATCCCAATGGGACTCCTGCTGGTGACTCCTTGCTTCCATGTAAGCTGGTTATCATTTTTAACTTTGGTGTTTCTAAGCTATTTTGGTGCTACCAGCAGGTTAAGGGAAGTGATTGGTTCCCTCTGCTCAGTACTAGTGAGGCCATGCCTTGATGTACTGTGCCCAGTTCTGGGCTTCTCTGTACAGAAGGTAAGGGTGTATTGGAGAGAGTCTAATGAAGGTCCATGGAGATGATCAAGTGACTGAAGCACTTCTCAAGAGAGATACTCTGGTATCTTTACATAACTTGTGAAACATACGATATTCACAAGCACAGCATCAGGCCATTATTAAGAGGCTTAAAAGGCCATTATTAAGAGGCCAAAAGATTGTATGAGGAGACTAGCTTTGTTGTCATTTCTTCAGCCAGACTGCACTTATTTCACATATAGGTGTACTCAATGTACTGTGAGCTTAATGGAATATTTAGCACATTGTCCTATCTAAGAGCAGCAGAGAGCAGCTACCCCATTGCTAGCTGCATCTTAAGAGGGAACTGACCACTGTGATGTGCTGGCAGTTTATTGTGTCAGCATTCATAAAATGTTTGTCCCTATCTGTCAGTCATATCCTCAAGAAGAAGGAGCCAGGGAACTGCAGGCCAGTCAGCCTCACCTTGATCCTTGGAAAGGAGATGGAGCTGGTCATGCTTGAACTCATTTTCAGGCACAAGAAAGACAAGAAGCTCCTTGGGAGCAGACAGCATGGCCTCACCAAGGGCAAGTTGCTCACCAAGGGAAAGTCTTGCTTCACTAACCTTATAAATTGACATGTCTGCTAGATGAGGGGAGAGCAGTGGCTAGAGTCTGACAGGCCATCAGTAAGATCTCTGACACTGTCTCCCATAACAGCTTCATCATAGCCCCTTAGGCTGGTGCTGTAGGGGCTGGATGGGCAGACAGTGGATCAAAAACTGGCTGAATGGCTGGGCCTTGAGTGTGGCGATGAGCACTGTGCAAAGTCTAGTTGGAGACTGTCGGCAGCTGAGGCACGGACCCAGACCGGCGTGGAATCTGAATTGTTTATTCGAAGAAACGAGCTGGTTTTATACACTTTTCTAAGACACAGTATTTCCTTATATGGCAGTCCTCATTACATGACCTATCTTGTGTTGTCACATCAACAACACACTTCCTTCTGTGGGATGATCACTCGCTTTTCACCCTTCCATCAGCTCCCGGCAGGCTCCTCTCCGTAGGGGTCTGCTTTGTGACACTTCCTCCCCCCAGGGTCCAGTGGAAACAAACCTCTCTGTGTGCCGCCATGTGCTCCTTTGTGCTGCCATGTGCCTCTGCAGGCAGGTTTTACAGCTTGTAACTCAACTCTATCTTATCTCTCCCCATAAATCCGCCTTTTCTGTTTTATACAAACAAGAATTATAAAACAAAACACTTCTAACATTAGGATGTGTTTGGCCCACTACCCGAACCAAATAAGCTCTGTTCCTCACAAAAGCAGTATCTTTCCTATGAACAGGGGGATAGATGAAAACACTCAATAACTAGTCCTATATATGAAGACTGATTAAACAGCTTGAACTTTGAGAAACAAAGTAAAGTTGTCTGAAACTTCTACCATCACTCAGAGTCTGCAATGGCTGGGAGGTCTTGTTTCACAGTGAAGACTTAGAAAGTCTTTCGCAGGCAAGACTTCCAGGTTTACTTTGAAAGAGAGTCCAGCTTTTATAAGATCAAATCAACACGTCCAAGTGACTTGATTACACTTTTAGGGCAGAAACACCTGGATCTGATGGTATAATCCCCAGTCAGCCAGGGCTAGGGCTTGGTCAGAGCCTCAAGCTTTGACTGAGAGGGTTTCCCTAAAATACTTGCAAAATTGCTTAAAAACTTTATTAGTATCAGTTAAGAACATGACTTCAGAAGAGTTTATCTTTTCCACAAGCTGATTATGAGGCTGGAGTATCCAAGGCTGGTTGGACCACTCTTGCATCGTGGACTGGAATCTGTGGAAACACAAGCATATCTTTGCCCCCAGGTTATCAACGGAAAGGGGCCTTCTCATTTTCCACTTTCAAGATTCTTAACAAGTACTTCAGCTTTTTCTAAGTGAGCCTGTGATCATTCTGAATGCGATTGAAAAATTAAGAACATACAAACCTCTTTGCAGTCTTTTGCAGGGGGCACACCCCATCCCTGCACTTGCCCTTTTCTGTTCTAACAATATGTAACACGAACATCTTTTAACTTACCAAATTCAGGAAAATGTGTAACATAACATGCAGTTTTCTTACTATGAACAGTGAAATAATATATCTAACAGAACAACAACCACTCACCGAGCAAAAATAAGCAAGGTGGTATCATCAGCTGCTTAAATACTGTACCATTTTTACAGAAAAGAGTACTTCGATAAAACATACCAGTTAATTGCTTGAAAAGATAGCTATCACAAAAAAAAAGATATCTATCACAAAAAGCAATCAAAACAATGCAGGAGGGGTCGCAAGGTGATACGGTAAAAAAGCAATCTTTGAGATAGGGTCCAGGATTGTGGCAACATTTTGAATAACAAAAATAGAAGAGTTCTATGAACCAGCTGCAGGAGCGACATGCCTAGCCCGCAGCCACCTCTGCACAAGCTGGTGCAAATGCTGAATGTTGCAGCCCCCCACCCCCAAGGAAGGGGCCATCGGTCCACTCAGTCCTTTTCTCCAGCACAGTATCAGCTCCCAAGGCTCCACAGGGAACGGGAGTCTGGCTGTAGCGGTTCAGGTCGGGCAGCTGCGCGGGTCCCGCCGGCTCATCTCCTCACATCCCACATGCAGAGAACCACTCGCAGCCCCTGCTGTGTGCTGAGTGGAGCTGCAGCCCTGCCAGCTCCCAGCACTGCTGATCCCACCTGCCCGTGGTGTGGGGGCAGCTGCCAGGTGCGGCCGTGGCACAGCTCTGCCATGCGCTCACTGCTGTGTGCTCGCCGCCACGTGCTCGCTGGCATTGTGTGGTCGCCAGCGCTGCTACGCACTGCACCCCTGTGGCCCCACACGCTCTTCCCCCGCCGTGTCTGCCACTGCTGCTGCACTATTGCAGAGGGCAAACGGAGAGGGAACACGCTACCAGGACAGGACTCCCTGGCTCCAGCCACTTGCCGCGACCCAGCTCCAGCTGATGCCACATGGCGCGGGGCAGCATGAGCTTTTTCTACGATACCATCCGGTTCCCCTCCAGGGTCAAATGGGGCAGGGGACAAGGGGCCATCTTCTGGTTCTCCTACAACAGCCCCAGCAGACTTACGGTTCACTGGCGGTGCAGAAGGGGTCGGCACAGCTGCCATGGTGGCACAAGCGTCCTTCTTTGGTCTCTGGGTGCTGCATGTGCTGTGAGCACCTTGCACACTGTCCTCCACGGATATAAAAGCTTTGTCAGTGCTGCGTCACCGCATGTAACTTGGTCCCACAACGCATCCTCTAAAGCGTTGATCAAAAAAGCGAGGATCAAAAATATTGGTACTATCTGAAGTTGAGTCATAGTCTTTTGCCCAGAGCAAGAGTCTGATCAAATCTGTAGACTCAACTTTCCTGCTGTGTTTCTTTAAAATCTGCTCCAGTGTCTCTGTGATGTTCTGTTCGTGGGATACACCATCCCCCATCGTTCCCCGTAGCTTGCCTACAACTTGCAGGGATTAAATGCTGGCCAGCTTTCCTCCTTCTATCAGCTGCACTTCAAGTCCCACGGGGCTCACCGACAGACACACAGTTAGGTGTATAATAAATTCCTCACACGGGGACACCATTTGTTGGCAATTGAGGCACGGACCCAGAGCGGCGTGGAATCTGAATTGTTTATTCAAAGAAACGAGCTGGTTCTATACACTTTTCTAAGACACAGTATTTCCTTATATGGCAGTCCTCACTACGTGACCTATCCCATGTTGCCACATCTGCAGCACACTTCCTTCTGTGGGATGATCACTCGCTGTTCACCCGTCCGTCAGCTCCTGGCAGGCTCCTCTCCCGTAGGGGTCTGCCGTAGGGGTCTGCTGACACCTCCTCCCCCCAGGAGACAAACCTCTCTGTGTGCTGCCGTGTGCTCCTTTGTGCTGCCATGTGCCTCTGCAGGCAGGTTTTACAGCTCACAACCCAGTTCTATCTTATCTTTCCCCATAGGAGACCAGGAGGTAACACTGTACTCTGGGGGGAGACAGTGAGTGCTGCATAGCGAGTCTAGTCCAGTTTAACATCTTTGTTAGTGATCTGCATGATGGGGCAGAGCCTACTGTCAGCAAGCTTGCCAATGACCCAAGTGTGGCTGCTGGGCCAGAGGGGCGTGCTGCTTTCGAGCACAAGCTTGACAGGCTGAAGAAATGAGCTGACAGAAACATTGGGAAGTTCAGCAAAGAGAAGTGTGAAGCCTGCACCTGATGAGGAACAATCACAAACACCAGTACCTCCTGGGGGACACTTAGGTGGACAGCAGCTTGGGGTGCTCTCATGATGTGAGCCAATGATACACACTTGTGGCAAAGAAGGCTACCAGTGTCTTGGTTTTCAAGAAGCAAAGTTTTTGCCAGCAGGGTGAGGGAGATGCTCCTTCTCTTCAGCACTGCTGTTGCCACCCCTGAAGTACTGTGTTAGTTCTGGACTCCTCAGTACAAGACAGACATGGGTATACGGGAGTGAGTTCAGTGAAGGACCATGAAGATGATTAAGGAATACGAGCATCTCTCTATTGACAGAAGGGTGAGAGAACT
Source organism: Corvus kubaryi (assembly GCF_017639235.1). NCBI lineage: Eukaryota > Metazoa > Chordata > Aves > Passeriformes > Corvidae > Corvus > Corvus kubaryi. Next base: position 4,253,246 of record NW_024581137.1, on the reverse strand, counting down.
GGGACTCTTAAGTCTGGAGAAGAAAAGACTCAGGGTTGGTATTATCAATGTCTATAAATACCTGAAGGGTGTGTGTAAAGAAGACAGAGCCAGGCTCACTTCCTTGGACCCCAGTGACAGGACAAGAAGCAATGGGCACAAACTAAGACAAAGAATGTCATGTTTCCTGTGTACATCAGGAAACACTTTTTGCTGTGAGAATGACTGAGTACTTCCACAGATTGCCCTGGGAGCTTGTGGCCTCACCATCCTTGGAGATATTCAGAAGCCATTTGGCAATGGGCCTGGGTAGCAAGCTGTAGGTGGCCCTGCTACAGCAGCATGGGTTGGACAAGGTAACTTCCAGAGGATTCTCACAACCTCAACCTCAATTCTGTGGTTCTGTAGCTGTTTTGTATATGTCTGACACTGAAGCCATTTTAAGCAGTAGGTCATATGAGTTCAGTAATTTGAAAGCTGGATTTTTTCAGAAGCAGAGTAATAGTGAATTTTCATAAAATTACTGTTAATCTACAGTTACTGTTAAAAAACTTAGGTCATGTCCTTTGGTCCAATCTGCCATTCAGAGCCAGTGTCAAAGTTAGCTTGCTCAGGACTGTCTAGTTGAGATCTGAATATTCTACAAGAATGGCAATTCCTGTGGAGTACAACTCCTGTCAACTACAGTTGTGCCTTTATCTTAAAGATCAGATAGGAACTTGAGTTGTGTAGCATAAGAGGAGTTCTGCCCAAATGCATCATCTGCAAGCTGCTTTTCGTAAATTGCTAGATTTAACATCTACCTATTTTCTTAATGTAGTTGCATATTGATGAAATTAGTATAGTACTACATGTGTAAATGTAATTACTTCATTTGTAAATATTATTGCCATGATAATGTTGGCATTTAGTGTCTGTTTATTCAGATTCTTAGTTATTTGTATCATAGCATTTCTATCTCAAGTTGAAAACTACCTATGAGGATTATTGAGTCCAACTCCCTGCTCCTTGCAGGACTACTTAAAACTAAGCTACAGCTAAGACTGTCATTCAGGTGCTTCTGGGACTCTGACAGGCTTGGTGTCAATGAGTGCTTCCCTGGAGAGCCTGAAGAACCTTTTCCTAATGTCCCATCTGAACTTCCACCAATGTAGCTTCATTGCATTTCCTTCTGTCCTGTCAATGGTCACCAGAGAGAGCAGATCAGCACCTTCATCTCCACTGTCCCCCACTGAGGAAGCTGTAAACTGTGATGAGGTCACCCCTTAGCTTTCTCTTTCCTAAGCTGAACAAGCCTGTTGTGATCTTCCACACAGGTTTCTGGGAGTCCTCAGGGTCTGTCATTGGTGACAGATCTGAAGAAGGCATTAAACATCTCTGCTTTGCATCCCTATTTGTGACATGACTAACCTCATCAAGCAATGGACTGATGTTATTTCTGATCTTCCATTTGCTGTTAAGATATTTTGAAAAGCCCTTTTTGTGTCCTTCAGAGTACTGGTCAGCTTGAATTCTAATCGAGCTTTGGCTGCATGGGTCTTCTCCCTGCAATGGTAAACAGCATCTCTGTAGTCTTCCTGTGTCAGTTGATCTTGCTTCCAATGTCCATGCATTGTACATGTAGTACTTCTGTGCATTCACTTGAAGATAATCTACAGAGAAACAGAAGTTTCTTACCTCCTATTTTCTAAAGGACAACTCCCCCCTCTCTCACCCCTCCTTTTTTTTTTTCTGTAAAGATGTTTTTATGAGGAATTTTGCTGAAATTCTCACCTATGGCTTGACTGTCAATGCCCTCATATAGGAAAGTAAGTATGAACCTCTTCAGGCTGAGAAGGCACAGAATCATTGGCCTATTACTTTATAGTATAAATGCTTTGACTACTGAACATGCAAAAGGTGATCAATCATCCCATTTATGAGTGGGTTTTTGAATATATTCTGGTTAATGTCTGAAGTGGTAATTAAAGCCTGAATATCCAGAAAGGCTTAGACAGTAAATCTCAATCTATTACATAGGTTTTAATATGGGGAATAGATGAACTGTGTTCTGCTTCATGAAGGTGATTGGCGAGCATTGGTAGAATCCTCTACTTACCACAACAGTTTAAAAACAATTTCTGGGATATTGGAATTTAACAGAAGAAAACAGTAGAAATGTTTGCTTTTCTATTTATTTATTTTCCAGTTCTGTGTGTTTTACATATAAGGTAGGGTTGGAAATGCTGAAGTCAAAATTGTTCGGGATGCATAATGTTTTTTCTTTTGGTTTGGCTTTAGTCTAAAGCACCTGGATGTTCTGAACAAAAAACTGTGGGACATGAGTGATCCTGAAGGCTATTCATGGTTATCTCATTGCTTAGATACTATTAATTGTAAGCAAAGCTTGATTGTTTTTCAGGAGTAAAACGAACCTGTTTGCATTACATCATAGAAATGCAAAAAACAGAAGCCAGTTTTCTGGAGTTGTATTTCTAGTTCCAAGTTGTAGCTGAAGGTATTTTTATATACTTGGATTAGTGGATTGACGCTCTCAAAAGCAAACTTGGCCTCTGTAACAGATACAGCTGTTTGTGTGAGAATGTCAGCAACATGCCACCAGTTTAATTTTTCAACTTCAGGGACTCATTGGTCTCACAGGTCCTGGGTATAGGAGGTGTGTTTTCTCTGAATGGCTAGATTTATTTTTTTCTGGCTTTTCATGCAACATAGTTCTATTTTAAAAAATGATCTATTAATGTGTTCTTTTTAACAGGAGAAGGAAACTGGAAACAAAAGTGAAAAAACTTGAAGGTAACTTTCTACACTGAGTGGGACAACAGTACAGTAACATAACCTCTTTTTTCCTTTTCTAACCAGAGGAATTTTGACTTTAACTTTGATGCCCAAGGAGCAAGGCAGGGCAGTACTATGTGGGGTGCTTAGTCTCTGATTTACGTCAGCCCTCCTGCAGAATGTTTTCTGCTGAGTGTCTTATGCACATGCCATAGATGAAGCTGGTGGGGAACTTCTGGTCATGAAAACTTCAAAGGATGGAGTCTTACCAGGTTCTCTAGGCAACTTGATTCAGTAACATGTTTTTTCTTATAACTAGCTGGAAACTCTCATGTTTCAGTTTACACCTAATGTCTATTATACAGCAGTGAACAGTCCCATTCCCTCTTCTTGATACCTTCTTGTACAGGAAAGCTGTTGGATTCTTTCTAAGATTCATTATGTTTTCCCCTCTGGCTAATTAAGTGTAGTTCAACAAGCCTGTTTTCATAGGGCACGTGCTCCAGTGTTCTAATAATCCTGGCTGGATTCTTCATGTTTGTGTTCGTATTTAAGTATATGGTGATCCTGATGCATGTTTTCTGATTTCTAAATATTCTAGCACTTGTGTTTTGGTTGGTTAGTTAGTTTGTTTGCTTGCTTTGTTTTTACATGGAGAAAAAGCATTGGCTTCATGGCACTGTGTTTTTGTTGTTTTGCTGGTAGAGGGTGAATGTACATAAGACTTTTTGAGACTTCATTTGCTGTACTGTCAATTGGCAAGGCAGATACTTGCATTCATATCGTGCATATTATAGCTGTGCTTACCATAGTTTAAAATACAGTGAACTGAATGCCTTATATCTTAGTGTTAGAAACCCCCTGAATCCTACTGTAAAGTGCAGGTACAAGGTGTTTATTTTTATGAGAATTTTGGAGTTCCATTACAGGACAGCCAGGTTTTTTACACACTTGCCTCCAAAATCTCAAATTCTGGCAGAACTAGAACAAAATACTGAGAGAGAGTATGGGTTAGGTCCAATTTCAGTGACTATTTTATCTTTCTTTTTTTCTATGTCCATTAAATGTCTCAGATCTTGTATCTTTTGTCAGTATGAAATTTTGCCATGATTGGTTTTCTATTAGCCTACCACCCAAGGTTCCTTTTTAACAACTTTTATTTTAATATGCTCTCTTCTGATTTGATCAGCAGGAAGGTTCCATTTATTTTCTTTCTTATCCATATATGTCATCCAGCTGAACTCTCAGGAGTTCTCTCTAACTCTGTCATCTGAGAATTTTCCTACAAACCTCACTTTCAGTTCTCACCTACCCTGTACCCTATATTTCCACCCATCTGTACTCTTTCAAGGTGTCTGTTAGACATTAAGAGATAAGGTCCTCTTCTCTATTAGTCTTGAGTGCTATCTGTATCTTTCTAATGCAGCTGGCTATGGTGTTTTCATCTTTGAACCAGAGCTCTTTTGAATAAGAGAATAAAAAGTCCCTTGCATCTCAGTTTTATGTCCTTTTTTCACTTGGTGTATATTGTTCTACAGTACAATATTATTACAATATGACCCACTCTTCATTCTTGCATATAATTGAGAAAAATAATAAATGTATTGCAGTGGTTCAAAACAGTAATTATGCGGTAGAAGGCAACATACATGTATGCATTAGTTGTTTCTGAATGAACCAAAATATAGCTTCAATAAATTTGTATTTCACACTATCTGTTTTTTTCTGGTGATTTGATTTGCAAACTAGTGACCAGCACCACTTAAATGAGTAGCCTCTTATAGTGTAGCTTCTGAATTGAATTTTGGTTCTCTTTTTTGAAGAGGCTGCAACAAAGCATACACAGGACTTCAGACAACTGAAAACTGAAAAGAAAAGGCTTGAAAAGGAGCTAAAAAAAGCACAAGTAAGGCTTTCCTTGTCTTTGGGTGAAGCTTCTTTAAGTATTTTTGGGGGAAAGAAAGGAAGCTATTAGTGTAAGAGATGCTGAAACAGTACATTTTTGGGGGGATATTGAGTAACTAAACATAGCAATTCACCATAAGAGAAAAATTTTCCAACTGAAGAATGACCTTTGAAATGTTGATTTAGATTTCATGCTCTTTAGAGTTGATGCTCTAAAAATATGTATGGCATAACAATTCTGTACTTCTTAATTTTATCAGGGAAAACTTGATGGTGTAATTAAAGAGAAGTGCAGAAAAGGTAAGTGTTTACCTTTGAATGCCTTCAGATTTGTATGTGATATTGTTCTATTTGAACATTTTCTTTACACCTCTTCTCTTTTTAATAGTTAAGCATGCAGAAACTCAGAGTTCAAGTGAAGACCTTGCAACAGATATAGACAAAGGTAAGACTTTTTGCAAGTCCATTCTCTGTGTGGAACCACTTGTTATGAATTTATTGCAGCTCTTCTGGAGTTGCATTTTTGGAAACAAAGGATACTGCCAAAGTGCTATAAGAGCAGATGTGGTTGATACAAGTAGGTTACACTGATGAAGGACCAATGTAATAGATTACTATTTTCAGTTTTGCAGTAAGGAAAATACTTGATTCATAAAAATGACTAGTGTACCCTGTGCATGTGTGAAGTCATCTGATGTGCAATTATAAAACAGAATGCAAACACTGAAAAAATTACAATCTCTCTGAAGCTCACTGAAATCATAAAGGACCACATAGGAGCGTAATCTGGTACAATTTCTATATGAGACTTGGTAAATCAAGTGGAAATACAAGAGGTATAGCTGTATCTTATCCTATTGACTTTTTTCCCCCCTAGTGATCTAAAATACATGCTACAGATTATCTGAATCTAATTGTAATGGAGCAAACTCCTTCAAAACTTCCTCTGAAGTACCGAGGCCAAACTTTAATTAAATTTTTTTTTTGTAGTCTTTTAAAAGGCTGGTACTGCTTTTGAACTGTTTAGATATTCTGAAGGCAGTTTTGAGGCAAAAGAACTTCACTGTTCTATTTCTTGCTTTGCAATATGTTTGTTGCAGAAATTAAATTTTCTGGAAAAGCCAGGCTATGTCAGTTTCTGTGTGTCTTGGCATATTTTTTACTTTTGGGTTGTACTGAATTGGTACCCAATTTTATCCTTTGATTTTTAATTAATGGCAAAATAGGAAAATTAATATCTGAGCATTAATTTGAGCTTCAAATAGCAGCAAGGAATTATTAGTAATGAGTAAATGTTAGTGTTGTTACTAGCTGTTTAGCAAAGTTTGGCAGGTTTTCCTCTTATATGCTGAAGATTTTTTAATATGCTTCTTCATAAAATAATAGCAGTTTGCTATGGCCTTTGACTTACGGAATTTGCATAAAAACAGTTCAGTTCCTGATCTTGGATTGTTGGATCTGATAGTTTTGGCATAAGTAGATGAGGTGCTTGTGTATTTTACTGAGGTTCTTCCCTCTCCACCTGCCCTTCTGTCTCTGAAACTAGGTTGTTTGACATCACCTAGCAAAGGTGCTGTTAGGACCGTAGACAGAGTCTCCTAGTGTTGTGGCCTGATAATTAATTCGGATACATGGTGGTATTACATGATAAGACTAAGATGAATTATTACTGAGTGAGCATAAATGTGATACACATCTTCCTAGAAGATTTTCTCCCAAGTTCATGTAAATTGATTAGTTTTACAAAGCTGTTTAATTTCACTAATGCTACATTTGAATCTGCTTTTACATTTTACTCTGGGGGCTGCTACAAGTTTTTGCAGTACTCCCTATAAAAAGGAAAAGCTAAAGCATTCTCCAGCTATTGCTTTAGACTGCTGTGTGGATATGGCCAGTACAGGATCCATTCCCTAACTGGCATCTAGCATTTTTCTTTCACTGAAGCTTGTGCCTTGTCTTAATTTTTGTTGTGAGCATTTTGTATTTTGTTGTAGGTATGTCTGTGTTCTGAGTAAAATGAACATAAATTCTTATTCAATTTTATCAATTTATTTTAAATAAATAAATTTTTTTATTTATTTATTTTAACAGGAAGAGTGAAGCTCTTGTTAGAAGAACTCTGGATGTGCATTGACAGTGCAACAGGAAAAAGAGAAAATGAGAAAAATGATCCTGTCTTAGGTACAATGGCATGCAAAGTCTTGAAATTTTCTTGATGCTCTCTCTTTTTCTGACCAAAAGGCAATATTGGTACTTTTCTTTCAGCTTCTATTTGGGATAAGGAATGGTCTGACAAAAGAACACGAACTGTTACGGACGGTAGGTTCCAGTTGGGTACTGACTGCATAACACTTTTGAAAGATTTAAATACTTTCCTTGGTGATTGTCTGGTCAAGTACACATGTGATTAGAATATCTGAAAATAATTTAAATATTAATTTGAATGGGTAAGTAAACTTGAAATTTGTAATTTGCTGTTGCAATCGAGAAATCAAATTCTTTTACTGTCCATAAGTCGTCAAAACTCATCTCATGTTTAAACTGTAATTACTATATCATTATGAACTCTGTAGTATATAATGTGAATGATGGGGCATTTGGGCTCTTTTTAGTCTGAAACAAATATGTGGTAACATAGTTGAATTATAAAGTTTAAGAAGCTGGTACCTCCATTTTCTTCATTGTAATGTGATATTCAGATAATAATAAAAAATAATCTGAGTAGTTATCCACATGCATATTCACAGCAAACTTGAACTGCTTTAACTTTACATAGCAGATATCATTTTCTTTCTGCACTTGAGAGTAATAGGTGCCTTGAAACTGCATTAATTTCTGTGTTGCGTCTCTGGAATGTTTTTATTAAGCTTTTTTGTTTTTTTCAGTTCCTCTATTACTTTGTTTTTTCTGTAACTAAATGTGTAGAGATACTGCCTAGGATAGGTTCCAGCTGCATAAAGAGCTTTGAAGATAAACTTTTCAAAGACCCTGTTAAGTCTGAAAATTTGCTACTACTGTAGATCCCAGTGAATCTGGCTTCAGATGTGTTCCAGTGAAATCCACTTAAGGGGGGCCAAAATATAAGGACCAGCTCATAAACCTGTTGATCAACCTTACTTCCATGAGTTTAGTGCAGCAGATACGTAACTTCAGCTCCAAAACTGAGCTGGACACTTGTGCCCTGCAATTCTGAATTTAATGTCTTGATCAAGGGTCAAATGACAAGAACAAGCACAAGAAACTGAAGAGTTTGAAATATATGTGATTTTAGGGCTATCAGGTTCCAGAGTAATCTCTTTGCCATCCACCAAAAGAGGAACTTTAGATTCCAGTAGTTCTGTCCCATCTTTCCTATTCAAATCTTTGCAAGGAAGCTACAGTTCTTTCATAAAAGGAAGCAATTATCTGTAGCAGTCTCTTCTAGCCAGTCCTTCTTTCTGCCCACTTCACTGTGGAGAAAATTCTAAGCTTAGAACATGCTTTTGTTGAAATGGTTAGTTATCATAGAAATACATCTTCCGTTCTGTTACTGGTTTGGTTTTTTCCCTCTTCAAGCCTAGAACAGCCGTCCTGTTGTTCACCCTCTTATGAAAGTGGCCATTACCTTGAATTCATAATAACAAAGTGCTTGTGTTTACAGGTGCAATCTTCTAGGAGAAAAGGGATCTTAGTGAGTTTGTCCTAACTTCTTGTTCCATATTATAATAGTTTCAACTTAGAGAGCAGATCAGTTTGATGGCAATATCTTTTCCAGAGAATTTCAGTTCATCTGCTGCCTGGATCTAACCTTTCAGAAATGTACTTCTTTTGATAGATTTCTTCATACATTCAAATGTGCTGTAAAATACCCAAAGCTTTGCATTATGATCAGTGTCTTCTCTGTTCCGCTAAGGTTGATGCCACTTTGAATGATTTTCTTGAAGAATGTGTTCATACATGAAAACTGGAAGACTCGTGAGGCTTTCCAAATGTGCTGTTGTGAAAGCATCATAGGATAATGGGGGTTTGCCAAACTTAATTTAAAAGCATTTGGTAGTATTGTTACAAAACTACCAGTAATAAAGTTGACAACACCTGTGTCTGACCATCAGACCAGTAACCTTAGGACATAATCTAAGGCTAATAAGCCATTGATGGTTTTTTAGTCTTTGGAAAACCCTCTCTTAGTTTGGCCATAAAATCACCTACATTGTGAATAAGCATTTAAAGAAACATTTGAAGAATGTTGCAGCTGGTTGCTGAATATTTTGGTTATTTGGGTTCTCTAACATGTTCTGTTCATATGTTATGGTGAGATGAACTGAAGGAACATGCTAAGACCATGTCTGTGAGGAGCCAACCCTCTTCAAGAAGTAGTCTGTAACTGGGTTCTGAGCTAAATTTGGCTTACTACTGAGCTATACCCTTTTTATCTGCTCATCTTTTTTGTTTGGGGATGCGGGATAGGGGAGAAGCTGCATGTGGATCTTAAAAACAGAGATGGAAAGGAGCACACTGGAGTTGTCTGCTTTAATATCAGATAAAAGGAGATAAACACAGTGGTATTATATGTAAAACACAAAGATGAGACTGAATCCCCAGGGATGGATATATGTGTTTTATGGTCTTGAGATTTAAGTCCATAGAACATGAATGCTTTGAGAAGCAGACCTCTCTTCTGTCTTTAAAACCGTATGAAAATCTCTCAAGATAACGCCTTGAGATATAATGTAGAATTGCATATTTAGTTTTGGGTATGCAGTGTTCACCATAGTTCTTTGTTTCAGGTCATGGAATATGTGGATTTGCTGTCTCAGAAAACAGAATTTGTCTGTAACTTCAAAGAATAGCTAGTGTATGAAGCATCCTGAAATTCACATAATTGGAAACAGGTTGAAAAATTCTGCCTTGTCAGGGCATTAAAAATTTTCTGTGGAGGATTTTTTTTCTTGGAGAAACACCATTTGTTTTTGAGAAATGTGCAGTTGCTACTGCCAGGCATCTACAATCACTGTGCTGATTATGATGAGGGTTTGCTGTGAATCAGATGAGGTTCTATGGCTAGATTAATTATTTTTATAAAATACCACATCTTAATCTAGTCCTTCGTGAGAGGAAAAAACCACAAGACTTGTTTCAAAAACTTGCTTTGTTGCTTGGAGTGCGGAGAGGACAACTTGCAATGGTGAATTGCCTTGCAATGTGGACAATCAAGAGTAAAGTTTTGGGTTTTAAAATTCAGTTTGCTTAGTACCAAGGCAACCCACGTTAGCATTGGATCACTTATTTCATCTCTGCTTCTTTCTCCACTCTGCATCAAGAAGGTATTTCAAGTAGTACATGATAGATTTTGGTGCTGTTTTCAGATCAGAGTAATCTTAATCTTCTCTCAGAAGTGAGAGAAGGCAGCAGTTTAAGGGTTTGAAGCTACATGAACTAGATTTCAGGTTGTAGATTTCAGGAGAAAACTTAATCATTTCACTGACTCACATGATGAACAAGAGTGCAATTCCCTGGATAAAGTAAAATTTGTCTGCGAAATACGATCTTTGAGAAGATCCTTACAATGAGATGGACTCAATATTAGTAGGGCTTTTCCTGGACCTGAGGTTGAGGTCAAGGTGTCAAAGAGTTGACACTTCCAGTAAAGAAACTTACTTATGCTGAATCTTTAAAAATTGCTATGACAACTCTTCCTACAGATAAATGGGTAACTATGAGAAAAGTATCTCATTCCTAAAGCAATGCAATTATCAGGGACTGGGTTGGAAAGGGTTGAGTAGGGAAGTTTGGAGAATCTTAGTTATTCAGAAATTATATCTTTGATCCATTTTTCAGAGGAAACTTTTAAACAGACGATATGTATCAATATTCTTGGATGTGATGTAGGTGCATGTCTGATTTTGAGAGTATAGATAGGATGTAAAGTTCCTAATAACATAGTACTATTGTGTAGTTCACTGTGAAAAGTAAACTTCCTAATAGTCTAATTGGAGTTCTTATGGGGCAAAATATGTAATTGTGTTGCTGCCCACTTCAGTGCAGGGAAAATTCTGAGCTTTGAAATGATTGGCACAAAACAGAATGAAAAAAATCTTAAGAGAGAACCAGCTTCTGAATTTTCCTTATTTTCTTTGTTTCTCCTTGTCAAATATCTCCTTTTCCCTTAGATCATTTAATGGAACTCAAATTGTAAAAAGAATGTAGGTTTTTCCTGAGAAAATTTAGAACATCCTGGAAGCTCTATGTGACTGTGGCTTGTAAATGGTTTTATACAACAATGTATTATCTTAATACTTACAAGATGTAAAGGAGATGGGAGAGCATACTTCTCTTTGGTGAAAATTATGTGCTAGGGCCCTTCAGGCTGATCAGTTTCTCCCTCCTCCTGGTGTCCAGTGCAGCAATTGAGATTTTGAGATTTTTACATGGAGTTGCTACATGAAGTGACTGAGATGGTGTCAGGGTTTGACGCTGGCTAAGCACCAGACACCCACAAAAAAACCATCTACTTATTTTCCTCTGCTATAGCTGAGCAGAAAAGGGGGAATTGAAAACTTCATTTTCATGAGTTGAGATAAGGATTATTAAGAAAAAAAAAAACACCTTAAGGCAAAACAGGTTCAAAACTTAAACAGTATAAGGAAGATTTATTATTAACAGAATTAAAATTAAAAAGGGTAATGAGAACCAAAGCAAACATTCAGAACACCTTTTTTTTCAGTCCCTCCCTCTTTCCACTGACCATGCAAGGAAACAAAACACGGAGTTTTGGTCAGTATTTCACCTCTTAAAAGTCTTTCTTCAGTATGCTTAAGGAAAAGTGTTTCTTCTGCCATGCTGTGGGATCCTTCCTATGGGAGATAGTTCTTTGCAAACTTTTCTAGCGTGGTTTTAACTTCCACAAGCAGCAGTCCTGCCTGAACCTGCTGCAATGGGAGTCCCTTCCACAGGCCAGGCAGTCTTCCCACAGCTGCCTAGCATGGGTCATTTTAGTTCATGGGGTTTAATCTTTTAAGGATGAGCTATTCTAGTTTGGAAGCGAAGGCTCTCTTCCTCTATCTCTGAAAGCAAGGGTCATCTCTCTCTGTTAGAGTTCTTCACTAGATTACAGCTTTTTTAGTATCCACGTGCTCCAGTGTGAGTACTCTTCTTCACAGGCTGCACGTGGATCTCTGTACCCCTCACGCACCTCATGAATTATAGGGAAACAAGTTTGTTGTGTTTTAGTCCTCACCACAGCTTGCAGGAGAATCTCAGCTCCAGCGCTCGGAGCACCTCTTCCCTCTCCTTTTTTTTCACTGACTTCGGTGCTGCCATGTTGGTTTTCCTCATGTGTCCTCACTTTTCCTCTGACTTGAAAGAAAGTTGGTGTCTTTAAATTGCAGTTGAGAGGCTGATCTTGTCCGGGCTCCACACTGGGGAATTGCTCACCATCTCTTGCTGCTGGCCACGTGGTCTCTACTGGCACCACACAGCAGGCCCTGGCCATATGGTCCTTGCCAGCACCACATGGGGGGCTCTGGCCTCAGGAAGGCCCCAGCTGCACGGGCCCCGGCAGCCACCTCACCACCCCTCAGGAGAAGAAAGAAAGAGTTTCCTGTGGTTTTTCCTTTCTTGAATATGCCATCACAGAGGCATTACCAAGTTGTCTGATTGGGCTAGTAACCTGCCCATTGTCAGAGCCTTCAGCAATTGGCTCTGTGCCAGACATAGAAGTTTCAAGCAGCTTTTCTCCCGCCCCCATGAAAATCCACGCTGTGTTAAATGAATACAGATGGATCTTTGAAATAGGGTTATTGATCAATTTTTCTAATTTAGTCCTTTGGTGGAGCTGATGTATTAGAATGTGCTTAAAAGTTTTTGATTGCTGAGGAGGTTATTTTGACCTATCAAGTTAAAGTAATATTTTTGAATATGATACTACCATTGATGTTGCTTCAGGAATGTCTGTGCAAGTTCTAGTAGTGGATTAACACAACAGTAATGAAGCACACAAGTTATTTCTTTCCAACAGAATGCAAATTGTGCCAATTAAATTAATACATACCCTGCTGAAAACCATTTTGTGCATGTGCTGTTCTTTCTACTATGGGATGGTATTGTGACCTGCCTCTGAGCCAGGGCAACCAGATTTGTTGCTAAAGGATCCCTTGTGGTGCATTAAAGTAGAAAAACGCTAAGTAGATATAACAACAAGTTTTATTAGAACTGCTTTGAGACCATAAATGGAAAACACTGTAATGGATTGGAAAGGGGTGTATAGCTGTTCTGAAGTGCATAATCACCCTAAGAGAGGAAAACTGGAAAGAAAAAACAGAGAGGAGAAAAGGCAAAGATAACCACCACCTGTGGCTCCAGTGCCAAGTGAGTGATTGTGGTCTGTGGTTGCGATACACAGTGGGAGTCCATCAGAGGTGGAAGCCCGCATAAGCATCAAAAACTGGGGTTTTTATAACCCTCATTCTTCCAGTTAACACCCCAATACCTCCTCCAGGAGGAGTTCTGGATGTGTACAGTCTTCTTTCTAGAAGATCCTGGAAGTCTGGCAGTGTCAAGCAGGGGTGTGAGAGTGTGTGTTCAGTGGCTGGAAGAAGTTTCTGAACAAAGGTTCTGAGTAAAGTTTCAGAGTTTTGCAGTGGCTCGTGATGCATGAGGGAAACAAGCATAAAAAAATCCCTACCATACCTCTGCAGTTAAATTGCTTTACAGCAGTTGCTCCTTTAAATCTAAACTAGCTTGTTTAAGGCAAAATTTGGTCACAAGATCCAAGTGGTTCACTGCAGATGGTACCCATGCACAGAATAGGCTTGATCTCTTGCTTGAATACTGTTGATTTTGTGTCCAGTAGTGTTTGTGAATGCTGTAAACAAGATCATATAAGAATTGCAAATACTACAGAGTAGTTTTTAGTTCCATGTGACACACTGGAGTTTTAGGATTGTTGATTTCTATTGTCTTATTTGAGGTAATATTTTCATTTTATAAAATCATAGAATTTAAATTTCAGGAAACTGGGCCATCTTTTCCCTTTTTGAAGTATTTAGCACAATTATAATAAATTTAAATTATTTGTCTTTAGACTTTCCTGAATGAATGTATTTTGACTGCATAAGAAGTGAGTTACTGTATAATCACAGAATCACAGAATAACAAGGTTGGAAGAGACCTCCAAGATCTTCGAGTCCAACCCATGTCCTAACACCTGAACTAGACTATGGCACCGAGTGCCATGTCCAGTCATTTTTTAAACACATCCAGAGATGGTGACTCTATAATAGTATAAACTATTTGAAAAGTATCAAAAGATTTGAAAAGTAACAAAACACAAGTACAATGCAAAGAATCACACAGAGCATTTGGACATGCTTTCTTGTTGTTAGAATAACTGTGTAAAACTGTATAGTTGACATCTTGGAAGGGTTGTCAAATGCTCAGTATCTTTCTCTTAGTGGTTCAGACTCCTTTGTGCATAGGTACATTGTGGGACTTTTTTTATTAAGGGTTCAGCTCTGACTAAATAATATCATTAAAGACAAAATCTTGTGTGATTAGACTCAATATTTAAGTTTAAAGAACAAACAATTTAAAAGCATATGCATATTAAATCATAAACTAGAAATGTAGCTAAGAGCTCCCTTGCTGTGTTTATGTCAGGGTATAATTGTAACTTGCCTGGAAGTACAGCTGCTGGCTGAAACCTGCAAGTTGCTTTAAGCTGAGAATTACAGCCTAAGTTGGGAATGTCTGTGCATGGTTGTCCTGCTTTTCATGACTATGAGTTACTGGGCAAAGACTGAAATAAACCATAGGGACCTTCAATCTTACCAGGAATGGCCCTTCCTGATAGGAAAAACTGGGAATGTTTTAATGATCTTAGTCAGAAAGTGTTTGGGGAGAAGCTCTTTGCACACACATGTGAAAAAATAATTGTAAATAACAACATCACATTTCTATAAGGAAAGCATTTCTGAAAGTGACTACGATCTTCTATGGAAACATCACTTGAAAATATGGTATTACATTTTTATTACTATTATATATTATCTCTGTAAACAAAAATGGGAGAGGAAAAATTCTTAACAATATTTTTCTGTCTTAGATACTGTACAAATCCACCAAAAGATCAGGAAGTGTGATGGTAAAACGCTACCTTGGTGTTCTTCAGTGGAAAGTGCTGTAAAGCAAAATTCTGTAACAGCAATGGTAATTCAAACAAGTACTGAGCCTTTTGGAAATGACTGTGCTGAGAGCAGGACTCCTGAAGAATGTCTGCACGGTGGTGAGGATAAAACTGTAGATGTGATGATACAGACAGGAAGGGAGCACAGCACTTCAGGCTTCTCCGATCAGGAGCAGAGGGACCCAGGTGAAAATGTGATCGATATATTGAATTGGGCCAGGCCTCTTCCTGCTCTACTTTCTCCAGTACAGCTTTCACCACTGACTACACGGGTGAGTTTCAGGATGCATCTGACTTGGTACTTAACTTGGTCTTAAAATTACTGAAGAAATAATGATTTTATATTACTGGGCTTTTTTTCCCTTTAGTATCAGTATTAGTTATTCATGCAATTAAAGGGTCTCTGTGTGTTTAGATCCATATGGATACTTTTCTTACCTTGTAGCATACTGCCTGTGGAAGGGAGCAAAACCATAATTTTCAGAAGTACGTGTGTCATGGTTTAACCCCAGTCAACAACTAAGTACCACACAGCTGCTTGCTCACTTTCCCACCAGCATGATCCTGAGGAGAATTGGAAGAGTGAAAGTGAGAAAATAAGTTGGTTGAGATAAAGACAGTTTAATAGGAAAAGCTGTGCACGCAAGCAAAGCAGAAGAAGGAATTCATTCACTCTTTCACATGAGCAGGCAGGTCAACAGGGCTCTGTCATGCGTAATGGTGACTTGGGAAGATAAATGTCATCACTCCAAATGTCTCACCTTTCCTTCTTTCCCTCTCTTTATATGGTCAACATGATGTCTTAACAGTATGGGATATCTCTTTGGTCAGTTGGGGTCAGCTGTCCCAGCTGTGTCTCCTCCCAGCTTCCCATGCACCCCCAGTGCCCTCACCAGTGTGGCAGGAGGAGAAGCAGAAAAGCCCTTGACGCTGTGCAAGCATTACTCAGCAATAATGAAAATGTCTCTATAGTATTAACACCATTTTCAGCACAAATCCAAAACATTCCCCCACAGTAGCTACTGTGAAGAAAATTAACTATCCTGGCCAAAACCAGTACACAGTCACCTATGTCTCAGCTTGCTGTCATAATTTCCCTATGGTGCAGACTTGAAGTCCCAATTTGTGTTCAATATAAGCATGGCTTTCATAGCAAAATTCCAGAGATTGAAAGTTAAATGCTACTCAAATGATCTTTTCCAGTAAGCTTAGAATGCACAGTGGTAGATAAAGAAGTCTCTTTCTTTTTACAGAGGTAGTTTCATTTGCTATGAAGAAAAATGATGGAGTAGGTTGTAATTTTGTTGACCAGCCTTAGTCTCTCAAAACCACTGCATGTCAGGGCCTTAAGTGTACTTGTTTAGAAAAGTAGGTCTTAAAACTGATACCAGGGTTTAGATTATTAACTTTGTTTTTTGATTGAAGGGTATGTTGTTTGGAGAAGTCACAGGTTCCAGTGATGAAGAAGATGATTGCAGTACTTCTGCAGTGAAGGATATTTTACAAGAAGACCAAGTTCAGCCTCCGAGTTGTAATGTAATCAGCCCAGGTGATGAGTGTAACAGACAGAGCAAATCATGTGAGCATGGTTTTGATGCAGAAATCTCACTTAATCTGAATTGGAATGAAAAGAATATTTGTATCAGTCCAAAGATGTCAAGCAAGGAGGAGAAAGATGCTGAAAGAAAGCAAGCTGAAGGTGCTACTTTAATTACAAACATGGAAACTAACAAAGATTGTTTGGAGGAGAATTCTGAGGATATGGAAACTGAGAACAGAGAACTATCTGGAGCAACAGCACACGAATTGGAAGACGTGGAAGAACAGAAAGGAGATAGTGAGGACGTGCACAGTGAAGAGGGAGATTCTTCAGCAGATTTTATGTTACAAAGTTTCAAGCCTCAGAATCAGATAGAAAAATGTAGTGTGGTAGAGCAAACAGAGGAGAATGTAACCTTAATTAGAGCTGTTGATAATGAGAGTACACATGAAAAATGTGGTGAATTCGTGAAAGCAGAGAAAGAGAGATTATTAGCACAGAGAGAAACTCCCAGAGAACCATCTGTTCCACAAAGTATTACTCATTTGCTATCTGAACAATGCATTCTGCTTCAAAGCGAAGATTCTGAGGAAAAATCTGATGTGTTGATAGAAAATGAAGTGGTTGAAAATAAATCAAAAAATGTAACCGAAGTAACTAATATGGCTGGAGCTATTGAGATCTCTGCACACTCTCAGTGCTCTGAAATAAAATATGACAGTGAAGAGATTCTGGAGAAACAACATATGCAAACAAAAAACGAAGTGAACAGAGAATGTGAACCAGAGACTGTTGAAGTCTCTAGGCATTACTTACCTGTATCTGCTACTGAAGGAATCAGAAATTTATTGTCAGTCTTTCCAAAAGATGAACAGCTCAAAATTGAAGACATTAATATAACCAAAGCTCCAGCTATTGAACTAGCTATGAAATTTAACAGAGAAAGTGTTCTAGAAGTAGCTGAATTGTCAGAGCAACTCCATAGTGCAGAAAATGTAAAACTAGTAGATATAAATGAGGGGGTATATTTAGAAAGCAAATCACATCAGGAGGAAAATGATACCAATTTATCTCAAAGGAAGTCAGACTTGGAAAATATACTTGCACTACCAAAGACAGCGTGCATTACTGATGAAGAAAGCAGTGTAGCTAAGTGTGAATCCTCTATGTTAGATTTTACAGAAGTGAAAGGTGAAATAAAGCAATCTGAAAACTTACGTAATACGTTAGAATGTGGGCAGTCCAAATCTCAAAACTTTAGAGTGTTTGAATCTCAAGAGACTGAAATCAAAGTTAATCCAGAAGATTTTGGAGGGGAAAGCAGTGAGTTATTAGCAAGAGGGGATGCTATTGAATCTATCTTAGTAGAAAGTAATCCTACTTCTCAGGAGCAGTTTGCAAAATCTCTGACTCGGCTCTTGATAACTGAAAATGTTAGATGTGATGAAATAGAAGGGAAATTAAATAAACAAAGCAAGGAATTGATGACTGAAACTTGTTCCAGTTCATTGAAGTGGGAAAAGAATGTTGTGAAGAAAAATAATATTTCAGAGATCATCTGCCAGCCTACTTCAGAAATGGATTATAGAAGTGGCTTGGCTTTTTCTACTCAAAAGGACTTGGAGGAATGCTGCATAAATAATGAGGAAACCAATTCTCCTCTGCGAGTGGGAATTGGTGTGGAATCCACAAGACCTCCTGATCTAAATTTCAGTCTCCAGAAAGTTGTTGGTTTCCTCGAAACTAATTTCGCAGGAAAGGCTGTTTTTTCTTGTACTTGGGAAAAGAAGGAACATACAAATTCTATTACAAGTAGTACATTTGACTGTTCTTCAGAAAACTTAGAAGAGGGTGCTGCGATTCTGTCTGCTGAAAAAGTCAATGTGGGCAAAGAACTGGGCTGCCCTGAGAAAGAATATGTACACAAAAATGAAGCAAAAACTTCAGATAACGAGCAACCAGTAGATAAAGAACCTCAGGCAGCTGTTAAATCACAGCTCATGTATGCAAACTCTTATAAGAAGAACGCTTTTCTCCTCCAAAAGTTTGATTGTCAAGAATCAGGATGTAGGAATTCTATGTGTAAGGTTAGAACAGATCCTTCTAGAACTGGTTCACTGACAGGTGGGGGAGAGAGTAAAGAACTGAATAGTTTTGAGGGTTCTGGGGAAAATGCCATAATAAGGTGTAAAAGTGATTTTGATATGCCAGAGCAGAGCAATGACTCTGAAGAGAAAGACTGTTGTATACAAAAAGTTAGGTATGTGAAGTGTTCACAATGTGTTCCCATGCTCAGAAACAAACTGAGAGCTTCCAGAAGAATTGCAGTGGATGCTCTGGAAACTGGTGCAATGGTTGATGCTGATTACCAAGTATGTGAGCTTCATTCAATGATGCATCCAGGAAATACTTTCACAGTTAGCCACCTAAAAGCAGGCACTGTGGTGGATATGGATACACATTGCAAACCAAACAGCTCTGGAGATACTTCAAATGAGTGGTCAGGTGTGACTGGGGAAGGTTATCCTGAAGATTCAGCCTCTTGGAAAAGGGAGTGTATATTACTAACCTCTGAAAATACTGAGAGTGCTAATGAACTCATGGTGGAGTCTAACATAGCTGGATGCATCAGTCATGGTGAGGAAAGTCTATTAAAACCTGGAACATCAAAAGAAAGCCCTGTGATGCCAAATGCTTCAAAAAGTAGGTTACCACTATGCAAGATCTTAAGCAGATTCTCAGAAAATTGCAGGCTGACTGTAAAAACCAGTAAATTAAATACAAGAATGATAGCACTTGGCAATTTCTTAAAAGAAAATGATTCTGCAAAAATTCAGTCAAATGGCGAGCAAAGTCTATTACACAGTGTTGATATGGGGGTCTCAGTGTTTGAAGAGTATCATAATAATCAAACTTACACTGCTTGCAACATAGGAGAAAGCAGCACTGATGTTGTAATAGATAATGGTAGAAAAAATATTTTACTCAAGTATCTTCCAAATCCAGCCCTCTCTGATGTACAGTGCGGTTGTCAAACAGTTGGGCAGCTCTCTGAACCACAAAAGACAGTATTTGAGAACTTACGTATGGTGGAATCAGAGTCTTGTGCTCTCAAAAGGAGCAGTAAATTGAAGTGCAAAGAGCAAGAACCATCTGAAATCTTGACTGTTTCTACCAAGACACCTGCCCAAGTAATGCATACCAAGCTATCAAAGAGACTGTTTCAAGGTAAAAGAAAAACAAAGCCTCTTACTCAGCCAGTTCTTGAAAATGCTGATACTTCTGTGCCAACAAAATGCTCATCTGTGATGATAAATAAAATCAGGGAAGAGATAGGTCCTCCTCTGCCCCCCTTGCTACTGCCTCTGATTGCTACTCCTCCAAAAACTGCCTGTACGGTGTCCCCAGTAATGTCTTCTATAGGTCAATCCTCTTTGCTTTCTCCTCTTGATGACCTGATATCCCCACTATGCAAAACTCCTGTTCTTCCTCTCATGTCTCCATTAACAGATACTCCAGCAGTAAAATCTGCTCTTTTATTTTCTCCTCCCTCACCCTCAGAAATGGCAGTAGGTAGAAGGATTCGCTCCTCACCTTTGAAATTTTGTACTTCCATTCCAAAGCATGCACTTCCCGTTCCAGGAAGATTTCCTCTCTTTGCAGCAGTTAGTGCTGGCCCAGGTGCTCCTCAGGAGAACTCTGTGAAAATATTGGACACTATGTATCCAGAGCTATCTGCAAGGGCAAGGACACTAAACATTCTGAAAGGCAATATTCAGCTTAACCGATGTGCTTTTTCAGACAGCCAAAGTTTGCCAGGACCTGTGTCTCAAATAGGTGGATTTAAAGCAATTACATCTACATCAACTGCTTTTGTTAAAGCTGGGAGCAATTTGAAATCTGATAGTAGCAAAGATGAAGACAAAGATGTGCAAAATCAGCAACTGTTTTCAAGGTCATCAAATCATCTTGGAAAAAGGCCACTATTGCACGTATCTATGCCAAAAAGTGCCAAAAGACTGAAGTTGGACAGTGAACCATCAAGGATGGAGCCCAGTGATATTACTGCTGTCAGAAATACTAAAAATACCATCTCGGAAATGCAAGAGGCTTTCCGTGGTCAAAGCTATGAAATCAGTGATTCATCAAACAGTTCCAATTTAGAAGAATCACTACCAGTAAAGAAGAATCCTGATTGCCAGAAAGTTTCTTTGGCATTAAAGAAAGTTGCTGAATCCTGTTTTGACTTGTTACCAGTTATTAAAGGTCATCTGTATGTTGGCAATATCTCAAAGATTCCAGTAATGAGAGATGAAGAGAGAGAAGTTGTCTATGAATTTGGTATAAAAAACAAGGTAAGTAGCATAATTTTAAATTTTATGGTTTAATAATGACTTCGATGCAGATGGAAAGAGTATAAGTTTGTAGTATTTGAATTCTCAATTGTTCTGGCAATCTGCAGTGCAAAAGTGTAGTCTTGAAAGGTTATTAGAAATCTAAATATGTGTAACCTAAGAAAATACAGAACTGCACAAGAAATTACTGTTCAGTGGTGTCCAAGATGCAAAACTGCATTTATAAATACATATGCTTTTCTGACATATGCATAAACCGCTTTATTTTGCAGCACTTTTTGAAGTGGATAGTATTAACATTTGTAGGAGTTCCTCCAAAATTACTCTAATTTTTTAAATTAAAAAAGAGAAACTTCACTGTATATACAATACAGGCATATAATTTTGTTCTGTGTTTACCTTTATTATTCTACATCAGGTAATTAAATTTAATTTTTTTTGGAAAATTCTTCCCTTATTTTATTTCTCAGAACTTCCTTATCATCAGTGTTGAAAAATTTCACTTCAGTTACCATCTTTCTCATAGATAATTTGTAGTCTACAGCAGAGCAATTCACCAACTGATACATGGCAGCATTTTGTCCTGTTACAGTCCTTGTAGGTAATTAAGTTCTCCTCAGAAGCTGCTACCAAGATCTCAGGTCGTCTTTGTTAGGAGTTGTCAAGTCTGGTAACTTCACAGAAGCAAGGCTTGTAGCTTTTATGTTTCCAGGTCCAGCCAGTAGCAAGGCCAAGTACATACTCCTAGTAGAGAGACATGCACACAATACAACCTACTCTTACTCCCTTGTCTGGCTAATCGGATTGAAATTCTGGTAGTGGAAAATACATACATGCATGTACAGACAATATGGATTCCTCCAGCAGCTGACATTAGGCACTCAGTATATCCAGTAGGTGACTAATATTCTTCCCACTTGTCTTATGCACTGATAAACTTCGAGACACATAAGTGTACACGCATTCCTCCAGCAGCTGGTCCAGATTTGTGTCTGGCCCTCAGACTCCTGGTCTTTCAGGTAGCTGGCTTAGACCTTCTGGTTCCTCCCAAAGCTAACACTCATCAGACTCCCTGTTGTCCACAGGTACCCAGTCTGAACTGTGTACTCTTCAGCACCTGGCTTCTAATTCTCTCATTATACTCTGACTTTTAGCTCTCTTTCTAAACATCCCCTAGTAAGTCATACACAATCTGCACAATACCAGTATTCTTTTTCCTTGCATCTCATATTGAGTCCCATGTTACTATAGTCAGCAACATCTCCCCATCTCCTGCAGTGTGTACAGGGATCTGGGGAAAGACTGCTGTTAACTTATCTAAATCTCACACCTGGAGATGGGCTGTTTGTCCTTCTGTGGCATCTTCGGAGTAGCTAAGTCAGGGTGCTTACATTTGCTCTGATTAGGTTATTTGGGTTACACTACCTGTCATTATTCCTCTCCTCATTCCTTCTACTTGTCATTATGCTCCTTGTTCTTTGAGGAAGATTGTTGTTAATCCATTACTAAACAATTTATATTCAAAGAATAGTAGCCCTATTCTTCATTTGTTTATGGCATATTTATTCTGGGAAGTTGCCTGCTCCTCCCTCTTTTTTCTTTCACTGATTGCCTCTGATTTACTTTCCTGCATTTTTATATGTATGCAAACAGTATTCTTGCAAATAAGCTAGTAGTTCTTTTTATTTGTCATACTACTACAATGTTGTCAAGTATTCTTAAGTATATAATGGTCTAACAATATATTTTGTGTCTGATAGCATTTAGCGGAGTCCTTGCTGCATGTTATTCTCAGTAAGCTGAAGGCTCAGAAGAATGCCACAAATTACAATTTCAGTCAGGCTCTGTGTAGAGTCTATGCAGGAATTTGCCGACAGTTGGGAGATTTGGAAAGAGCCCGCCTTTTCTGCTATAGCCTACTTAAAGAAGGTACAGTGTGGCTCAGTGGTCTTATATCTTAAATATGCTGTGTGTCTTTACTGTAGCGTGCCAGAATTATTATGTTTGTAAAAACAAACAGAAATCCTGTTAAAGAGTTGTTTTCCTTAGAACACTTTTCTGTAATGCAAAAGTATAGACTGTTATAGAAGAAATTCCCCTTCCCACAGTTCCTCCACATCTGTGTTGTAGTTTTGTGGTGACCTGGGCTCTTAGTAGTCTACTTATTTTTCCAAAGAAATATTTCATTTAGGATACTCTGTGATTTCATTTTTGCCCCACCATGTCCAAAATGATAATGTGATTTCTGGGAATTTTGTCTTTTTTGACTATTAGTATTTTCTTATTTTAATTGAGTAGGTACTGATTCATAAAGTACGTGTGATTTAAAACCAGGTATTTAAAAAAGTATCAGGAGCTGGACAATACCTTGGTCAAAACCAGGGTATTTTTATAATATGTCCTCCTTAAAGTCTTTTTACTTCCCGTTACCCAAATTCTCACTTGGTTGGGAGGTTTTTTCCGTTTTGGTTCCCTTCCTTTACCCCTCTCCCTTTTGGTCAAAGGTAACACATACCTACTATTGCTAAATTAAGAATCCTCGTTTTGGAAGGACTTCACTAATTTTGAAAATAGTATACTGGTATCTGTGTTTCACATTAAAATAAAATAAAATTCGAGAGCACTGACAAGCAAAGTGCTACAGCTTGAGATTGTTTCACTTACTTAATATCTTTCATATAATATTCCTGTTGGGTTTTTTTTTTCAATCTTAAAAAGCTTTGTGATTTTTTTTTGTTCTTAATTACCATTTTTGAGGGTATTTTTTTGTTGAGTTCTTTTTGGAATTCCTGTTTTCCTCTCTGTTTTTCTATCCTTCAGTCCATTATAACTGTACTTTCACTTCTTTCATGTTAATAGTTTTAATACTGCACCATGTTAGAAACTATTACTTGTCAGATATCTTTTCTTAGTCTAAAATAACAATTAGACCTTTTGTTTTGCAGTATCTTACTGCTTTTTCTTTTTGTGGGTTCTTGCAAATATTAAACATTCCCCCTGTTTTCCTTTCTTTTTCTGTGTAAGATCCAAACTTTAATAGCTAAATGCAGACTTTTATTGGATGATACTCTCTTCTATACATTGAATTGCATAAATTTCTGTTGTCATTGTTCTGTGGTTTTATAGTTATTTTTTGAGTGGGAACACCTGTAAACACATCGTAAGTGCTGTTTAGGCTTTTTAAAATTCGTTTGATTTTATTTGATTACTATGCATTTATTTTAGGGTTTTCTCTTTCATGTAGTTTCACATATTCCCATCAGAATTATGGCAACACAAGCTACACAATTACCAAATTCACTATTAGGCTTACCATCATTTATTGTCTTGACGACTTGT
Organism: Corvus kubaryi; assembly: GCF_017639235.1. Lineage (NCBI taxonomy): Eukaryota > Metazoa > Chordata > Aves > Passeriformes > Corvidae > Corvus > Corvus kubaryi. Next base: position 4,229,191 of record NW_024581137.1, on the reverse strand, counting down.
CCATAATTTTTGTTCTGTTCTCCTTTCAGGTATTCTGCCTTAAGTGACTATAAATAATATGTTACCTTTTTGGTTATTTTTCCTTTTACCTCTCCTTTGTTCCCTGCTTTTTTTCTTTTTTATACTTTTCTTTTTTTGATGCCCCTTGAACTCTTACTCATTACTGAGTGAATTTTATAAGTGTTTCAAATTCCGGGGCAGGCAATTCCAGTTGTCGATAATTCTAGTTCACCAACAGTCCTGATAGAAAAATGTTTTGATAGGAAAAAGTAAATTCTTTACATGATGAGCAGCTTCAGAGTAGAAGGTTCATCCAAGACACTTCATTGAAGTCTAAATTCTTTGTGCTCATTGAAGCTTCTTGATTTGATGTATTTTGAAATGCTTTATAGTTCTTAAGGTCTTTCAAAAAATGTAGAAGTTACGCTGAAGTGAAGAGGGAAGGTACATTTAGCTTTTCAGATTTCATTGGTTTTTGTATAGCGTTCTAGGCATATGTATTCCAGTATAGCATTTCATCCATGAAATTAATACCTACTTTTTTACTTATTCCAATGTATTTGTTATTGCTTACGGTCTACATGCTCCATGTTTTATCTTAGTATTTTGCCTTGAAGCTCTCAGCTTTGGTATTCAGAAGGGTCTTTTGGCTTTCCAATGATGGCCTGGAACTGTCCTCTCTAACTGATAGTTGTCAGACGCTTGCTCTGAATTACTTTAATGAATGAGGATTCTTCAATTATATGGGAATAGCACAGATTTTTACATCTATGGAAGTACAAATATTAGCATGCATCATTCACATATGCTCACTTACAACTTGCATAATACATAATTTCTCTGACAAAGTCTGGGAAAACTGCTGAGCAATATCAGATTTGAATTGTGGGAAAGTTCTTTGCAGGCTTTTATATATATATATGTATATATTTATATATATATATATTTCACAGGTGTATGGTTTCAAGGTATTAGCAAGTACTGTAGATTATGTTTTTCTTTGGACTAATTCTAGTTTGGTCCAGTGAAGAGAGTGCTTATTTGTGACTGGAATGTATTAGGTAGGTTGTTGGAGTCCATCCTCCAGTTTAATTTAATCCTGAAAGAATCCAGTTTCAATGCTCTAAGACCATTCTCCATGTCTTGGTTTGAAAGACAGGTGTCTGCTAAGGAAGGCAGAAGCCTGCCTTGGAATGGCAGATGCAACCCCTTTCCCTCCGAGTTATTATAATTTTGAAATCAAGGGCTTTTAGGCAAAGATGTGGGAAATAGGAATAACAGTTCTTTACTATTATATATATAACCAGTCAAACAAACAACAACAACTATGGCAGTAACAGCAAACAATCACAAACCCAGTCCCAGCCTTCTCGGCTGTCGGGCCCTTTTTCTCCCCTTGGGTGCAGTTCCGCTCGCAGCCGGCAGGGGCGCTGGCGGCTCCCGGTGAGCAGGGCAGGTGCGATGGTTCCCCCGTGGCTGCAGGGGGCGCTCCGGAGCGAGCTCGGGGAGCACGCGGCACTGGTGCCCTGGGATCCCGGGAGGGATGGAACAAAGGTTTCACAAACCCCTGGACAGCTGGCCCCAGTGTCCGGCTGGACCTTTGGGAGCAGCAGGCTGGAACGGCAGGCTGGAGCGGCAGGGATGAGCACAAATCCCGGGTGGCAGATGTGATGTATCCAAGCGGGGAACCCCCCGGAGGTCTAGGCAGGCAGGGTGAGCATGGCTACAACGCAGCGAAGGCTCGAATCAGTGGCGGGGCAGGGCGGCCACAGCCCGGCCTCCAGCGGGGCAGGGAAGGTGGGCCGGGGATCCTGGGATCTTTCTCCGCAGAAAAAAAGAAAGAACGGCCGAAAAGAACCAGCAGCTTCTCTCTCCAAAGGCTGAGGGCAAACTGACCCCACACCCAGGTGAAACAAAGGAGTACCCAGGCCCACCCCCAGAGGGTAGCTCTTTTGTCTTCCTTAAGTACAGCCATTTGTCCCGTAGCAACATGCATATGGGAAAAAATTCCTTTAACAGGAAAAAAAACTAGGACTAAACTAAAACCCCAACACTCCATTAGACTATTACTGAACTAAAGTGCAGTAAGAAAGATGACAGTAGAGAGAGTGAAATTATGATGGGGGGAGGTGACTTAAGGTTTGTTGGGGTTTTTCTGGTGTTTCTTGTTTGTTTTTTTTCTTGGATCTTTTCTTCTTTTTTAGTCTCAGGATTGAGATGTGCTAGTATGACTCCCTTTCCTTATGCTGCAGTTGTGATGTGACTTCTATGCCTTTTTTCCTAGTTACCTTGCTGGCGGTACTAGCTTTTAATGCCTGAATATATATTTTTGTTGTTTTAAAATGTTAAAAATTTACTTTGTTATTTCTTTTTTTCCTCAGACTTTCCAGACTCAGAAAAATTGATTTTATTTATCACAAATGTATGGTCTGACATATTTGTCTTCCGAGGTGCAATTAACAAAGCTATGCAATTAGTTGTCAGGCAGAGTGCAAGCAATGAGATGCTGGCCTGTTTAAGTGCTTATTTCAATTGGGAACAGGTAATGTCTGATTTCATTGTTGGTAATCAGCTTTTGTCTGCATTTGTCACTTTGCTGGCTGAATCAAATCAAGCAACTTACTTTTCTGATGAAGGGTGTGAATATCCCATGGAGGCTGTACAATTGCGCAACTAATGCCACTTCAGGACTTTTTCCCCTAGTTGTCCAGACTCTACTAGAATACAATACTTTCCTTGTTTTCCCTGTTAAATACTAATCCATCTACTGAACATTAAAAGTAAAGGTTGTTTTTAAACTTTCAACTATAGTGTGGTTGGACTAGGGAATTCTTTCCATCTGTGGAACTGCTCTTTGAGATGTTTTTTTGTTTTGCTTTGTACTGTTGCTTTTTAAAATATGTATTGGTTTTATCTTTTGTAGTTCTCTGTGTAACAGGTAATACATCACTACAGCTAATTTCAAGATGAGCCTGTCTCTTTTTACTTACGATCTTTTTGCAAGGTAGACTGTAAATACTTGTTTATCACAAAAAAACTGAAGTTAATTTCATAAGCAGTTGGTGTGATCAGTACAAAACCAGTGATACTAGAAGAAGGATAATCTGTGAGAGCTGACTTCAAGTCTTTGAGCTGTTGGGCAAATAATTTAATTTCTATCAGTTTTCAGCAGGCATCTATTACCATCCTGAAAAGAATGTTGCAAGGAGGAAAAATTGAAATCATTGGGAGCAATTTTGTATCATGCAGATGGAAAGCCAGAGGTGTTTTGCTTCTGGAGGAGTTTGTGTAACAGGCTTGTGTGTTTGTTTAAAGGCTAGGGCCCCATATTTTTGAAAACTCCATATTAATGCCAGGCTTTCTTCCTGGAAATAAAATAGTTTCGTAAATACCAAGTGAACAAAATCATTGATTCATAGCTGTCTGGTTCTGGCCAGGACAGGGTTAATTTTTGTAGCAGCCAAAAGGGGGCATGGCTAGGCCCCAGAGGTTCATTCTGTACCACCTCACATCATTGCCAGGGATGTGGGGAAGAGTCTCTTCCAAGGTGAATGAGTCAGCGTAGTGTGGTGGAGGGAGAGGTTGGGTTATTGTTGTTTCCGTGTGAATTTTTAGTCTCTCTTTTGTACCCTCCATCATTAGTATTTGCTGCTATTACTGTTTGTTTTCTTACCTCATTGCTGTTTCCAGTAAATTGTTCTTATCTCAACCTGTGATCTTTACATTTTCTGCCTCCAATTCTCCTCTCCATCCTGCCACAGAGAAGAGGAAGGGCGAGGAGGGAGTAAGCAAGCAGCTTGGTTTCAGTTGGAGCACTAATTTGGAGAATACCATTCCTAAGCCATGACAATAGCTCACCTATTCCCTATCTTAACATGCTGCTCCACAACTGCCTTGAGGAATGCAGTTAGTCTTACTGCTGTCATCATAGCCTTTAGGTGTTGTATGATAATTTTTTTTTCTTTAACCTCTGAAGCCAGCCCTGAATTTAACATGGTATCACTGAAATTACAGCCGCCTAAACCTCCTGCTTTAGTGTAGGAGTGAATTAATTTGGCATGGATTTGTGTCTGGCTTTTTTACTATTAATTCACAGTTGTGATATAGCATTAAGCTCTGGTATTCAGAGTTACGCTGTACTGCAGTCCCTGCTTAGCGAAGAATTTGTATTCTCCATTCTATTAGGTTACAGCTTTTAGTATCATGCCAATAGAGATGCACATAAGAATGTCCTAGTAAATGTTCCTGGAAATACTAATTCTTTGTGCTCACACTACCTACTTTATTTATGGATCTCTGAAATACGAGATCTGCTGCAACTGGGGAGCAGGACCTCAGAATTTTCTATATTGATTATAAGAGATGACATCATTCTGTCTGTAAGCTCTGTTTTTCTTGTGTAGAAATACAGGTAAAAGTTTCAAGTAGATTGTGATTAACAGTCTGTTATACATATAATTTTATGAGAAGATTATTCTACTTATGAAAGTAAAACTCACATGGAATGGGCATTTATTTCTTGGTCAAGGTGTGCCATTTTAGTGACTTGCACCATGGCAGAACTTGCCAGTTAAGATGAGATTTTGTACTGAGAAGATCTGCCAAACACTCATTCTGTTTATGTGATAAGCCTAGACTTTTTTTCTTAATACGTCAGAAAATCAAAGAATGTTTGTATTTAAATTTCCTTTCTTCCCCTAGCTATTTATCAGAATGATTTCATATGGCACGTTTATTTACCTCAACTATTGAAATACTTGCTTGCAAATTCACCCCTAATGAAGAACAAAGAGTAACAAATTTTAAAATTATTTAGAAAGTGAACAATATTAGTCTAATCTTCTTGCACTGGAAAAACACTCTTCTTACCTTAATGCTGCATTGACAGAAACAAAAATCCCCAAATTGTAGAAGGAGATAAGAGAGTGGGTATAAAGTCTGTGGTTTTTCTTGTTTGGGTATTTTTCTTCCAAACTCTCCTTTTAGTAAAGGCATTAGGAAAAATACCTAGTACTTGAAGGTTTTGGTTTTGTACTCTATTTGTTTGCGTTAATTCAACCCAAAAGTTGGATTTATGGTGTAAGATGCTGTGCACAGTCAGTATCAAATATTTGTAGAGAGTTTGGTTCTGGGCTGGTAACTTTTCATGCATTAAGATAATTACCTTCTAAAATTTCAGAGTTCATCTTTAGATGCTGGTATTATGGTCTCAAACCTGCTTTTAGAAATGCAGTCATGTACAAAAGTAGAATTGCACCTGAGTGAGCAGTATGGAGAAGATCTCAGTGAAGATGCTTGGCAGTATATATTTGCTGTTGATCTACTCTGCTCTCACCTGAAGTGGGATTGGACACATGAAAATGTTATAAGGTATTGTGGCAATCACTTCTTTGAAATGTTTTCTTTTGTGGTTTTTTTTTGGTTTGTTTTGATGGTGTTTTGGTGTTTGATGGTGTTTGATGTTTGATGGTTTTTTGTTTCCCAAATTCATTATGACTTAGCTTTTAACATAACAAAATATTGCATAGATACTTAGAAATGAGGATGTTTCAACCTGATGAGACCTAGACTACTTTGTTTGTGTGCCTTATTTTAAGATAGAAGGAGTGATCAATGAGAAAATGTATTACTTAATGATATTGTCCCAAGAAATGAACCCTGTTAGAACTGTTCTAGTAAAGAATTGCTTTCAAAATAGCTATATAAGATTTTGAGATGAATTGGCTGTCAGTGAAGCAAAGTGATTGTCTTCTTCTGAACTAACTTGTTGAATTGCCCTCCACCCATCAGTAGAAAATGAGGGTGGAACTTCTGATATGAAAATAACACTGCTTCAGTGCTGAAAGTGAAATATATCCATACTCATTAGTGTATTATCTGGATTTCAGTCTGATTTTAATTCTAAAATAATTATAATACTTAGATTCAATGTTTTGAATTTTCTTTGAACCTATGGTCCAGTATATGGACTGCTACCATACTTAACCTAGTTTGAAAGACTTCATTCTGACACCTACACTGATCTGACAGCCGTGATTTTCTATATAGAGGCTACATGACTTAGTAGACATTTGTTTATTTGTGACATAATAAGTGATACTTATTATCATCATTGTCAGTGATACTTATCATCATCGTGTTGTATACAAGTTTCATACTTTCAGATAGTAAAGAAGTTATTTTTGGTGAAATACTTTTAAAATTAATACAAATTAGCTTCAGTTAAATGTATGTAGTTTTAATTAAAGCCATATCAAGGTGATTGTCTGTGAGTTGTGCTGGTAGTAGGTAACTAGGTCTATTAGCATAATTTTAAGGATTGAAAAAGTCTTACTTTGGGTCCTTTTAGGTTTAAAAACAAGTATCAGGTCCTACTTCTAACATACAAACTGAATTTTCAGTCATACGAGAAACTTACAGAACATATCAGCATGACATTTGAAAGTAACACAATTTCATATACATCTGTGAAGTCAGTCTACCTAAAGTTAGTAACAAACAAAAGAGTAATTTGCCTTCATTTTTGTATGAATATTATAACCACCCCTTCAGGCAGTATCAGATTTTCAAATTCATTTTTCTTTCACAGCAAAGTGCTTTGGCCTTCTATGGATAACTGGATAAGGAAGAGAAAGGGGCATGAAAATGCTCAATCCATTAGTGATAGTGCTATAGCATTGACACTTAGGCTAATTGGTAAGTAATCTAAATTCTTGATTGAACTTCTGCTTTGTATAAGTATGTCCTTATGAAAGTGTCAGGCCTGTCTCGAAAGTGATTGAAGTATTTTTACATTTTATTGGATCTTTATGCAGATATCTTCTGTTTATCAGCCTGTGGAAAGCAGATACTTAAGTTTTGAGAGATACTATATTGATTCATGGTAACAAATACCAACATGTTTTATGTATTTAAAACGAAATAATCTGTAGCTACATACAGATTCATAGAAATCCTGAGTTGGAAGGGACCCATTAGGATCATTGAAGTCTAACTCCTACCCTGCACAGGCCAGCCCCAGGAATCACACCGTGTGCCTAAGCATTGTGCAAATTGAACAAATCTTGAACTCAGACAGGATTGGTGCTGTGACCAGTTCCCTGAGGAGCCTGTTCCAGTGCCTAACCACCCTCTGGGTGAAGAATCTTTTCCTAATAGCTAACCCAAGCCTCCCATGACACAGGTTCATGCCATATGGTCTCCAGAAAAGTGTATAAGGTTTTATATGCAACTTAATACCATAATAAATTTAAGTTAGATTAATTGATTTGGGATCTAGGTGGCATTTGATGTAAACAGATATAATTTGAGTTTCAATAAATATTTTCAGTATGTAGGCTATATGATACTGTTTATTGCATTCTTTCTGAGTTTTACACTTAAAAATTGTAAACCTATGGGAGGTTGAATCAATCTGATGAAAAATGACTTGGGGTCTTTAGTTACACAAGGAATAGGACAACTGTTGTTCCCAAGACAACAAGGTGTGGTTGGTAACAAGTTGGTAACAAGAATTACTTTTTTGTAGTTAAAATTTGCATTATCTGTAGGTACTTCAACAGGCAATTGGGAAGTACAAAACTAGGAAGTTGACTGTCTAAATAGTCAGATATGTAGTAACTCTTTTTTTCTTTCAGGTCGATTAGGACAAATAGGTTTGAAGGAAGGCTATCTTGCTGCAGTGAAGAATATTAGTTCAGTAATTGGACTGTTTGTACAGCATGCAAAAGAGGAAGGTAATGTTTTTTTAGAGAAACTTGAGTGTAACATCCACAATGTGAACTTCTGCAATGCCAGAACATAAATTAAGGCACACATGGCAAAACAGTTTTGCAGTTCATGTTAGTGCATAACAGGTCAAACAGTTTTCAGTTTGAGTCCCTTTCTCTTACACAGTTAATGAGCTATTAACAGTATTAACCTTCTGTTTGAGACAGAGAACAATTCTGAGATGCTTTCATCTTGGAAAGACCTTGGAATTGGACTGTTTCATGTAAGACCCTATCAGTTGCATTAGAGATCACTTAAAAGGTGATCAAGTTAAGATCACTTAAAGGGTGATCATAACTTGAGCAGTAATAGCTAATTTTTTACCTGAGAAATTTATGCTGAAGCTTACTACTAACAAAATTTTTGTATTGGGAGAAAGACAGTTCAAGCTACTGATGAGACAAAACAAGGCAGTTAGGGCAGCAGAGATTCACATTGCTAAGTTACTCTGGATGTTAAGTACATTCTGCAGTGAAGCATTTGTTAATGGTAGGGAGCTTTGAACCACCTGTATAACTTCTCTTCCTTGCAATCTCAAGTTTTTCCAACTTGGTGGTGTATGGTGTACAGTGTATGTCTGTGTTTGTTTCAGACACGGTGTAAACCTGACTGTTTTCTTAAGTCTGATTACTCTTAACTAAAGTCACTAGATTCTCAACTATTGTGTACACTTCGAATACTGGAAAGTTGCTGAATTGAGAAAATTGGAAAGTGCTAGTATAAAATGAGATGTTACGGAATTTGTGTGCAGGTTGTCATCTTGCTCCATTATGGTGGTAGGCATCACAACTGTTGATGTGTTTTATTTTCAGTTCTTGAATAATAGTTTCTATAGATTCAAGATTCCCAAAAACATTCTTGCATATCAAAGTTTCTTTAAGCTGATTTGTGTTAACTTTTTGCAGGTGTTCCCTGGGGTGTGCAGCTCGCAGCCGTATATTCACTATGTGACTTGGGTTCAAGCAATCCAGAAGGTATTGTTGAGGCCATCCATGCTTGGAGAGCAAAAGTTCTTAACAACATTCCTTCTGCTGTCACAAATGGCATAGCTGAAATCACTTCTCTGTGTGAAATGGAGCCAAACTAAAATGTAAGGAAGTGGACTTCCCTAGAGGAAGAAGTGCCTAACTAACTAAGGAGTAGTTGGTTCCAGTTAAAAACCATACAAAGTGGTGTGTCTTCTTGTGTTTCATGTTTTTAATCAGAATGTCTGATCATGCAGAGCAAGCTCTAGTATTTTATTTGGCTTTTCTGTTTGAAGGAAGAGTTTTTAAAAAATAAAAATACTTGCTTTTCCTAGTAGCTGATAAGCGATCCAAAAATGAGTACATCTTCAACTCCTGAATATTTCTGGTGTGATGACAATAAAAATCAGTAATAGTTTTCATTCTTTTACCTATATCAGTTTGGAGTATGGACTATTTGACAGAATATTCAGCCTGACTTGAAAACCTGGCTCTATTATTTTGTACTATTTTTATAAAGTAACCATTCAGATAGCAGAACATTCCCCAGATTCTGCTTTATTTTGCTTGGGGTGTCTCATAAACTTAATTTAAAATATTTGTGGAAAACAGGTAGGAATTGACTTTTTGTGTAGCCATCATGTACGGAGTAACAGAGATACTAAATCTCTGAACTTGTATATATGGTATATTTTGATGTGTCTCACATTTGATATTGTTCCACTTGGGGAATTTTGTACATGTAAATAGAGAGTTGGTTGAAAAAAAGTTCATGTTTCTAATGATAGCTTCACTAGACTCTGTTTTTGTATCTTTCATAATAAAAGAGACAAACACCATTGTGTTCTTAGTGATCTTTTTAAATAACACAGAATTAACTGTGTTTCTAGCTTATATAAATACCATTTTGGGGAGCAGCAGGAAATTACCTGTTGAGGTAATTTCACTGAATGAATTGCCCATAACACTGCGGTTCTGGACATCTCTCCAAAAGTTTCTGGTATGCTTTGGGGGCTTGGGAGGTAGTTTTTAAAAACTATTGAAAATTTCTATTTTCACTCTGTGGTTGTGCCCATATGAAGGGGTGAGCTTTGCTAATGCAGATTCTTATTGTAATGGGACCTAGATTCTGACAGTGTTGTGGTGCTGATATGCGTCGTGATTTTTGTGCCTCTTCCAAGTATGACTACCAGTGCAATCTCCTAGCCCTCTGAGAGTTTCTTTCCTCTGAGATGAAACTGTGTAGAGCAAAGTGGCAATTGATTCCAGTTGCAGCTATAGCTGCTAGCACTCTGGACATTGAATTGACTTCAGTGAGTTTACCACAGACAACTCAGTCAATGAAAGATAGTCTAGTAGTCTTGGTGATGCCTGTGCACAGCAGACACTGCTACAGATGTCTATCATGAAGGCTTCCAGTAGGGACTCTTATAAATTAATTTGCCTCAGGTTGAGGCTGTATTCTGGGACACTGGGTTGTGAAGGCTTTGGGGATTTTATGTGTAGCCTTCATTTACCTTTCTTGCACTAAAATGAGCACAAAATATCTTAAGTGGAAGAAGGACACAAGAGAGCACAGGTTGACAATAAAGGTATTGATCATAAATCTGGAAACTAAAGGAAATGGGAAATAGAACAAATGAAAAAACAAAGGAACAAAGTGAGTAAAGGATCACAGATGTTTTCAGTGCAAAAAATATTGCAACCCAAAAATGTTCACAGCAAATAGAAAAACCTATTTCCTTTAGAATTTTTATAAAACAGTGGCACTTGAAGTATATGAGATTCACAGGGGAAATACCAGAATTTTTCCAAGACCAAAAATCTACAGCTATACTAATCTGGAAACAAATTTTTAAAAAATAAAAAATTTCAACCTACCCTCAAAAGCATTTTCATGAAAAATATTCTGTTCTGCTTATGTATCTGTAAGAATAATTTTTGTGTGTACTGCAAACATGAAACTGATTTTAATTCTGTATTCCTCTCTACTGCCCAATCAAACTGCATTGGAAAAAGTAAAATTAGAAGTTGCTTGCTTCTGTTAAATACTAATCACTCATCTCTCATAAAAAAATACTTGTAACTCCCATACACAGTGTCAAATTTACCATATTTAATGACCTGTAAAATGTTAATATCCATAAAGGATAGTGATTTTCAGTACATGGAATGCTTTATCCATCTTGATACGTGTTCCAAATACTACAATCCTATTTCGTTCAAAATAGCCCATTAAAATGGATTTTCAGGTTTCTATCATCATTTGCAGAGTTTTGCTTTTTTTTGTTCTTACACAAATATTGAGCATGTGGCTTGTCCAAAACTATGTGTATCAGGAAATGTTCAGGTTTTCACTTCCTCCATGCCTTCTCATATTCCTAAACTAAAACATGAAAAGCCGTCTCAACTGCTAAGGCATTAATGTCAACAATCTAGGGCTAGACAAAATGCTAGCAGTCAAAATAGATTAAAATACTCAGCTCTAGCAGTTCTCCTGACTCAAATACAGGAGACAGTAAACATGTGTAAAAGTTTATTTATAAGAGTAATTCTGACTATAGGCTTCTCACTTCATAACTGTATTTTTTGGTATTTGAAAAATCCCTGATACCTGTTTATTCCAGGAAAAGAAACTTGTCATCAATTTTGGAGAGCAGTATAACTTTGCCTGTGTGTAGATGAAAAGGATGCTGGAATAAGTTGTTCTCGGAAAAATTTTATTTACCTATTTTACTTGCTTAGTTGCCTTCATACTAGAAGTCATTTTTAGAGTGTCTGAATCCTAACATGTTGTACTAGCAGAATCATTTGATTGTTTACTCAGTGATCTCTTGCTGGAATACAAATTTTGGACATACATACCTTTGTTTCCACAAAAAGCATCATCTTTGAGCTAGGCTACCTGTTAGACCACTAGGGTATTTTCCAGGATGATTTTGCCTCTCTTAGGTATAGTAGCAAATCTTTTTCAGTGTGAATGATTTGTCTTCATAAAAGAAAGAAGGTTGGACTCTAGATTGCTTAAAATTAAGCTCTAATTATTTTATCAAACCCTCTGAAACAGATGTATGGTCTTTCCTAGCTTCTGCTTTTACGTGCCTGTTTTGAACAAAGAGGATTTTTGAACTGGACACTAGAGTAAGACCAAAGCAGTTGCAAGTTTTCCAGTTTGAAATGACTAATGAATTACATGCTCTACTCTGCTTTAATTGATGAAACCACATGGATGAATGGAAACCAATCAAGAAAACTTAAAGATTTGTTACAAAGAAGCTGAAACTAGGTGGCTAGAGCACTTCGGAGTATCACCATTTAGCTCACATTCTTCCCACTATACATCATTTTTCACTTCAAGACAAGTCAGAGACTACTCTCAAAAGACCGACAAATTAGCAGGAAGGATTTCTTCAGAGACAGGCTTTGTAATGACATTGTTACTGGCCGAAATAGGCTGAAGTCTTAATTTGCAAAATTCTGAACCTTGTTTCAGGGGTTTATAAATTCATGAAATGTTAATGATTTTGGGATTTCTGAGCCAACCTATTACACTCAATTTAATGCAACTCGCTTTATGAAATTCCTTTTTGGACTATTTGAGTTGAAATTTTGAAAAAAACATTCTGAAGCTTAATGAAACAAATAGGTAGCTAATAGGAGTTAGAAAGAAAATAAGGGAGCTATTTATGCAAGTGGCCTGGGTTTTGATTATTTTGAATTTTAGTCTCAGATGGCTCCAATTCCTTCAGCTGCCACATCACCCTAGAGATGTCTAAATGTTTGCTACTGAAAATGGCCTCTGTTTTCTAAATAAAATCTGCATCTTGTTGCCATGCTTTGACTAGAGGAGAATGAATTCTGACATGGTTTAAGCATCAAGTAGGAGAAAGTCCAGTACTTGGCACAACTTGTCTCCTTGGGCTTCACATACAGTCACAAGCCTGTCTCCAGAAAGCTTTTGATGATGGTAGATTCATTACTGAATGCACAGGCAGTAACCTGTTTGGATTTTGTTTGGGGGTGTTTTTTTAATCACAGTATGCTAGGGACAAATTGCTCACTGCTTCTATGCTTCAATATTAGTAGCCAACTTCATAACTGGTAGAATATTGCCCCAAAAGCAAGTCTTGGATGAAGACATGATCCCTACATATGTTAAAAAAATGATGAGTCTTTTTGGCCATCCATATGCCCCTTCTTTTCAATAAACATGAGCAAAAATAGAGACAGATGCTTCTTAGGCAATCAGCCTGTCTGTAGATCTGGCATATTATTTTCTCATTTGGTACATTTTCTCTGCAAGCTGGCAGGATTTCCCACTAGAGGTTTTATGTGATTCGCTCACTCTACCATTAAACCCAAAAAGCAAAACAGCATGTAGGCAGCGTATAAACAAGGTCCATGAACTGAAAATGAATGTGAATTACTTAGCCGTGAAGGTACAAAGAGGAGCAAACACTTCCTCTCTAAGAATTCTGAAGGGAATTTTATTTTAATAAAATACACACAACTTGTTTTATGTAAAATTATTTCATTTAACTCAAAACAGTTTCTTGTGATTTTCCATATAGTCAAAACAACTTCAGTTCCAGTTTGGTGTAGATGATGATAGAAAATAACGTGTTTTATTCTTATTTCTTTCTCACTTTTTATGTTTTTCCATATCTAAATTACTATCTTTTTAATTTGTGATGCATTGCAATGGATCCATTAACCATATCATTAAAAAATGTGTTAAAGACAGTATTTTGAATCTGATCATTATTTTGTGGCCTGTGTAGGCTTATGTTGTACTATACTTTTCTTGCTCAAAGCACCATTTAACATAGGAGTTTTCACTAACAACTTTGAAACAGTGTGTGAGAAAGGTGTGTTTTATTAAGTGTACAGTTTCAAGTTGAAAACACTGATTAAGCTTAACATCTAGATATACATTATGGTCAGTTTCAATTAATTTATGTAAAAATACTGAAGTTTTCCATAACAGCCAAAAAAACCCCTTAATGCTATTTTACTACTTCTTCAGTCCAGTGATACAGACCTGTTCAGAGCTGAGCTTCAGCAGACTGGGATCAAATCACACAGACTTTTCAAGCTAAATGATCAGTTACAGTAATACCCACTCATAGATCAAATTAATGTGGACAGGTCTTAATAGTACAGATAAAACTGTTATACAGGGAAAGGGCCCGTTCTAGTACCTATTCATTTTCTGTGGTGATACGTTCAGTGTCCCTGTGGTTCTCAGAGTTGACATTCTCAGATTTTTCATTTCCTTTGTCTCTCCACCAAGCAACCTAAGGAGTGTGAATGCCTTCTTTCCTAAATAAGTATACTTTTAAGTTGTTTAGATGGGCGTAAAAACATAGAACTCATGATTTCAAATGCATGTATAATCCATTTATTATGTAAATAACTAATAGAAAAAATTGGAAAAAACACATCAACCAAGCAAACACTGCAGAAGAAATTGGCTTTGATCACAAGTAATTGTGTGGCAGCAGGACTTACTAGGCCTAAAAGTTGACAATGGATATAACAGTGTCACAAGCAAGAGGGTGACAGGCTGTGAAGATCTACAGACAGCACAGAGGTTCTGAGTTATTAGGAGTAGAGGGGTACAACTGCTGTGACAGTTTCGTACTCTGTCAGTGCTGCTCTGCCATATCAAGGCTCCTTCACAAAGCTGTTTATATATGCTGTCAATGTGATATACCCTAGCACTTCTCTTTTAAGCCAGTATGGATAGAGAACTGAATCTCTGTCAATCTGGCTTATCTCCTACAGCTGTAGTAAAAAATGGCTCCTGCCTGGCCTGAACCCCCGAAGTAGAGCCTGTCTGTCAGTCAACTGTGATGAGAGCACAGAGCAATATAAAGTCTTTTTTTTTGCAGACTTCTGTGTGTATATGTAGCATATAACTATTTATTTCTGATGCCCATCTTGGTTATTAATTCCCCATTCTTTATTATTTAGGGAAAGCAATGGAAATTTTTTGTATACATAAAGTCTGTCTTCTCATTGTGGCTTAATCTTCAGAGGTTATAAAGCATTGTTAAAAACAGACCATATATAGAAAACAAGCTAGAGAACAAACTTCTGTCCAGCTGTGTTCATTTTGCATGGCCTGGTTTTTGGTAGTGGGGAGGCCACAGAGGTGGCTTCTGTGAGATGCTGCTAGAAGCTTCCACCATGTCCAGCAGAGCCAATCCCTGATGGCTCTGAAGATGGACATGCCAAAGCTGGGCCATTTAGAGATGTTGGTGATGCCTCTGTGATAACATATTTAAGAAGAAAATCAAAACAAAGGGACGCAGTTTTAATTCCAGCTAGAGAAGAGGAGGAGGTGAGAACATGTGAGGGAAACAACATGGGGACACCAAGGTCAATGAAGAAGGATGGGGAGGAGGTGCTCCAGGAGCCGGAGTTGAGATTCCTCTGCAGGCCATGGGGGATGCAGAGATCCACCCGCAGCTCGTGGGGAAGGTGCTCACACCAGAGTGTGTGGATGCCTGGAGGAGGCTGTGATCCAGTGGAAGACCCAGTGGAGAGAGGGGGCCCCTGCTTCCAGGCTGGAGCAGCCTGTCCTTGGAGGACTGCACCCCGTGAAGAGTGACCCATGCCACAGCAGTTTTGGGAGGACTGTTTGCCCGTGGGAGGGACTCACACTGCAGCAGTTTTGGGGGGACTGCTGCTTGTGAGATTGGAGCCACGCTGGAGAAGTTCACAGAGAACTGTCTCCCATGGGAGGGACCCCATGGTCTCACAGGGGAAGGACTCCTCTCCCTGAGCAGCAGAAGATCTCGGGTGACGAACTGACCAAAAACCCCCATGCCCTGTCTCCCTGTACTGTCAGTGGGAAGGAGGGAGGGGCTGGGGGAAGAAAAGGTGTTTTTAAGGGCTTATTTTACTTCTCATTATCCTCCTCTGACTTTGTTAGTAATAAATTCACTTTGTACCTCTAAGTCAAACCATGACAGCAGCTTTCTCAGGAAACCACAGTCAAAGATAGAAAAGGCAAATGATGTGGATCTGTTAAACCTTTTGCAATCCACACGTATCAGAATGCCACAACTTGAAAAGGATTAGATCAACCTTCCTTCTGCAAATCCCACTTAAACTTCATATAGCAATCATTTCACTAAAAGCAGTCTGCAACTATGTGAAAGATGGAAAGTGTGTTAAACTGCAAAGTGTAATATGTGGGATTTCACACCATCAGGGCCTTATCTCCTGCAGCCATGTTTTACAAAACAAAAGGCTAACGGAGCAATATTTAATGAAAAAGTTTGAGTTAATTCTCTTAGGTATAAACTATTGTCCAAGTCTGAAACTAAGACTGGACCTAGCCTGCACATAAGCTCTATCAGGAGTTTAGAAAGCAAGAGGGTATACTCTGAACTTTGTGATTCAACAGGAGAATCTTCCTTACTCTTTTTGGTCTTTGGTCTCTGTGTGAATCACTCTAAAATTATTCTAATTTTTGATTTTTCTTTTTATGTTTCATCCATGATAGAGTGAAACTTGTCAATTGAACTTTATGTCACACTTTTATAAATGTATTTTAACCCCACTCTTGCTAATATCTTTGATGATGATCCTTTGAGTGACCCTAAACCCCACATTTGTGACAAATTGGCATAGTTGGCAGGATCCTAGATCAGAATTTGTGACACCCTACTGCACTGGTTTCTCCAGGAAAATCTTCAGCTTATTTCTAAAAAATTTACAAAGCCTGTGAGCAATACAAGCAGAGAATAGCCTCTCCAGAAACTGTTGCTATACCTGTCACTGTGCAGACCCAAGGTTATTTAATTTTCTTCATAATGACTTTATTGAATGAGAGCATCAAGGCATGTGAGCAGCATCCCAAGAATATTTCAAAATTAAATGTAAGAGAGGCAATTTAGCTGATCTGGGGAATTTGCAGTGTGACAAAAGAACACCAGACAATCCTGACAGACCAAAAAGAACACCACTAGAAAACTGTCTCTGCAAATGCTGTAGTTTTGAAGGACTGCAAGGAACTAAAACCATCAAGGCAAAGGACACTATCTTCTATAGGAAACAGGCATGCTGCACACTGACAGGTAGAGCAAAGTTTTCCTTCACTTTGTGTTTCCTTGAACTATTCCAACCTTTGCATAAACCCCTGTGCACCATGCACTAAGCTGGGAGCCTGACTACATGAGGTGCCCGGTCTGACAGAGAATCTTTCTCAAAACACTTTCGGTCGCCCAGCCCCTTCTGGGTGGCCTGGCTAACAATGGGGCAGTGGAAGGGCCCGTCAGAAAGCTCTGTTCTCTCCAATTTCTAACACGACTGCTGCTTTCCTTCCTCACCACCGCGTCATGTGGTCCAGTGTCGGGGCTTGCCCACTGCCAGGAGCTGATGGTGTCTGCTGTAAGGGCCCCCTTGGACTTGAAAACGAAAATTCCTCGAGACATCGGGGCTGGGACCCATACAGATGAATTTTCACGTATGTTCCGGGAGTACCAAGGCATTTTATTTCGAGCCAAGCTTTTCAGCCCTGATTGCGAGGACCGCTAGCGCAGCGGAAGGAAGTCTGGCAGGGCCCGCCTGTGCCAGACCCTGCCCAATCCCGCCGCGCATCCGGGGTCGGCTGCAATGGGCGCTGCCCGCCCGGAGCTGCTCGGTAGGAGGCTTCTTCCTCTCTGACCACTTTCTGTGGCAGCGGGCGAGGGGCCCGGGAGGGCCCGCGCCGGCATGCGATTTCGGGCTAAGATCGTGGATCTCGCCTGCCTCAACCACTTCAGCCGTGAGTATGCCGGGGCAGGCTGAAGGCCGGCAGTGCCTCGCTGGGCGGCTGGGCTTTCCCGGGCAAAGGAGAGAGGAGGGGAGGTGAGGACCGCAGGCCTTTCCTGGGAGGAGGTGGCATGAGGCGTTTTCCTTTGCCCCGACATGTTTAGGGGTTTGCGCAGCAGCACGAGCTGCGTTTGTAGAGGCTGAAGGTTCTTCCCCTGTCCTGTAGAGACCGGGGTGTATGGAGCGGTCACCGCTGTAACGTCCGCCTCCCTCCCTCCGGCAGGTATAATTAACACAATCGCCAGGTTAGCCAAGAGCTGCATCCTGCGCCTTACTGTTTGCAAGCTGTATTTCATCCTCTCCGATAAAGTAGCAAATGGAGGTGCCAGTATGTGGTGTGAGCTGAGCCAGGTAAGTGCAGGGAAGTTCAGTAACCACATGTTGTTGAAAACCAGAGCATGCAATTGGGTTTGATGTACGGGGCGTTTCTTGTAGCCTTCACTTGGGATGTCAGGTAGACCTCACCTGCCAGGCCTCTCAGGGTCTGTCTGGTTGCACAGTGTTTCAGGTTGGATAGTCCCTTTACCTTGATTGTCACTTCAGTGTAAAGCTTCAGTGTGTGCTGGCCCCGTGGGCCTGCCCAAAACTGGAAACAGGAAAGCATAACTCACTGTCTAATGGACTGATTAGGTGTTAGGGGAGGACATTAATTTGTTTAGACTGAAGCAATGAGCCTTCATAGTTCTGCAGCCTGTTGTGATTCCTCAGGTGATGCCAGGCAGAGGGAAGTTTCTGCTGTACGCATGCAGTTCTAAGCTTAAGGTCTGATAAATAAAACTGGCCCCTCTTGTTTGCTTTATTTCCCAACTTTCAAAAATTGTAGGGGAATTTCTTCGACGAATTTCAGATGGAAGGAGTAGCTGCGGAGCACAATGAAATCTATTTAGAGTTGGTGCCTGAGAACCTGTCAAGAGCATTAAAAACTGCCCAGAGTGCTAAGGCAGTGAAGATCAAGTTGACTAATAAACACTGTCCCTGTCTCAGAGTTGCTGTGGAGCTAGTAAGTGCAACCATGCTTTCATATTCATTATTAAGAAAAAAATCTTAAAATTTAGTGCTTTTCCTAAGATCAAAGGGTAATATTTGTTGTAATTCTAGAAAACTAAAGAAATATTGTGCCATTTTCCATTTCACTAGCCTTTCTTGCCATCATGGTTGGTAGTACACAGAACCTGCTTTGTATTTTCCAAAAGGCAAGGAAGAGGTGGAGGAAGAAAGAAAGCTGTTATTGAAACAACTTTTTCTAATGTCTACTTTTCTCCATTTCTTCATCCTCTATATTTTCTGTGGATTATTCTCTTTTCATTGAAGCTATTAGGTGAAGGAGGTTTCAGTGTACTGTTTGGCTCTGTGTTTTGCCTTTGGTTTTCCTGATACTGCATGCTGACTTCTGATTTTTTTGTTGTTGTTGTTAACTCCACTTGTTATAAACGAGGCTTGGACTTTTTTGGGTGGAATAAAAGTCTGCTCATTTATTAAAAAGAAAACCAGGAGCGGAGACTAGAGGTAAGCCCAAGTCCCACGCGACAACCCAGAAAAACAAACTGTGCGATGCGCAGGGTGTTCCCTCGGACTCAGGTTCCTCAGGAAGACCCCCGGGGGCTGAGCCCCGGGGCCGTTCTTACAGTCTCTCTTGATGCTGTGATTGGTGCGGCTCAGATCCTCCCTCTGATGGCTCGTTGTTAGGGTCCTCATTGGTGTTCAATTCTGTCAGTCTCTGGGGTGTCGAGTGATTGGTTTGCCCCCTAACCAATAATTCCCCAAAGTGTTTACATCATGATTATTAAGTCATCTTAAGAACATTCTAGAACATTCTCCTCCTTTCTATAGACCCATCACTTTCCCCCATTGGTGTCACCATCTAGTGGGCACATGGCAATATTACACCCGTACAATCGCAATAACAATTAACTCATTAACCGCATACCCCCACTCTTCTAACAAGCAACTTTTAACTTCTCAACCAAAAAAAACTTCTAACCATTTGTTACGCACTGATTCACCTCTTCAGCTCTAAGAATAGTTTATAGATACACTAATGACTGATACCTCACAAACTCTTCGTCATTCGAAAGGGAAGCCCACTTAAAAGCATATTGATAGGGACGTAGGGAAAACTGGAACTGAGTGTCTGGGGTATGTAGTTATAGCATTTCCCAGAGTGGGTCTGAAAGATTTAAATTTAGAATTCCAGTCTTGTGTTTAACTGCAAGAGCATCCTCTTTTTTCCCTCAAGCCATCCTTATCAAGCAGCAGTAGGATTGTGACACATGACATTCCTGTGGGAGTTATTCCCAGAAGAATGTGGAATGACTTCAGAGAGCCCAGTGTGCCAGACTTTGATGTAAGCCTGTTTTTATATTCCCTACTGAAAGGGGAATTTGCAAGTGGAGTGGTATTGCTACAGAGTGTACTACTGGTGGGGTGTGGAAAGGAGTTGAAAGCAAAGAAGGAGGACTGGAGGTGACAGTTTTGGAGGAGTATGGAACATGGCTTCTATCTTGACAAGGGAGTTCAGAACGTATGAAAACAGAGTGGGTGATTGCCAGTTGCTTCTGTGATGTTCACGGCAAAGGAAAGGAGGAGTAAAAGACTTGCATGGCTTTAGTCTGGAGCACCTCTAAACCACGCAGGTTTAGACTGTTTCAGCTGTTTAGTTGCTAGAAGGCCCAAATAATCTGTTCTTTCTGAAATTCATGGCCTATCTGGCAGAGTTAAAGATATGTGTTTCCTCCTGATTTTTATATATCCTTTCATTTTGACTTTTAGCAGAGTTGCAAGGAAAGGTCCTTGTGCAAATGTGCTCCTATTTGAGGTTATGGATGTCTGTTATCTGTAGCTAAGAGTATTTAGATTCTGAAGACATACAAGAAGAAACTTGAAGTATTTTGTTCTTTTATTTGAGATTTACACTGCTGCAGTTCCAGAAATTACTGCAGTATCATGGGAGTCTTGTTCTTCCCTTTTTGGCTATAGTAATTGACTGTTTAGTAATAGTCAATGACAGATGTTCATGTGAGAGTCTGATCTGCAAAATATGCCTCTACTTTATTTTGAACAGACACTTGGAATGTTATGTCTGGAACAATTGCTAGAATGACGGCCTGTTGGTATGATGGGAAAGAGCTCCTCTGTTCCTGAGACCTTTGCTGATTTCAGATAGATATTGTGCACCCTGCAAGCCAGAGATAACTCAGTCCAAACTAAGACAGAATTGAAAGCAGAAATAAATGTGTCCCAATCACATCTGAAATACTTGTTCAAATGCATTTCTTACGTCTTTCTAGGTCAGTATTTACCTACCAGTGCTGAAAACAATGAAGAGTGTTGTGGAAAGAATGAAGAATCTCAGCAATTTCATTGTAAGTTCAGACACTTCAAGCATATATGTTGCAGATGTTATTTCATCAGGGACATAACATGTTTCACTGTTGCCTAAACTGGTGCTGCCACATTATCTTATTTTGAGATGAGTTAGACTTTGAAATCAAGGCACCTGAAGCCTGTGTAAAGATTGAAGAGAATGATGGGATTTATTTTAGGATTTACACTGAAGAGTTTTTCCTGAGCTTCTCAGAAAATTATGCTCTTTGTACTAAATCCATGAAAGAACATGGTATTGTGGTGCTACAAGCCATCTTTATAGCTGGTAAGAAATTACAGTCCTTCAGGAAGCTAGCTGGAGACTTTCCAGGTGATTTCTATTAAGTGACTGTTGTGTTAGGTATCTGTGAATGAACTTCAGGTAAACTTGATGTAGTCTTTAAAGGAAATTCTGCTAATAGCCTCAGGATGTCAGACTATGCTTTAGACTCTGACATGTTGGGTTTGCAGACTGCCCTGGATTTCTGGAGTTCTAGTGGGCCTTTTAATTGAAAGAAGCCCTCTGCAGTTGGACAGAAAAGGACTTTGGTTTTTTATTTAGTTGTTTTTGCTCACAGTCACCAGAATTGACTGACATGAAAGTTAGTAAGTAAGAGTAGAACTTTGGAATAGTTTGGGTTTGATGCTGTTCCTACCCATTTTAATAAATAGGAAATTTTCTGTTAACTGAGAATCCTGAAATTAGAACAGTCTCAGTTTTTCAAGACTTGGAAGAATTGAGGGATTACCCCGGGTTACTGGCAGTTTTGCAAATGGCAGTCATCCAGCAAATACACATCAAACTCTTTTCCTTTGTGCGACTTTTTGGGGGGCTCTGTTTTTACTTCCTGTCCTTCCCCCATGTCCTTGGTGGATATGCTTATGCAAAATTGAGCACAGTGCTTTTGTTTCTAGAGCTGAGGATCTTTTCTCACACAGGATAGGATAGCTGTATGACAGGATTGAACTTCACTAAGTGCCTTGCTTTCATGCTGTTAGAGAACAAAAGCATTAAGTGTCACAATTAATTATCTTTGCTAGATGCATCCTGGTAATAAAAGTGGTCAAGATCAGTGCTGCAAAATGGGCTTAGAAGCAATTTCTGATAGTACTTGTCCATTGTTTGGGAGCTTGGCATCTCCATTCTATTCTGGTTGCAATACAAGTCTTTTTCTTTTTTTTTTTTTTAAATTACTGAGAATTTGTCTAATCACAGAAATGAAGTGCTTGGTTGTGCTTTAGGAATCCTTTGATCTGCTTGGAAATTTTGTAAGACCATATATAGTTTCCTTCAAATTCCTCCTTCCAGCTTTCAGGATGGAATTTGAAAACTTTTAGCACTTTTCCAGGATTTCTATCAGTTCAAAGTCCTTCTTGGAGTTACTGATCTGATGCAGCTGTTGTCTATTTTAAAGTCTTGAAAGCAGCACTGTCAGCTCTTGGTGCATCCCATTTTCTGTGTGTGTAATATAGACTGTGTAGGTGCCTTTTTATTTGTTGAATAACTGAATGGAAATTTGGGAATCTTTGCATTTCTTCAGCTTCAGTCACTTACTTCTGAAGCCTTTTCCTCAGCACATGAACTTCCCAAAGCTAATACTTGTTCTAAAAGTACTGGAGAGCAATTACATTTCTTTATTTTCATAATTTCTGAAAGTTTGGTCTAGGGTAATTCACACAGGAATGATGGCAAATGCATTTTGTAGCTGAACATTCAAATGTTCAAACCATGTTCGGAAAGTATGGTTGACGTGCACTGAAGTACTCCTGGAAGCTTCTATTTGAACAAGACCAAACTGTATTCTGTAATTCTGCAGTGTGAAAGTGGGTTGCCTAAAATTGAGATTGATTGCAGGTGATTGAAGCAAACTTGAGTGGTGAAATGAACTTGAAAATAGAAACTGACTTAGTATCTGTAACAACGCATTTTAAAGACCTGGGAAATCCTCCCTGGGGTAAGTCTCCCTGTTTGTTACCCCTTGTGTCTGTCTGATCTCATTATTTGTGTTGCTTATAACAGTACTTACCTTTTATTCTTTAGAAAATAGCTTCAAGTACTTTGAAGTCTTCAAATGAAATCTTAAAAGAAAAAGTGGCCAATAGCATGTCTGTTTCATGTATGGGGGTGGTGGTGGGGAATCTTTTCCAGTATTCTTGACAGTTTGGTAGGAAAACTGGGATTTCTTTTCCTTGCACTGCTGTTTCTGAAAAACAAGCCATATGAGTTCCAGTGCTTCAGCAGTTCCCAGGTGTGTCCTTATGGGTTTTGGAACTACTGCTTATGTTTGGACTAAGTGTTGTGTCCTTACACTTTAAGCATCAGAGGATGGATGTCAAAGTTCGGCTCAAGGCAGAGATCTGGAAAGTATGGCTGAAGCATGCATAGACATCAAGAAGCTGCAGCAGCTGCTTGCTGGACAGCAGGTCAATCCTACAAAAGCATTGTGCAGTAAGTTCAACAACTCTGCTTGCGAGCTCCAGTTAAGTAGGGATGTTTGCCATACTTAGTCTCAGCAGAATACCACATCTTCTGTTTTGTCTGTTTGAAACTCAACTATTTTCACAGTACCCAAGGACTTCTAATCTCTTTAGGCAGTAAGATTCATGTCCTAGGCATTTGGGGAAGAAAAAATAAAATAAGTCAGGCACTTTAAAAAGTATCAAGCTGAATACTCAGACTCACTAATCATGCGTGTTTTCTTGTTGTCTCTGTTTTGAAGTTGTTATTAATTTTTATTATTGTTTTGAGATACTATTTTTTGAAAGTCTTAAGGCCTCTAGCTTCTAGCAGAGAAATTGGAATTTACTGGCTTTTGTTTGGTTGGTTTTTTTTCCTTTGGATGCTTTCTTACCCTGATTCTAATACTAAAATGTTTTTTATAGAGCTAGTGTTTCTACCCATAGAAGCAATACTTCCTTTCTAGCAGAAGCCAATGTAGGGGTTTATATTCTATTTTTATAACTCTGTGTGCTTTTCCTGAGAACATCTGTTTGTTATGGTTTAGTGCAGATGCTAAGAATTTCCCAAGGAAGATTTAAATAATGGGTGTAGCATTATAAACCTATACACTATATATTTACTTTTTAGCATCATCTTTCATAAACTATTAATGCTTTACAGACCCTCAAGGATTTAAATTGTCTAGTTTTCCTTCTGTCAGAAGTGGTAGAAGCATTGTTCTTATGGTGGCATCTTTAAAAGATGTAATTTTTAAGTATTTTTCCTGCTTTAAGCTGGATTTGTGTTTTAATTTTTTTTTTCTCTTTACAGATATTGTACGTAAAAGAATTGTCCACTTCATCTTGCTCCATGAGGAGGTTTCACTTCAGTATTTTATTCCAGCAATTGCCTGAGTGTTTTGGAATCTTGGTCATTTTCCAACCTGAGGGCTCTTTCACGAAGTCTGAAATCTTTCCTGAGTTGCTGGAGTATTTTGATATGAGGCACTGTTAGATGCAGCCATCAGATGGACATTATTTCAATATTTATGAAAGTATTCAAAATAACTTCTCATTTAGACAGCCATTTTTGTGCAGAGTTACATGCTATGAAAGACACAACACTGGGGAGCATTGGCATATCTTGCTCTTAGGAGAAGCAAAACTGAAAGTTGGCTTACCCACAGCTCAAAGCATCCCAAAAGCATGCTCAATTAAATACTTCAGTCTCCTCAAAAAAACTGAAGTTAGAATCCATCTCTGGAGCTGCTGCTGTGTGTATTCAGTATTGAGCAATGCAATATTGAGCAAGCTATCACAGCTCCATGAAGCAAGAGAGCCTTCTGGAAGGTTGCCGGACTGGTATTTGCCTGGACGAGCGTGCACAGCCCTCCTGAAGTGATACGGAATTGAATTCTGTTTCAGTAGAAATCTTTTGATTAGACTTGCTCCAATATACATCAGCAACTCTGTTTGTGCTTACTCTTTGTTTAACTCTTGGCCTGAGAGGATGAGCAAAAGAGTCTGGATAATTTTATTAATGTGAGCAGTGAAAATCCCTGTGTACAGAATGAATATCATATGAGGACATGCGTGAGCACAGCAATTGGTGTGAAAGAAGGAACAAGTTATCTGTGGATCACATTTTTTCCCCTTTCCAGTTAGAAAACATTGTACAACTTGTGTCATCATGGTGTCAGACATGATGAGATTGCATCTAGGCTCTCATGCCAAGCAGCCAAGAGCACAACTAAATTTCACCATGGGAGCACTGCCCCTGCTTCTACCTCCTGGTTATTTTCTGAGGTCTTTGCCTCCTTATTCCATGTGTGATTTATTTGTTATCCTGGCACGTTCCATATAGCCTTTGATTGTTTTAGAAATGGTGATTGAGTCTATGCTGCCAAATGTGACTGGGAGTTTCTTCTAGAAAGTAACTTGTCATGGTCAGAAGTGCTGGGTTTTTGGTTGGTTTTTTTTTTCCAAGGGACATTGACGTTAGGGGAGCAATGAATCTTTTGTTCATGTAAATGGTCAAGAGAAGGCTGAAGGAGAAGCAGTGGCAGTGAGAAGATAGAATAGACTTGCAGTGATAAGTGTATTGACTGACTGTGGTTATAGGTTTTCTGCCTACTCCCTCTTTGTTCCTCCCTACTCTTCCTTGCCCTGCACATTGCCTTATCAGTTGTCATATTTCCAGCCACTGCCTCCAACATGCTGAGGTTTGCATCTTTATCATTTGCAAAGTCCCATTTTGCCTATATTGTGAGTTGACCTTGGTAAGTAGCTGCTCACTCACTCATACCTGGTGGGATGGGGGAGAGAATTGGAAGGGGTAAAAGTGAAAAAATTCTTGGGTTGAGGGAAGGACAGCTTAATAGGCAAAGGAAAATACAGAATTCATTCACTACTTCCCATGAGCATAGGTGTTTAACCATTCCCAGGAAAGCAGGGTGATGGTGGACACAAAAGACTGACACTGAAGATGGTGGCAAGAAACCAGGCCTTTTTAAGCACTTAGCCAGTTATCTGTTTACATAGTTATAAAGCATAACAAGCATAATTCAACCAACCACCGTACACCACAATGTGAGCACACAGTGGTCATGCAGAATGTTTTTCTACCCCTAATTCAGCTATGTCTCTTTCCCACAGTACTTCTACTTAGCTAAAGTAATAGGCCTGAGCCATGATTTACAAAGGCAGCAAGGCCTTCATTTTATAAGATTTTACCTATATGCCACATCTCCCCCTTTCTTTGTTTTTTATGACAAGGGTTCATGTACCCTAATGCCAAAACAGTCTGCACCTGTAAAGCCATTATTAAGATGGTTACTGGTCATCTGCTGGTCACAGGATAAGATACATGAAATACAGATCACAATCAATAAAAACCCATCAAGAACAACATGCTACTGACAAAGATACCCACAGGATAGGAAAACAAAAGGATAGTGTCCAATGTCCCCAGAGAGAGAGCTGCTGCTTCTGCACTTGGAAGTAAATGGATACTGTTCCAAAGCTCATATGGCTGGAGCACAGGGGCTGTGCTATTTAGGTGGGAGAGAGTCCATTAGTTGGAAATGCTGACTTTAACATTACTGAATGTCTCTCTGGAGGCATGGAGCAGGGAACAACTGAAGAAGGTCAGCAGGAACACAATAACATGATGGTGGGTGCAGTAGGACACAAGGCCTCTGTTGGCTGGCTGCCTCCATAAGGTTCCAGGCACAGCCATGTTCCTGGCAGTCCTGCCTCTGCTCCTGCTTTGGCCACGAGGGCTGGATGGTGATTGGGTCATTTTTCCTCTCTTTTTGAGCCTCTTTTTCTCGGAGGCGATCAATGTTTGTCCAGACGAGCAGGTAACCACTTTAGACCTGTTGGCAATAAAACACATACGTACCTTCTCCCCTAGGTTAGTAGATCAGCTAGGCCTTGCCATTGCACATACAGTTCTGGATTCTTATGTAAAACCTTTTAGAAATTGGTTTCACACAGTCAAATCTTCACACCAGTATTGCTCTGCTGGGGATCAAAATTATTGATGTGCTTTCAAAAACTTTAGTGTAAATATTGCATTATCGAAATGTTCCTGAGGAGCCGTAGTCCCCCTTCTTTGTTTTTTTTTGGTTGGTTTTTATTTGTTTGTTCGTTTGTTTATTTGTTTTGGGGTGGTGTTGTTTTGTTGGGTTTTTTTTGGATAACATGCGCATCACTCACTATGAACATGAAAGCAACATAAAAATAAGACAATATATGTAATAAACCAATAAACTCACACTGAACAAAAATAAGCAAGGTAATACATGTAATCCACAGCACACAACAAAAGGATAGTGACTTAGAACAATACACCCTCACTTGCCTAAATACTGTACCATCACCCAGAGTCTACAGTAGCTGACGCGCCCCGGTTCACAATGAGAACCTGGAGAAACCTTCCCGGGCAAGACTTCGAAGTGTACCTTGAAAGGAGGTCCAGCTGTTATAAGCTCAAATGGGCAAGTCAAAGTGACCTGATTACATGTTTAGTGCAGAAGCACCTGGGTCTGTTGGCATACTTCACGACCAGCTAGGGCCAGGGCTTGGCCAGAGCCAAGGCCTTAACTGGAAAGTTTCCCTAACATAGCCTACAAACAAGCCTCTATAAATAGCAGCTGGGAAAGTTTCCTAAAAAGATACATGTCTTGCAGATAGCTACACAACAGTATGTGAAAGTCTGTAAAGCAGCTGGCTTTGTCATTTATCTTTAGCTAAGTAGTCAATGGTACCATGAACAAACTGCAAACAGCCAAAGAAATGCGTATGTGTAACATCGAATAATATCTTCTGGTTAATGCCCTTCATAAAACGTCAGTGAATTCACGATATGACATTAAGAACATACCCAGAATCGTTAATACAGCAACAGTAACTGATCTAAGAAATCAAGATTATATTTCTCCACACACCTATGTATATATGACAATAAAGCAAAATAAAAGCAAGAAAGAAAGCACAAAACACCTTACAATCAATCGTATGCATAATTGGAATTGTTACTCATCCTTCTCTGCTACCTATGAAAGATAAAACAGCAAAGATTGTTACGAGTAATTATCGCAGTTGACCAGTGCAGAACACTTATACCCATAGAATTTTCAATGAATATAAGGTTCTAACAAGCCCCATCCTCTCATACTTTTACAACTTAGTATCTTATATTCTTGAACAGTTGCTTACCAATTCTTCATCATAATTGTTTCAATTGGTTCAATCTTACCTCTATAACAAAAGAACTGTATCTTTCAATTTAAATGAGCATATCTCAGCAGAACTTCACTCAAACTTAACGTCAGTTAAATGTAACAGAAAGTAAACTGAATGAAACTTAAAAGTTAACATCACTGAAACTGAACAAAAATTAATCTGAATATAACTTAACAGAAATTAAAAGAGCAGAACTTAAACTGAACGCACTTAAACTTGAAACTTAGCAGCACTTAAACTTGTCAGAAATTAAACTCAACAGAACTTAAGCCTAACAGAACTTAAATCTAACAGAACCTAATCGTAACACAACTGAAATGTAACAGAATTTCAAATTAACAGAACTTAAACCTAACATCACTTAAATTTTACAGAACTTAAAATTAACATCGCTTATATACAACAAAACTAAAGTCAGAGTTGAGAGTGTTCCCTTAAAAGTTACAGACACTACAGAATTTAACTCATTTTGACTCCACTGGTACAAGAAAGCTACTGAAAATTTATCATACAACATTTAAACAACAATGAACAATAAACAACCAATCCGTAAATGAAATAACAGCAACAAGGATTTACTGGAGAGTTTATAAAGGTGTGGCAAATACGTTGTTATTTTACATAATTTAGTTGTGAGACTAGCTCATGGTAACTATAAGCATTACTGAAAATATCCATTCACAGTCAGGACTTTTCTGGTATAAGCACAATTTTGCAGGGTTTTCCAATTTGCAGCTGTACTCAAAAAAAAAAAAAAAAAAAGACAGCATTGTATGTCTTTCAGTACTTTCCTGATATAAGCTAGGGTCTTGTAAGGTGCAGCTTTACTCAGAAAAATGACAACAGTGTATATATTGGCAAATTGCACTTAAAACCTGCTCAGTTCGCAGATGGTCAGACGGCCTTTCGTGATTGTCAGTACAATAGAATTGACCTCGCACTATTAAAGGTAGTGGGATATGAATACGTAAGGATTAAATACCAAGGACCTAGTCATACAATACTGCCCTGAATTTTGCACATTTAACTCTCTTAGGTCAGTGGGTGTATAAAGCTGACACGTCTACATAAACAACCACAAAGCCATGGTTTCAGACAATTCTGAAGGAGTGTGCTTCTGTTTATTCCACTCTTTTCCTGTCTTCATAGGAATAGAGAATATTAGAAACTCAGCCACTGATCAGCTAACACATACTCATTGGGCAAGTCTGTTTTGTAAGGTGGTGTCACTTGTTGTCAATCTTCTGGTCCATCACAGCACTTAAATGGTTTTGATATCAAGTCCAATTTCAATTTATAAGTGGAAAGGAAGAATAGCTACATTTGAATCACTAAATAGCTGTACCTATTTGAAAAGATGTCACATGTTTGTTCATGGCAAAATATTCACAATAAAATTACCTTATGAAAACTGTGGGGCAAAAAAAGCAACCGAAGTGGTAAACCTAGCAGAATTCCACCTGTCTTTACAGTGGGGAGTCATGAGGCAATTTTATCCATAACTCAAATAGCTTCTGCAGATAACATTGATGGGGGAGTGAGGAAAGGAATGCTTGATTTATGAGTGGCTAAACTTACCATGGGCCTCACCCAGCTAATTGCTCCCATGCAAATCATTCAAGGTTTTGACATCAGGCTTTGGAGTTAGTTGCTGAGGGGATGCATAATGATAATTTATGCTCTGAGTGCACCAAGATTGTAAATATTTTTCCAGGTATAAAAGTTTCTAATTTTTGTGGTAACTGCTAGCATCATTGTACCTGAGCAAAGAATCAGTATTAATTCAGTCCAATTCGACTTTTTAAAATCAAAATTCTTAGAAAGGCAGTATACATCTTACATGACAAGTTGTACCAATCATACAATATATAAGCATTTCTGTTGAAGAATTTTGGACCTTGCAAAGCAGCCTCAAAGGAAGGAATTACATAATTCTACTGGCATGCAGAAAGACACTACATTCATACAGCTAGCCTTGAATCTCTCCAGTAAGCAATCCTGTCAGAACCTACAGCTTACTGAAAATAAAAAGTTACTTTTAACTAAAGCCAAAAATATTCTTGAGATGCAGTAAAATGTATTTTTTAACATGAGTAATTTGCATTTGTAAAGACACTGACTGAGTTAAGGACAAATTAAGTGTTTCCCAGAAGCTCAGAACGAGACAGAAGTTTTCCTAACTATGAAACAGAATGTAAATATATGGTCTTCTTGTAGGTTACTTTATCTCTTCACTTCCAAGTAGCTCTTGGCGAGGGGGGGCCATGTAGCCTGCAGAGTCCAGGGGGCCCAGAAAGGGGGGTAGGGCCTGTCTCATTGGTAGCTTTCCTAGCAGTCCCTGTCTCAGATATGCGCAGGAGTTTTTTTAACGTCAAAGCTGTTTTCATTTAGGAAACAGTTACAGGGTTTTTTAACCCATAATGAAAGTTGCTCCAATGTGGAGAATGTGCTGCAATATCTTTAAGCTGCACCCACTCTCCCAGGACACCTCTGCAGTCCCAGGATACTCACAGTCTCATGGTTCTTCATCCTGTGAATACCACTGATCTAACCTTATAGGCTGTGCCAGCATCTTGCTCTCTGCTGGATTGTGGTCTGCAAAAAAGTCCCCTGTCATCGTAGCAGGGTCTGAGTTTTGCTCTCTGCCCACAGAGTCCCCATGTCTATGTTCCCAGTTGCTCACCTTGGGTCAGGCGACTTCTTCTGCTTTTGTAAGTCATCCGGACTTCTAGGTTCTCACTCTCCGCCTTGTAGTGCTAGGCTGCACTCCACCATCGGTGCTCTCAGGTCCGCAGTCACGACCCTATCGTGTCGGGGTCACTATTTGATGGTGGACACAAAAGACTGACACTGAAGATGGTGGCAAGCATCAGCACGTTATTACAAAAATCTGGCCTTTTTAAGCACTTAGCCGGTTATTTGTTTACATAGTTTTAAAGCATAATAAGCATAATTCAACCAACCACCATACACCATGATGTGAGCACATGATTTTACTTGGCAACAAGGCCTTCATTTTATAAGGTTTTACCTACTGTCTTGTTTGAAAGACAGGTGTCTGCTAAGGAAGGCAGGAGCCTCCCTTGGAATGGCAGATGTGACCCCCCTTCTCTCTGAGTTATTGTGATTTTGAAATCAGGGGGCTTTTAGGCAAAGATGTGGGAAATAGGAATAACAGTTCTTTACTATTATATATCTATATGTGTATAACAAGTCAAACAAACAATAACTATGACAGTAACAGCAAACAGTCACAAACCCAGTCTCAGCCTTCTCAGCTGTCAGGCCCTTTCCCCTCGGGTGCAGTTCCGCTCGCAGCCGGCAGGGGCGCTGGCGGCTCCCGGTGAGCAGGGCAGGTGCGATGGTTCCCCTGCAGCTGCAGGGGGCGCTCCGGAGCGAGCTCGGGGAGCACGCAGCACTGGTGGCCTGGGATCCCGGGAAGGGATGGGACAAAGGCTTCACAAACCCCCTGGGCAGCCAATCCCAGTGTCCGGCCGGACCCTCAGGAACAGCAGGCTAGAATGGCAGGCTGGAACGGCAGGGACAAGCACAAATCCCGGGTGGCAGACGAGATGTATCCAAACTGTGGAGCTGTGGTGGGAACCTCCTGGAGGTCTGGGCAGGCAGAGTGAGCACGGCTACAACATAGCAAAGGCTCAAAGCAACGGCAGGGGCAGGGCGGCCACGGCCCAGCTCCCAGCAGGGCAGGGAAGGCGGGCTTGGGATCCCAGAGTTTCTCTGGCAGAAGGAAAAGCAGCCGACGAAACAGCCTCCCTCTCCATCCAAACGCTGGGGACTGACTGTCCGCACACCCAGGTGAAACAGAAGAGTAGCCAGATGCTCCCACCCCCATAGCCAGCTCTTTTGTTTTCCTTAAGCACTCAGTAATTTGTCCCCCTGGCGACACATATGGGGAAAATTCCTTTAACAGAAAAAAACCCCAAGACAACTCCTAAAACCCCAACACCATACACCACAGCAGGGCTCCATCATGCATAACGCTTATTTGGGAACACAGACTGCATAACTCCAAATGTCCTTCCTTCTTCTTTTCCCTGAGAGGAACATGATGCTGTATGATATGGATATCCCTTTGGTCAGTTGGGATCAGCTGCCCCAGCTGTGTCCCTACCAATTTCTTGGGCACCCCCAGCATATTTGCTGGTGGGGCAGTGTGAGAGTAATGTCTTCACACTGTGGAAGTGCTGCTCAGCAATAACAAAAACATTGCTGTGTTACCAACACTGTTCTAGTCACAAATCCAGAACATAGCACCCTTTGAGCTACTATGAAGAAAACTAATTCTATCACAGCCAAAACCAATGTAGCCTGCTGTTTCTTGATAGCCCAACAATTAGTGTGAATGACCAGATATTTTCGGTTCTTTTTTTTCTGGTTACTGTCTTCATTAATGCTAATCAATCAGGGTTTATATCTGTGTGTTTGCTGCCTTCATTTTCTTTTTAACATCGCGTTTAGGATGTGATCAATCAGATAACCATGGAATAAATAGTCTAACACTCTCACACAGATGTCTCATAAAATACTCCCATGACGTTTGTGTCCCTTGCTGTCCCTTCACGTTTTTGGTTTCATCCTCTTACCCTTTTTTCGCATGGTGTGGAAACTTACCTCTAACCTTGTTTTTCTTGCTTTTTGGTTACACACTACATTACTGATCCTTATTTTTATCCTGTATTTGAAAAAGCCTTTGCATATAATCTTATTTTCTTAATGTCACAGCAATGAAAAAAGAATGACATTTTGATTAGAAAAATAAAACAATAGAGGGTGCTAAAGAGCTGTGGAAAAATGTATTACTCTGCATTCCTAAGAAAAAGCTGGGAACAAGCAATGGACCACAGTTAACCCTTGTGAGAGGGTGTGATTATTTTATTGTTTTTTATAAATGACAATTATCAAATAGGCAGGTTGCCAGTGACTAAATGTAAGACAAATTATTTCAACACTATATGCTATGGAAAAATATTATTTCTAGAGCAAGCATCATGAATGACACAGTTCAAATCATTTAGGCATAGACTCTGAGGTATGCTGCACTCAGATTAGGTGGCTAAATAGCTTATGTGATCTGGACTTAAATATCTCTATGCTTCAGTTCTTCATATGTAAAACAAGAACCTTTCTGCTATATGGCTGGGTGCAATATGTGGCAAATAAATGCATGAAGGGTTTCCAGTGCACTTGGCTTCTCTGATAGAAGCTTAAATTTAAATTCTAGCCTTCTTATTAATGCAGGGACATCTTTTTGTCAGGGAAACAAACTATGTTAGTGTATGTGGGCTGGTACCATAAATGTTAGGTGTAGGAACCCAGAGTGTCTTTGTTTAGACTGGTAGGATGCATGTGTTCAACTCTTAGTTATGTAATAATTAATCTTCCACTTTGTGATGACATGACAATTTGAAGCACAATTCATTGCAGTTCACTAAAGGAATGTTGGACTTCCCCACTTTTCATACCAGGTCATTGGCTAATTAGTTGGGTTTTCTTAACACTTAACAGATTTATATTTTATGAACTTTAATGATTTACTGTCATGTCATCATAACTATAGAAGAAGCCAAATTGGAGATGATTGCCTTATACAATGGGATAACTGGCTGAATAAATGAAGCGAGAGCAGTGAATGTGGTCTTCTTGGGCTTCAGACAGGCTTTTGACACTGTCTGCCATGACATCCTTATAGGCAAGCTCAGGAAGTGTGAGCCAGATGAACAGATGGTGGACTGAGAACAGGCTGTATGGCAGGTCTCAGAGGGTTGTGATCAGTGGCACAGGGTCTAGTTGGAGGCCTGTGGTGTCCCCCAGGTGTAGGTACTGGATCCAGAAGTGGCCAATACTTCTGCCATTCAGAAGAATCTCAACAGGTTGGAGACTTGGTCAGAGATGAGCCTTCTGAAAATCATCAAAGGCAAGAGCAGGGTCCTGCACTTGGGAAGAAAGAACTGCATACACCAGTATAGGCTGGTGGCTGGCCTGCTCTGAAGCAGCTCTGGAGAAGGGGGTCATGGTGTGCAACAAGCTGTCTATTAGCCAGCAGTGTGCCCTTGTGGCAGAGAGCCACTGGTATCTTGGGTTGCATTAGGGAGTGTGGCCAGAAGGTCATGAGAGGTGGTCCTGCTGCCCTAATCAGCCCTGGTGAGTCTGCATCTGGAGTGTTGTGACCTAGGCTCCTCTGTACAAGGGAGACATGGAGCTCCTGGAGCAAGTCCAGAGGAAGGCAACAAAAATGATGAGGGTACTGGAGCACCTAAGTCATGAGGAGAGCCTGAGGGAGCTGGGACTGTTTAGCCTAGAGGAGAGAGGACTGAAAGGGGATCTTATCAGTGTCTGAAGTATTTGAAGGGAGGACATCAAGAGGTAGGACATCAAGGTTCTTCTTGGTGATGAGCAATAGGATGAGAGGCAATAGGCAGAAATTGAAGCACGGGAAGTTTCACCTGAACATGGAAGGAACTTCTTTACTGTGCAGGTGACTGAGCACTGGAATAGGTTGTCCAGAGAGGTGGTGGAGACTGCTTCCCTGGGGATATTCAAAAATCATCTGGACATACTCCTGATTAACATGCTCTAGGGAAACCCCATGTGAGCAGGGAGATTGAGCTAGGTGTCCCACTGTGGTCTCTTCCAACCTTACCCATTCTGTGATTCTGTGATCCCTGCAAAGCTTGTCTTCCCCAGAGGTCATTCAGATTTGTGGAGTCAGAGATTCAAGAGCATTTTGGACAGGAGGGATGCATTCAGTAGTGTAGAAGTAGACCTGGAGCACATGCAACATGTACTTTGCTTCATTCTAGTCTGCAGATACCTTTTTTCCAACCATACTTGGGGAAAATATTTAAGGAAGTAGAGATAAGGAAGACCATTGTGGTTCATTAAATCTCCACCATGGAGTGTGTCAGTCATGACGGTTCCAAGTCTTTCCAGAAATAATTCTCAGAATATTCTCTTCTTGGCCTGCTTCATGTACTGCATCTGACTGAATCAGGGGGAGGGGAAAGCAGAGGTTAAATGATTTGCTAAGAAGCTGTTTGTTGAAAGCAATGCATACAGCTTGCTCAACACTTATTGTGCCTACCAAAGCAGGATGAGAAGATGTAAGACTATTGATAAGGGGAAGGAATCTTGACCAGAGATCCTGTTTTCGAACCTAAAAGTAACTTAAACCAGCCTTGAAGTTTGGACTTGGGCCAGGGACATAAAGAGCATGCACAGGGAAGCAAGGTGAAAAGTTCAGAATGAGGAAGACTCTTTACTTCATCTGATGAGGATTCTTACTTCATCCTGGAGACCCCTGCCCATGACCACCAGACAACACTGTGCAAACGCAACGCAGATGTAAATGACTTTTGGGCTCATTGTAATATGAGGTGAGGCTAGGCGGGGCTAGGCAATGAATATGTATGGTGTATTGGGAAACTTAATGAATATGGAGTTTGTAACCTGATATATACCAAGCTGAATGCAGATGTTGGCAGGCATGACTTCGGAGGAATTATCCCCCATGGGTCCCAGTGCTGGAATAAACATACCTACTTTACTACTTATTCCAGTAGTGGAGTCTTTTCCACATATCACTGTGAAGGTAGGAGCCTATGAAGCAGTTCTAGTGGTAGATGGGAATTCTTGGCACACAAGGAGTTAGCTCCACCACCTGCTGCTTCCTCCTTCTGCCTGCTGGACTCTACTCGTGTTGGTGCTTCTGTCTTCCATACTGCAGCTGTGGGGTTGGGGGGAGAATCTGGCACCCACGTGGGGTGGCCCAGCCCCAGGGACCTTCTTATGTGTTTGCTGCCTATAGAATTCGCAAACTTCACTCTGAAACAGTTTCTAATTGTGATATGCAATTTTTCTGAGTTGCTACACTTGCAAGCCCAGAAACTTACCTGAAGCAACTCCCTCAAAAGCAGAGCCTCAACCTTCAGAAACGCTGCCAAGCAACAGAGTGAGATGCCTGGGAGACCCGACTTTAAAGCGCTTGTGGCAGCCCTTCCCTCCTACCCCCGTTTCTGTTTTCTGGCTGCAGGGTCTTAAAGAGACACTAACGATTTTGGGCACAGATAGATATGGAATATAATAACATTTTGGGTTACCCACAACAGTATGATACTTGTTTGGGGAAGCTCTTGAGGCAGTATGCCGTTGACTATCTACACTCATCTACATCTAATCACTTAGATGCTAACACTTAAATCCTTTTTACGGTCTGCTCCTCGAGATTTAATTTAGTCCTTGTCATGACATTTCTAGTTTTGAAGGCTGAAAGTCCTTCTTTCTGGAAATCATGAGAGAAGACAACCAGTATTTCCTCCTGCAGAACAAGTGATGGTAGAGGCAAACATTCCCAGCTATGTCAGTCTTGTAGCTTAACCTCCATCCAGACTGACTAATGAGTAAACAGCAAATGCCCCAGCCCTTTCCACACAGACAATCCACAGGATTTTTATTACTGTCAGTGATGACAAATTTAGCTGCATTGCATTCCTAAAGTGGGTAGTAATATATTGAAGCCCTTCTTCAACGTAATTAATTAAATTAGCTAATTACAGGAGAAGAAGAGCTAAGAACCAAAAAAACTAGTGTAGGCAGGAGGAATGCTATCCTGAAATGTAGAAATGTTTTTGTGGCTCTCAGTGTCAGTTCAGTAAAGAGGAGGTAAGTATAACAGGTTTAAGACACTCTAGGAGAAAGTTTTCTAATTCTTTTGGCAGCAACACCTGTTTCTATTCTCATAGGAAATAGAGCAACCATCTACACATGCCAGTAGCTAAAACACTTTAAAAGGCAGCACTATTGCAACACACTGCCCCCGAAGACCCTGTTCTGTTGCAGGCAGAAAACTCTTTTTTTCCTCAGATAGTCTTCAGACAAGGTTCTGTCTTTAAATATTATTTGACTGTTGTTAGAATAATATGGGCAAAGAACAGTACCATCTCCTAGATGGAAATCTCTTTACTAATTTGATTTAGTACTGGAAATGCTGTACTTCTTATTAAGAAGAACAAGCTCCTTTGTAACTGTCTTATTTGGGTTATAATTCTCCTCTTTCCAATCTGCCTTTTTGGAATTGTATTATGGTCTGCTCTTACACCAGCTTGGGCTCTAATTGTCTAATTAGAGGTTGGGCTCTAATTGTCTCATAGTTCAAGTAATGTTAAATCAGCTCTGGGACTGGTTGGGTGAATTCCAAGAAAAATATAAGCTGCCACAGCTGATTTTGATCCTTTCAATATGGAACCTTAGGCTGATCTGGAATTGTACCAATAACCCAGTCTGATGGTAAAGGTATCCTGTTCTAAGCTAAGAGGGACCGATCTGATTTTTATTTATACCTCAACATATGCTATAGATGAGGTGAAAAATTACTCTAGGGGCCGTACACGTGCTGGGAGCTCTCTCCCCAGGGAGGCTTCTCCTGGCAGCCAATCTGGGCAGAGAAAGCTTCCACGACTGGGCTAAAAGTGACCTCCCACTTGCTGGTGGGACAGATGCCCAGATGGCTGGGAAAAAAATGCCCAGGAAATCGGGCTGTGGGAGGAACCTTAACACATAAAAGCAGTTAACTGCAACACAACTGGCACCATTTTTCTTTGGGTTTCTTGGAGCAAGTGGGGAGTCACACAGAGGGTCAGCTTCGCCCTCCTCTCCCCCTTGCCATACTGCTTCCCTGTCTGCACCTGTCCTGCACCTGCCGCTTCCCTGAGGCAGCTCATCACCACGAGAACCTAGTGCTCTCGTGCTCCGCTGTTTCCCCGACGGAGCAGATGTTGCCTGCACCCAGCCGGAAGGCATTGCTGCCGCCATGTTTCCTGTGTTGCCTGCAGCACCGGCCCGCAGCAGCCTGCATTGTTTGCTGATGCTGGAGACATGCCGCCGCTCTTGCTTGGAAATTGCGCCCGGCCACTCACAAGAGCTGTGCAGACTCATCACTGCTTGCAACACACACGCTCCATCTGCTAAGTTGATGCTAGGTGCCTGGGGTACAGAGGTAACAATCTGTCCCTGTCTTTTGTTTCTTTCTCCATCTCTCTTTCTCCCTCTCTGCTCTCTTTTCTATCCCCCTTCAGTAGGAACACTGAAAGGGTTAAAATCATTGTACTTGGGAATGCTTGGGTATACTGAGGCTAGAATAAGATACATTGTAACCAATGTAGAAGCTAGCTGAATAACTTGGCAGAAGATAGGGAACAAAAGCTTGCTAGATCCAGTGAAGAAAATGCTGAAACAGCTAGCAAGAGACTGCGCGTGACGAGAAAAAAAGGTGAAAAGTGCAAAGCAAGGAAGACGTTTAGCCTTCATCAAAACGACCACCAAGCCCTCCTCAGCACGACCACCAGGGAGCACTGCGCCTGCGCTCTGCATATGCTAATGATATTAACGAGTTCTAAGAAATAATTTGCATAACCACACCTTTTTCTAGCAAAAATGATGAATATGCATAAGTTGACCATATATTGTAAACTGACGTGTGCCTGGGGTGTGTGCGTGTTTGGAGGAGCGATCCTCCCACACCCAGAGCGCTGAATAAAGCAAATACCCACTTCTTGGACTTTGTCTCGGAAGTGTCTCTTGGCCTGGTTTGGGGCAAATCAACACTTACCCCTCTTTATCAATAAGCAGTTCTCATATATAATATTGCCACGTTTGCACTTTATTTTCGTCTATCAAAAAGAATCCTCCCCGACTCCCCCTTTTACAGCTGGACGGGACATAAACCCAAAGTAAAACTTGGATTTTGATCTTGAGTGGTAATGAGGGGGGCCATTACCTAGTCCGGACTTGACCTTTTGGCCTCTGTTTTCCACCAGAGGCTTTGCATCCGGCCTACAGCATTTTACCCTCACTGCTGCACTAAAGGCTTTATATTTTAGCACAACACAAATCAGTTTCATAAAACTTAGTCTTTGTGCTCTAGAGCATCAGTCAGCAACCTATTTTAACCAAATAGGACTGCATGATAGATCATTTGTTAAAATAAATAGAAAAACAAAAGCTAACTCTATACATCGTATATTTTGGTGTTACAG
The DNA here is from genome assembly GCF_017639235.1 of Corvus kubaryi. NCBI lineage: Eukaryota > Metazoa > Chordata > Aves > Passeriformes > Corvidae > Corvus > Corvus kubaryi. The sequence continues at coordinate 4,190,028 of NW_024581137.1, read as the reverse complement.
AAAAATACTTTCATATACCTATAAAATAGGTTTCAAATATCTATAAAATATAGTGATATTTAGAAAAGAGCACTATTAATTTTTTGACTAAGAGTGGCTGAGAAATAATTTTTTTCTTAAAACAAAGCTCTTTCCAGAAGTATTACTAATACAGTTATGATACCTGGTCTTCCAAAATGCCAATGGAGTGCTGTGATGCTCTTAACATATGTAATTACACAGAAAAATTTGTCTGCTTCTTTGGATCAGGAAGCTGATCTTGAAATGAATCTCCTGGTAGTCTGGTTTTACAGGGCTTCAGCTCACATTGTGGAGTGGCCTTTCAGCACATCAACTGGATTCCTTATGGATGAAACTAAGTAAGAAGGCGTGAGCTTCAATCACAATTGGGACTTGGTCTTTGGGACCCTGCTGAGGCTAGTCCAAGAGTGGGATAATGCCTGGTCCCAAAATGCAACATATCAAAAACAGTGCTGTCAGGATGCCAGGTTCCCAATACCAGTGATTACATTGGTCATATCTGTCTGCTAAGACAGATGTAGGCTAGGGAACCACTTTGTAGTAGACAGCAAGGGTTTGCTATGGTTTCTCTGTATGCTATGAGTCCTGTAACAAGGCAGCATCTTTGAAGAAAATTGCATCCACAGTCAATTCTGTAAGCATGCTTTACATCTGAAAGAGAGGCAAATTGTTTCTGAAATGCTGAGTTTAACAAATGGCAAACCTTTTGGTAATTGCACTGTGACTCTAAGTGTGGAAGGGTACTAAACATATAGCTCATGTCTTTAGCCCTTATTTCATTTTCAATGTCAGACTAAGATGTTTTATAGAAAATCCCCATCCTATTTACTGCACATCAGTTTTCCTTCCGAGCAGTGTTTGAATTATTTCACCATATCATTTTTTTCTTTTTGCTTAAAACAGTTGTCAGCTGGGCACAAGTCAAGTCTTCTTCATTTTATGACTCTGACTTGTGCCCAGAATTATTCCAGCCCTCAACAGATTGAAAAAAATATCCCTGCTTATCCTAATATCGACTTATTATAAAGAGATGGGGAAATTCTTGACAATATGACAAATTGACAATATGCAAATTTCTTTTTGTTTTTCCGGTGAGGACTATTAAAAGCACATACAGGACATTTTTTGATTACTTGCCTCAAACAGGACCACTCACAACTACATAGGTTTCCTGGGATAACCCAAGATGTTATTGTATTCCATATCTATCTGTACCCAAAAATTATTAGTGTCTCTTTAAGGTCCAAAGGCGCAGCCAGAAACAGAATTGTGAGGTCAGGGAGGGGTATCATAGGCTTTTGAAAGCTTTTCTGGCAGGCAGTTCGGTCTCCTGCTGCATGATTTTTGCCTCACTGCTTCTTGGTTTTTGCTTGACCAGAGCTCTCTCTCTCTGTCCACTTGGTTTGGCTCTTGGTTTCTTGCTATAGAGCTGAGGCAGTATGGCAGAGGCTTTTCCTTTTTGGGTTCTCCTTTCAGTTTTTTGGTTTTTTTTCTTGTCTCAGAGAGGCTGTCTTGGGGTGAATTTTACAGGGCCCTGCCTGTTGCCACCGTGCCAAATGGGACAGCTTTCGCCCCAGCCCAATCCGCTCCAAACTCGCCAGTGGCACCTGGCCGAGTCAAGAAGACTGTGGAGTTGCCCCAGCCCAACCACCCTGGCTTGACTGCTCCTGTTATCTCCTGCTGCGAGAAAGGTGAATTCCCTCCATGGGTTCTGGCCCTGACTGAGTTTCCAGACACTGTCAGAGCATGCCAGCTGCCTTTCTCAGCGAAGCTCTGCTGCCAGAGAGATAAGCAGCAGGGGGAAGACTTGACACCACCTTTCCTTTTTTTCCTTCTAACCCTATGCTCGGTTGCAGAGTGGCATCTTGGGGGAGGGTGTTCCTGGCATTTTTGGTTTCTTTTTGTTCTGGGCAGCCTGCAAGATTTAGCAGTTTTTTATCTGATGGTTACTTGCTATTATTTCTTGCCTATTGCTGTTCTCCTTGTTAGTAAGCTGTTATTTTTTCAGTTATATCTACTTGTATTCATTCCTTATTGGTGAAGAGGGATTGGTTGAGCCTGTAAAGGGAGGCAACTCATTCCAGCATGTTCTCATTTAAATTGTCTCAAATCAAGACAGTAGAGAGTGTAGTTTTTAACAGAAAAAGAATGTGTTTTCCCCCTCCTAATTCTCAAATTCTCATTTTTCGTTGTCTCTCTCCACATGGACAATGGCGAATGCACCAGTGGAAGGGATGGAAGAAAGGCTTTCTTTACAAACCCCAAGTCACAGTCAATCCCGGTGCCCCTCTGGATATTGAAAGGAGCTGTAGCAGGAACCTCAGAAGCAGCAACCTGCAACAGCAGGGGCTGGCTCACCCCCTGAGAGATGAACAAAAGGTTGCAGAGACTCCGAGTTGAGCCTGTAGCTGCCAGGTGTCCGGGTGTTGGGTTACAGTGTAGCAAGGTGCCCTGAAGCAGCAGCTGAGAACAGCGAGGTTGGGCAGGGAATTGCTCCCCCGGGTAGCTCACCCGCGATGGCTGGTCCCTGGGTCTGGGCTCTGTGGAAAGCAGGGGCAGCCCCTGGTGGGGAACAAGAGTGTTCCCGGGTTGTGGCTCTGGGCTTCCCAACAGCAGAGAAGCAAGCTAGTGAGCCCAGTCACAGTGCTGAAGGAAAAAGAAACAAAGAGGCAAAACTCACAAAGCAACAGTATCCCTAGTCAGAGACACCAGCAGCCTGGCCAGTTGAAAAGCCTGTCCCAGAAGGAAGGACTTGCCCCCCCACCCTGTCCCCAACTTTCTTCAGAAACCCCGGCCTGGCTCTCACTCATTGCAATACTCCCGGAGCCAGGGTGATTGGGGGTGGGGGGGAAGCAGTGACCACCTTGGACACAGAACAAAAGAAACAAAAAACCTTAAAAATTATATGGGATAAACAACCATCCCAAGACACACTGGCAAGATTTTAGTTAATTAGTTCTTAATTTCTCTACTTTGCCAGCAGTTGTCTAGTACTTTTAAAATTTGTTTTCTGTTTAGAATTGCTTAAACAGCTTTTTTTGCAAACTGGATTTACTTTTTCGTGGTCCAGGTATTGGTATTGGACAAACCAACTAGAGGAGTCATGTAACTGGACCTGCTCACCAATGCAGATGAGCTCATTAGAGAGATTAAAGTACAGTCCGGGTTATAGCACCCATGCCCAAGTTGAGTTTGTTATCTCAAGTAGTAGTGGTCCTGAAGAGCAAACTTCCAGCTGTGTAAGGAATTAGTGGATGAGATCCCCAGGGAAACTGTCCTTAGGGATAGAGGAATTGACCAGAGCTGGCAACTCTTTAAGGCCAGTTTTCTTAGTGTGCAAGAGTTCTCAATCCTTACATGCTGGAAATCAAGCAAGGCAGGCTGGAAAACAGCATGGCTGAGCAAGGATCTGTTCCTCAAACTTAGGAGTAAACAGAAAATGCACAGCCAGTGGAAGCAGTGGCATTTGGCTGGGACTGGCCTTTTTCCCCCCCTAATTAATGTAGCAATTAGAGTTTAGACCACAGTTACTAAGTTACTGTTCACCCATGTCACCTTTGATCCAGTGTTTTCCCAGAGGGCAGGGTCCTCACTGAAGAGACACCGACTTAAGGAATAAGTATAATTTATTATAGCGAAAAACTGCTAAGAATTACAGTTCTGCTAATTAGAATTCAGAATTACAGAATTACTGCTAATAAACTAAACAGTGTATCTAATCATTACTATAAAAGATTGCCTACAGTGATTAGGAAAGATACATCACCAGTTACTCTAGTACTTTAGCATCATCCAGGTCCGCACAACAGCTGGGGGAAGATCTTGTCTCAGTGAAGGACTGGAGAACCATGCCCAACAACTGGGAAATCCTGCAAGTGCCACCTGAAAGCAATGAGGCTTCCAACCTTGCTGTGAGAGGGTCCCATTTTTATAGTGTTGAATAAACAAGCTACCATAACATCTAGTGCATGAATGTCTGGTTTAATCTTCCTATTGGGTTTTTCCCAAAGCCTGGCCAGGGCTCAAGGAGGAACCAAGGAAGTTGTGTTTGTTCCTACCTCCCCAAACAAAGCCAGATGTGGCCTTGTCTGGTTTCTAAATACAGAAAAGCGAATACATGTTTTGCCAATGAGCGGATACATTTATCACATTGCTAATAATACTTAGTTAATGAGCAGATACTTACAACATTTGGTTGGAAGGTTCATCTAGAGGTCAGCTTTGGCTCAGGGCTTGTTGTTCAGGCCTTAGCACTTCACCTAGTCATGCCAAAGGACTAAATTTTCCTCTCTCAAATTTAGCTCTCTAACTGCCTAAGTGAACACTTTGGCCAGTGTCTCAGTTTGAAAGACACGTATCTGCCAAGGAAGGCAGGAACCTCCCTTGGAATGGAGAATATGACCCCCCTCCCTCTGAATTATTAGAACATTGAAATTAAGGGGGCTTTCAGGCAAAGATATGGGAAAAGGAATAACAGTTCTTTACTAATACGTATGTGTATAACATGGCAAACAACAACAATGGCAACAACAACAAACAAAAGAAAGAATAAACCAGCAAACCCAATAAACAGTCTCTTCCGGCTCTTTAAGCAATTTCCCCTTTGGTGTAGTGATCATCACAGCCGGCAGCGGTGCCGGTGGGCTCCCAGTGGGCAGGGCTGGTGTGATGACTCCCCCTCGGCTGCAGGGGGTGCTCTGGTGCGAGCTTGGAGACCATGTGGTTAATGGTGCCTTGGCTGAGATGGGAAGGGATAGGAAAAAGGCTTGCTTTACAAATCCCTAGGGGCAGTCGATCCCAGTGCCCCAGGAGGACCCTTGGAAGCAGCAAGCTGGAACAGCAGGATTGAGCAAAATTCCGGGGTGCTGGAAACTCTGCAGCTGCAGCTGGAACCATCCCGGCAGGCAGGGGTTGCAATGCCTACAATGTAGCAAAAAACTTGGGGCAGTGGCCGCTGAACAGCAGGGGAGCTGACCAGCAACAGCCCGCTCCCTAACAGGGCAGAGACAGAGACACTCCCTGGGAGGGGAAAAGGGGCTCTGTGATCCCAGCGTTTCCCCAAAGGCACCCCAGCAGATGGTGAAGGGTCCTTTGTTCGGTGAGGTAGGGTGTTAATAAGGTCCCAGCGTCATGGCCACTCTTAGGAGCACAGCTGCCCTCATGGTAGAAGGCAGCAGAAGACAGAACCCCGCAGTGGCGGTGAATTCTTCCCACAGTGTCCACAGCCTCCTTCCCCTCCGAATGCTGAGAGAGCTGGCAGCTGCCCCAGCCCCTTTTTTCCCAGCCCAGTTCTCGGGGTATCTCTGCCCCTCCGAGAGAAACCGTCAGATAAGAGAAGTGCAGCCAGATGCCCTCCTCCCCTGAGCTTGGCAGCTTCTTTTGTCTCTCTTAAGTACCTGGTCATTCTTGTTCCTTAGCAACAAAATGAAGGAAAATGCCCTAAGAGAAAAACAAAAAAAAATCCAAAAGGAAAAACCCTAACCTCCAACAGCCAGGAACTGAAAAACAGTGTCTATATTAATAGGTTTGATTTCACTGCAGGATGATTAAAGTGAAATTGGATTAGAAAGAGGAGTCAGCAAAGCAGAAGTACTTTTCATCATTAGAAAGCGTTTCAAAAATAATTCCTTGTACGCTTCCTCCACAACAGGGCTCTCCCAAATTTAGTGATATGTTGGAATTGTAAAAAGAAGAGAGGCCCGGGCTCCAGCGGGGGGAGAAATGCAGTCCAAACCAATACGGTTGATAAGATCAAAACTCCGTTTATTAGCAATCCAGAGGCACTTAAATAGTATACCAGCTTGTTAACTCTTAAGTGGCTTAAAACTTATCAAAGCGAATTTCTACTTCTACATAATTGGACTTACATTGGCAAGCTTCTACAGTTATGTTATGATTAAAAGAATTCAAAGTTCACCTCCCTTCTCTCCCGGTTAGCACATCTTATCAGTACAGCTGCATCGTTTCAGAACTTCCTCTTTGTTTCTCAGGCTTGGTTCTCACACAAGAATTTTCTCATGGAGAGTCTTTCTCACACAGGCCTTTTGCTTGCAGGCTCTTGCTACAGTTCTTTTATTGATCCCATAATTCTATGAATGATCCATGTCCCTGATCCTTTAATAATTCCCAAGAGTGATATGCTTACATTTCCAAAGGTAAGGGGAAAACAGTGGGAAAAAATGACTTTTCTAACACTTAAATAGTATCTCTGAATACATGTAATGCAAAAGAACGCTCTCACCCCAAAATTCTGCTCTATTTGTCTTTTTTTCAGTATCTTTATTTTCAGCACATACAAGAATTTAAATCCTTGACACAGGCTTTAGTTTGCATGGTGAAAGATACACAGGAAAAAATAACAGCAAGAGACTTTTTATAACTTGTAGAAAAGCACATGCTGGTTTGCCTGAGCAAACATCCCATGGAATAGTTCATGTACTAAAAATGCCCAAAACAGTGCCAGTGCAGATGACAATAGACTAAGAACACTTCCATGAATGGTAACACTTGACTGCTAAATGTGTGCTGAGATAACACAGTTCTTGTGCTCAAGGCACGAGCTCTGGTGAGCCCCTGGTTGTAGAGGAATTCCTTGTGGAACAGGGGCATATGATATCCCAGGAGAGCTTGGGCATCCCAGGGTTGTTGCAGAAGTACCCCCGACGGGGCCTCAGGCTGAAGATAGGCTTGCAAGGCACCTGCTAGCCGGCAGCCTTGAACAGCCTTGGGAAAAGGTATACACTGGTCAGCTCCCCCGCTGCTTAGAGGCTTTCTCGTGGGAAAGGGGCGTGAACTTTGCAAAGTATAACTTGGTGTAGGTGTCCTGGCTGCAGTGTATTCTATTACCATCCTCAGGAGCCGTTGAAATCAGGTGGGGCAGTGTTTCCTTGCCTCCTCCCCCCAGACTATCTTTCTGTTAATGGCCCATCATTGTCCTGCCGCCTGACTCAGAGATAACTCCCTCCGGACTATCTTCTGTTAATGAGCCTAATCAACACTTGGCCTCATGACTCATCACCCCATTGTGAGATGCCCCACCCAGAGGGAGGAACCAAGCATCCCATTGTGGATATAATCTGAAACTCTGAACACCAGAGACAACCTCTTTTCCACTGGATTTCCAGAGGACAGGAGCTACACAGCCACCACTGGACTTTCTGAGGAAGAGCAGACACCTTTACTACAGGATCACTGCTTCAGAGGACTGCAGCCACCATTCTACCAGACTGCTACCACCACCCTGACTAACAGGGACTCAGGTTGTATCCTAACTCTGTCAGTTTAACCCAGTGTTATCCGCCTTTATTTTTTCTTCCCCCCTCCTTTTATTTCCCTATTAAATTGTTATTCTGACTTGGTGTCTCCCACTAGTTTGTTTTCAAACTAGTACAGTAGGTAAACAATAAAACCGGAGCACGATGCTCAAATCATATCGGTGTTCGTGTCGTGTCTCCGGCTGGTTCCCCTGCACCCGGGAACCACCCCCTGCTAAACCTGGCGCCTGAATGGCAGGGACACGAGTGAGTTTTGCTACATGCAGGTTCGCTTAAATGCGGTTAAGACTTTGCCTCATCGTATTATCAGTGCTGAAGCCCGGTGAATTCAGAATGGGTGGCCCCAAAGCCAAGTAAAGCTGGGGGCTAAACCTCAAAGCCGAGTGGCCGGAGACCGCAATTTCGTGCGGCCAAGTGAGTACCCGCAGCAAAGAAGCTATGGATTACGAGGTGGCGACTCGACTCTTAGCTAGTATCCTCTCTAAGAGAGGTGAGATTGTGAAAGACCGAGATCTGAATGCCCTTGTTACGGGGCCCGGGAACATGGATTAATGAGTTACGCTTTGCTTTTGTTTTCGACTGAAGCTATGTGGGAAGTAGGAAACGAATTGTGGCTGTCCACGATTGAGGGTGGAAAGGAAGCTAAAGAAGCTAAAGCTCTCGGCTTAACCTGGAGAACCGTGACTAACACTCGCGCAGACATGAAAGCCGAAAGGACAGTGGCCATGGCCGCCATGGAGGCTTTAGGGCGTGGTGGCTCTGGGAAGGGAACAGACGGGGGTCTTATGAAGTGGCGGCTGGGGACCAGGGTGGAGTCCAGGGTTGCACGGTTCTTCAGGCTGGCCGCGGGTAGACCGATTAAGGGCACAGAAGCACCCGTACGTTCATTGCGGGAGTTGCTGGACTCGGTGGGGAAGGAAGTTACCCCTCTGACGTCTGAGGGAGAAATGGCGGTGAAGGCAGAAGCAGAGCCTCCGGATCCAGGGGGCAGGGCACAGGCGGGCAAAGGAGAAATGAGCGGTCCTAGTGCCCGGCCAAAAGCAGCGGCGGAAACGAGCGGTCCTAGCTTCCGGCCAAAAGCGGCAGAGCGCCACACCCCTCTGCCAGACAGCGGAGCAATGTCTGATGGCGAAGGAGCCTCTATGGCTTTGTCGCCCGCAGAGCCAGAGCCAGCCAGAGCAGCCGGGGGTCAGCCCCAAGAGGAAGAGAAGATGCATGAAGTAACTGAGAGATGATGCATGCAGTAATCAAAAAGCTTGCTGAATTATCTACATGGCAGGACGCGCTGGAGTCCAAGGCTTGTGACATTACAACATCAGCACCATGGCGTCCCGTGGCCCCACTGGTCAAGATAGCCACCAGAACTCCTACGTTCCCGTTGGGAGAATCGGGCACAGTGCCCACAGCCCCTCCCTCCCCGTGAGGGGAGGTGCAGCCAGCGCCTCCATCAGCCCCGATGGAGAGGACTGACCCATTGTGAAGGACATGGAATGGAGTTATCCGTGATGCAATCATTGAGGGTGATTGGCACGCAGTGGATGCCCTTGCTTGCCCTGTACAGATACACGGGGACACTGCAAAGTGGGAACCCCATGACTGGAAGATCTTGCAGCAAGCCAAACAAACGGTCACCACTCATGGCTTGCGGTCTGAAGCTGCACGAAGCATTCTGCAGTTTATCTTTACAGCAGATGTCCTGTGTCTGAATGATTGCATCAGCATCACACAGTTGTTATCAACCCCTTCAGAGTTCCTGCTCTGGGAGCGAACGTGGAAGCGGTTAGCACAAGAAGAAGCTAGCAAACACCAAGGTGACACACAAGACCCACTATATGCACTCCAAGCTGACATGCTAACTGGGAGCGGGGCTTATGGAGCGACAGTGACACAGCTGACCATGCCCATAGTCATTCATCAGTTGTCACAGACTCTTGCCCACAAAGCCTTGTTGTCAGTACCTGAAAAGAAGAAGTCTCCCCCGTTTGCAGCAGCCCGACAGGGGCTGTCAGAGCCGTATGGTCAGTTCATCGACCATTTGTCAGCAGCCTTGAAGGACGCAACTGAGCTCTCTGAAGAGCTCCAGGAGCAGATGTTCTGAATACTTGCCTTTGAAAATGCAAATAGGCAAACTAAGACAATTCTTGCTACACTACCCCAGGGAGCAGGTGTAGATGAGACGCTCGTGCATGCTAGCTGTGCGGAACAGTCATCTCAAACAGCTGCCTTTACTGCAACGCTGCAGAATGCCCTGCAACAACAGGGACAAGTCATCGCCGCAGCACTGACCAGAGGGGTGCCCAGCAAGTGGTGCCGTGCTACGCAGACAGGATCCTGAAGCGAGAAGGCGCAGCAGCATCGGCTCCTGAGGAAAGTGATGCCACTACCATAACAGCTGGAACTCTGGGACCTCCGTCCCGAGAAGCCTTGGGAGAGGCTGCAGATGTGGCTGAGTGAGGGGGCTGAGGACTTGCCAGATCCACCACTCACCGTAGCAGGGGAAATAGCGAGACCCTGGGGCGAATGTAACAGCTGCCCTGGGTGGTTGCTAGTGACTTGTGGTGGGTGTCGGGGAACCCCCTCCGAAGGCGAAACTAAGAAGGGGAGTTGCGTAAATTCTTGGGTATAGCACCAGACACAGAGGTAGAGTGGGGAATTGTTTTTTGACTGTCTTGAGACAGGAGCATTAGCGGACATTTTCAATCAGCAGTCCGCACATTTAGATCGAGTGAAAGCAGTTAATTTGGCTAGTATCTATGTTTTTACCTGGTGCTTCAGCAGCCAGGGCTCACGCTATTTTGCATAAACTTGCTTGCTGGGTGAGGGATGAGTTTAACATAACTTTGCAGATGCTTGACGAGCTAAGTGCAGATGTTACTAGAGTTAGATATGCAGTATTACAAAATCGGGCAGCCATTGATTTTCTACTACTAGCTCACGGCCACGGCTGTGAAGAGTTCCAGGGTATGTGCTGTATGAATCTTTCTGACCACTCTGTCTCAATTCACAAGCACCTCTCTGACCTCCAGAGGGGCCTACACAACCTTCGGGAGGCAGACAACCCTATTGGAGATTGGCTTAAGAGTCTGGGTATCACCGGATGGCTGCATACCTTGGTAGTAGAAGGCTGCCGATTGCTATTTGTAGTTATATTAGGCTTAATAATGCTTGGGTGTATTTTTTCTTGCCTTAAAGCGGGGCTGTGAAAGATTATCAACCAGACCTGGGTTGCCCAAAAAGAAAACGGGGGATATGTAGAGGAATTCCTTGTGGAGTGGGGGCATATGATATCCCAGGAGAGCTTGGGCATCCCTGGGTTGTTGCAGAAGTACCCCCGACGGGGCCTCGGGCTGAAGATAGGCTTGCAAGGCACCTGCTAGCTGGCAGCCTTGAACAGCCTTGGGAAAAGGTATACACTGGTCAGCTCCCCCGCTGCTTAGAGGCTTTCTTGTGGGAAAGGGGCGTGAACTTTGTAAAGTATAACTTGGTGTAGGTAAACAATAAATCCGGAGCACGATGCTCAAATCGTATCGGTGTTCATGTCATGTCTCTGGCTGGTTCCCCTGCACCCAGGACGCCCCCCCCCGCTAAATGTGGTCAGAGAGAGTCCAGCTGCGTTACTTCTGTGTGTCGCTGAAGCGACTTCGGCATCAGGAAAAGGGCTGCTGGCTGAGCTAGCTAGCTGGCTTCTTTGCAGAGGGAACATGGCAGGAGCCGATGGTATCGGCTCACGATACCAGACAAAGGAAGAGAGAGGCTGTTCTGGTCTGACTTCTAACAGGTTTATTGTTAGAAGTTTCCCAACCCGAACAAGCTCGGAAGGGATGGAATGTGATGGGATGCTCCCCCAAGGCTTGTCCTCAGTTTTATAGAGAGTTTGAAAACCGCAGTGAAAGGGGAAAACAACCAATGAGTTACAAGCCAGGGGGAGGATACAATTTAACAAGAACCACTGGGGGAAACTGAGAGGCGGGAGTTATTACAAAGAACCAATGAACAACCGAGTAACTGAGAATTTTCCCAAACTGGGGGAGGCGGCTTGTACCCGGGTGCCACCTGGGGGGGGGGGGGGTGCAGCTTAGGCTTCTGAGCCGCCCATTGACCCACCCTCTGAGTCTGCCTCTTCGGGAAACTCGATCCAGGGGATGGGCTGGGATTGATTGGCATCACGCTGCCCCAGCCCCGCAGTGGGCTGGGTCACCGCAATACTGAGACATTGGGAGAATGTCAGCTTTTCAGCTCTAATATAAAGAGCTGGTAATAGAAAGGCTGCTAATGTAGAGGTATAGTTTATGCATTGGAGTTCTGATTCGTTAAATCTCGATATCCACAGACAAAAGACCCTCTAACTAATTAAAGTTAGAAAGTGGTACGTTTACTCAGGCACCAGCAGGAGGCATGGGAGTAGCCTCCTAAAGACATGCCAGCGAAATACAAGGTTCTTCGTTCTCTATTTATTACTCAAAGTTTTACATCTTCTACATATGTATGACCCTAGCACCTCCCATCCTCCGCTTTGTATTAAAATGAGATCATTAGTCTTTCATGCATGCGCAGTTTCTCTGTTGAATTGGGCCAGTGGTCTCGAATTGGGTCAGTGGTCCTGAAAGATGACATCAGGAATATCTTCCTCACAGTGACTTTTTTACCTTCTTACTGTTGGCAGGCCTTCATGACCTCTTGGCGCAGCTCAAGATCTCCTACTTTTGATTAATTATTACGAAACCCAGGTGCTGTTCTTGGTTCTATGAGTTTCAATTTGTTTTGATGACAGTTCATTTATTCTGTTTCCTTCTATAAACAAAACTTAAAACAAAAATATAATGGCAAATAATACATCACTTAGCTCTAGCTTAGGCATCTAATAATCATTAACATATCTTTCGTTTTTCTACTCTGTATCTTAATCAATACAAATTTTTTCTAACTCTTAGCTAAAATTTTAACCTTTTAAAACGTTGACTCAATTCCTCATATTTCACATGTAATGACCTAAACCCATAAATTAGAAGCCTCAGCTAATAAAGAGAAATATTAGTTACAGTAGAGGTCCAGTTTTCAGATTTCAAAAATGCATCTTGTTTCATTTACCATGAAAGTAATCTGGAGAGGATAGGGAAGGGCAGCTGATGATGGATAATGGTAAGGATACATGGATGAGAATGCAAAAAATGCTAACATCGTAAAAGGAAAATGGATTAAAAGAACAAGTTGTTGTTTTTTCTCTGCCTGTTCCAATATAAGAGGACAATATAATTTTTATTACATTAAGAAGTACTGATCTGATTTTCCTTGCTTAGAAATCAAGTTCAGGAAAATATTGCTGAATATTAGGTGGACGATGCATATTGGAGGAAAAGTGAGAAGGACTTGTTATTCTATAGTCAGGTTGGTCTCTGATTGGGTACCTCTAGATGGAAATACTGACATAGAAGTCTCTCTGGCTGCAATTACTAATAATAAGTGCCCTCATTCCCCCACTCCCCAAGTTGTACAGTGTTACATATCACTTCTCTGATACTCATAATTTGTTGCTTTTACTGGCTATTATCACATAAAAGAGATTAAAAAGTTAAGTTGAATGCTTATGTATAAAAAAATCCTTGTTCAATCACTATGTACAGCACTCTGGGAGGAGGGAAGAGAGAACTTTGTGCTCAATGCCTTCCTTTTCAGGGCTTCTTTTATATTAAGCTTAAACAAAGTAGTATGCAACCTGGAGGGAAGTACATTTCAGGAAGCCTGGAGTTCTTTCTGGAAGTGTTACTCAACCAGCCATGAGGCACTGCAAAGCTATTTAAGTGCTTCTCATGGGTCTCATTTTATGGTGATAGGTCAAACAGGCAGAAGTAAAAAAGTGCAACAAAAAGTAAACCACCCTGCACAAGAAAAAAAGGTCACAAACCACAACCAGAAGAGATATGGCAACATGAAGTAGCATTGTAATAAGTCAGTGATTTTGCAGAAATCAAATGTCTTCTTTAAAGCCTTGGAGGCCTGCAATCATAAGCTTGAGACTCTTTTAAACATTTGATTATATGAGGAAGGCATACATATACATAGACTTATTATAGACACTGCAAATACAGTGATAATGCTACAGAATGATGATGCTACAAGACATCTTGACACTCTGAAAGGATGTGTTTGGTCTGGTAGAAACATGTTTCTCACATGTTATACCACAAACCAAAAATTACATTCAACTTATTCAGCTTAGAAAACACATTTTTTAAATGCTTTTTTTTCCTTCTTCTAGTGCATTAGGATTTAATATCTATTTCCCTTTCCAGAATTATATTTTTTATAAAGTCTTCTAATACAAGCTCATCCCTCTCACCTATTTTGAAGCAGGACACCCTTCTTCCCTATACATCTGCACACATACTTGTACATCTGCATCCTTCCAAGGAAAAACTGCTTTTGCCTTGGCATATCAGCCAGGATGAGGTATTTCATATGCATATTTCTAAGAAAATTGAAATATCTGCTTGCTTTATTTTCTTAGTTGGTTCATCACAGCTCCAGATAGTCAGGAATACAATCTGTGGGGGTTTTTTCAGATATCTCTTTTTGAGTATGTTTGAAAAATCTTAGGGGATTGTGCAAATCAGGTACAGAACAGTGTTAAGAAAATTCAGTGAAATTCAATGACATCTCAGTTTAAATAACTTCTCATAAAACAAGCACAGAATCAGTTGTCTTAAGGATCTGTACAAGCTCCTTTCAAGGAAGAACTGCCTTGTCTGGAACTGTACATGACCTCAGGAAAAAGAAGACATACAGCTTATAGCCTCAGAGGTCTCAGCTTTCTCTATTTTCTTTCCATGATAGAAGTATCTCCGGAGACAGGTTCTTTACAAGGTCTTCAGGGGCCTTACATGACTACACAAAAGAAGACACAGGTTTCTTCTTCTAAAAGAAGACACAGTTTTCCCTGGTATTTAGAATGATGGTATGTAGGTTAATAAAGTTTGTTAAGCCTTATTACCATGAGACGTTGTAACTGTTCAGCAACAGGGCTAGAGAAAACAGCACAGCTTTAAAACAGAGGTAATGAAAGAAAGGCAGAGTACTGCTGCAAGTAAAGCTCACTAGCCATGATCATATGGATAATTTCTCTCTATGTTTTGATATAAAGAGATATAAAATTGACTAAGGAGTGAGTATTCAGAAAGTAGTCAAAGGTCTGCGAACTAAAACGAAAATATTTTATAAAAAAAATATAATTGGGTTACGTTTAAACAATCATTGCAGAATGAAGAAAAAATTGTGATTAAGGGATTAATGAATCTTGACCATTTTGATTAGTTTAGCTAGTCGGTGCTTCAAGTACTTCCAGAATCCCAGAAGATAAATAAGGCATCAGGTTGGCTTTAGACTTGCACTTTTCATTTATAGTACCAGTGAAAGCTTCCCCATTCAGTGCCCATGTGCACATAAATAGCTATATTTGGAGAGATGGGACCAGAAACAGCATGTGCCCAGCCTCCTCCTATTCTCAAATCTTACTCTTACTAATGGACCTGCATTTCACTGTTCATTCTTGCCTTTTCCAAGTTCAGCATGTTTGATTAATTTTGTCACTTACTAGTTACTGCCTTTTTATTTCAAAGAATAGGACAATCTCCATTATAATTAGCTGTTCCAGTGTCTTGCTCTGTATCCACTGCCATGTTTTGTCATTAATTGGCAAAATGCTTTAGTTCTTCCTCAGAAGGAAAGGAAACTGATGCATGACTTCACAATCTGACAACAGAAGGCCAACCAGGGCAGTCTTTTGCACCACATCATAGGGCCTTAAAAACTTTTCCTGTGAGCCTGATACTTGGTGTGGAGACGAAGCTTTCGTACAATATTTACCCTGTTTATATTTTCAAGATCCTGTTTGCTCAATAATATCAAGAAAATACAGATACTAAAACATCGTCCATGAAAGAAAAATTAATTTATCTTTCCTATAAGACCTGGAATGCAACTGCCTTATTAGTAGCTTCTGTGATTATTGCAAAAGAACTCTTCACTGCTCCTGTACAAACAAGGAATAATTATCACAACTTGACTATCTGTCATATTTGAAAGACAGGTGTCTGCCAAGGAAGGCGGGGACTTCCCTTGGAATGGAAAATATGACTGTCCTGGTTTGAGATAACTTCAGAGGAATGTCCAAAATGAACATTCTCTGATAGAAGGCAGGTTTCAGCTGCCCCTCCCCACCAGGTTTGGGAAGAATTTTCCTCCAAGGAAAGTGAAAAGAAAGAAACCCTATTTATTTAACAGTCACAATGCACAATTGGAAATGAATAATGTTAAATAATAAAATCTCTAGCTGTGGAGAGAACCTGGTAAATTCTCAGTCCTTTCTTTGGATGTGGTCTCTCTCTCTCTCCTCTTCAGAGCTGGGTCAGTGTGGGCTCCCTCCGGGCCTCGGTGGAAAGCTCTCCCAGTGAGTTCTGGTGTTCTGAACAGTTCAGAAGAGAAGAAGAAGCTGAAGTCCCAGGGAAAAAAAAGTTTAACTCTCTGTCTCTCTCAGGAGAAACAGAGCTGAAAGCTGGCTGAAAAGCAGGAAAGGGTGTTTCCTCTGCTCTTGCTGCCACAGAAGCACGCAGAGGAGTAGTGTGACCTTGGAGCACAAACTGCTTTGAAAAGTTCATCTGGCTTTTTTTTTTTTTTTCTCTCGCACCCAGTTTTAAAGACACAGAAGGGTACAGGAATCATATCTGGGCATAGAGCAGGTGATAGGGGATACATATCATAAAGTCACCCCAAGAAAATGACTCTCTTTCCTTCAAATTACTATAACTTTGAAATTAAGGGGCTTTCAGACAAAGAAATGGGAAAAGGAATAACAGTTCTTTACTAGTGTATATATATATATTATAACAAGGCAAACAAATGACAACAACAGCAGCAACAACAAACGAAACCAGAAACCCAGTACCAGCCTTCTCTTGGCTGTCAGGCCCTTTCCCCTTTGCTGCAGTCACGGCCACAGCCGGCAGGGGCGCTGGTGGCTCCCGGCCGGGCAGGGCAGGTGCGATGATTCCCCCGCGGCTGCAGGGGGCGCTGTGGCGCGAGCTCAGCTGGGTCTGCCTTATGTGGTAATGGCAGCTCAGCTGGCAGAAGAGATAGATAAGGGGCTTCCTTTGCAAACTCACAGGGGCCGCTGATCCTGGTGCCCCTCCTGATGGTGAGATAGACTGTAGCAGGAGCCTCAGAGCAGCAGGCTGGAATGGCATAGGTGAGCAGACCCCTGGGGGCAGTAAATTGAAATGTAGCACTAAGCCCCAAGAGGCGACAGAATCAGAAGCAGCAGGGGGTCCTGGCGGGCGCGGGGTGTCAGGCTAAAATGTAGCAAAAAGCCCGAAGCAGCGGCAGAAAACAGCCGGGCTGTGCAGCAGCAGCTGGGGTCCCGAAAGCAGCCGGGAGACTCTCCCTCCAGAGGGCGAAGGGGTCCCAGGCTTTCCCCTGGGGCGCCCAAGTAGATGGTGGGGCTCCTTCCCAGTGAGGACAGGTGTTGCTAAGGTCCCAGTTCAACAGCTGCTCTTACGAGCAAAGGCTCACCCACGGTAAGGACAAAAGCAGAGCAGGGCAGTGAATTCTTCCTGAAGCAACAGCAGGTCCTGAGGTCTCACCTCTGGTCCTGAGAGCGAGAGAGAGGGCGGAGCTGAGCCCAGCCCCTGACCCCTGAACCAAAATCTCGGGGTATCTCTGCACTTCCCAAGAGAAAACCCCCCAGCTAAGAAGCTGTAACCAGCTGCACTCCTTCCCCCCACCTCGGCCACTTCTTCTGTCTCTATTAATTATCGTTTTTTGTTACCATCTCTTAGGCAACAAATGGGAGAAAATTTCCTAAGAGAAAGAAACAAAAAGGAAAAATCCTAGCCTCCAACACAATCCAATAAGTAAAAAATGTGGTACTTTCACAGGCAGGGGAAAGTGTTAATTGTGGTGTTGCCAATACTGCCAAGCTGTGTTTGTAAACACAGGGGCCCAGGGCCAGCTCTGGCTGCTTAGTAAAACGTCTTGCTAGTGTTGGAGACCATGTGGCACTGCTCACAAAGGACCCAGGGAGAGCACAGTCATTTCTGTGTGTCCTAGAACTAGGTGTCTGCTCAGTTCTTGCTTGTCCACAATTGACCTATTTCTCTATTGTATGTCACCACTATATCCTTTCTTGTTTCTGATGTGGTTAAATACTACTTTCTTTCTACAAAGTGGTGTTGTCAAAATGGCGAAATATAATACTTCATCTAACAAATCCACTTTTTTCCCCCTTAGACTTCTTCTTGAGCCCTAATATTTTCTCTGTACCCTTCCCTTCATATTCTGATTTCTGTTGCTTTCTGTAGGCTTTTACTTTTCAGTCATGCTTCATGTATTTGGCAGAGTTCTTTGGTTTTTACTGCCAAATATCTTCACAGTGCTGTTTCAGAAAGTTTAATTCAAATAAATTAAATTTATTCCTTTGAGAAACTTAATTTTTGTCTTTACAAAATCCTTTTTCTTCTTGTACTCAGCTATAGAATCTTTGGGATCAGGAGCATGTGAGAGTTGGATTTATGTACAATTAATGTATGTAGCTGGGCCTTGCTAAGTTATACATGGAATTTCTGCTTAGTCTAGTCTGCTCTAAGAGATGACTGTGTTGTGAGTGGTTACTTGAGCAGACAGAGATGAGATTTCTCTTGTTATGAAGATGCTGTCCGTTTTTTCAGAGAGAGTCTGTAAGCTACCACCAACATCAGACCCACAGAGGAGGATGGTCACAGGTGAACGGGAAGAACAAAACCTCTTTGCCAAATGGTTAGGTTTCTCAACAGAGTGATTGACATTAGCAAAAATGCTTTTCTTTTTTTTCTGCAAGTGAGATGCCACTGATAATTTGTTACCTGGCAAAGCTAGTAACAAATAATATAAAATGTCAAGATTTGAGGCAAACTGATTTAAAATTAAAGCATTCTGGGGAGAACATATGAGGTTTGCCCTCTAATTATCTTAACAGGGTTCTGTTACTTACTGAGATCAGTTAATATTTAAAGCACAGTGCTAAACAACATTTCTATGTAAATTCCTTCACTGCACTTGACCAGGTGAAAAAACTCTTACATTGATTTCTCTGGAAACAGTGGTACACTGGCTTTCCCCAAAGGATCTGAAAACCTGGCTTATGTTGTACATTGAGACACTGCTGTCATTATTTACAACACTCATTGCTCAGTAAATCTGGGCCATGTGGGAATTTGGATTCACTGTTTTGCAGTAGACTACTGATATATTTAATTTTATAAGAAAATAAAACTTATTTCCTGTGAAAGGCAAATCCAGAAAGCCAAAAACTCTATACATGAAGATGCCTGCTGTGGAGTCTTTGAAGTGGTGCTGTGGAGGGGTTTTCAGCCACTGGGAGCTGGCAGAAGGGGGTTTTACCCCTCGCGTGCCGACACAAAGAAGGGTCAACGCTGAAACCCCTCTGGAAGGCAGCACTCAGTGCCCAACACACAATGAAAATGGGGTAGAGCTCCTCACCCAAAAGGGGCTGTATCTTTCTGTCGCTGTTAAGCAGGCACACAGGCGAAGGCAAAGAAGAAAGAGAGGGAACTCTCCATGTGTGTTCCATGCAGCTTTATTCCAGTGAAAAGACAGGGATGAAGAGGCCAATTGGTGGGAGGGTCCAGGGATCTTATACTGGGTACAGAATAGGTGGGGAAAGGGATCTCAGCCAATGGGATAGAGACAAGCAGGGGGGATTGACAGGAAGGGAACCAATGGGAACAACACATAGGAGGGACTCAGGGAAGGATCCAATGGGGCGTCGAGGAACAAAGAACTTTCTAGAACTAATACATATTAAAGAAGGAAAATGAATATACATAACTTCATACCTAAAACAGAGAGACAAAATATTAACCAATCAGGGGAAAACATGCAAAAGACAGAATAAGGGAATCATGGGTTCTCACCATGACTGAAAGTTAGATGCTAAACTTGGGTTGCTGACCACCAGCTACTTGTCTGAGTTCTCCTCAGGAGACTGAGTAGCTGGAGCCACCTGCACTGCCACAATGCTGTCTGTTTGAGCAACATCCTATGATTAAGTCTGGCTTTCTGTGTAAGTATCAGTTAAATCACGAGGCTTCAGCAT
Organism: Corvus kubaryi; assembly: GCF_017639235.1. Lineage (NCBI taxonomy): Eukaryota > Metazoa > Chordata > Aves > Passeriformes > Corvidae > Corvus > Corvus kubaryi. The sequence continues at coordinate 4,170,591 of NW_024581137.1, read as the reverse complement.
GTTCTAAAACTTGTGGTAGGTACTCAAACAATAGAATAAGCACATGTAAGCTTCTCCAGTGTTATGTACTGATGAAAATACATCTAGTGTGGGAAATTATATATGACATGCATATCCTATATGCATATCCCATATTCATATGAGAACAGCTGTCTGAGTAACCCAAAATGTTACTGTAGTCCATGTCTATCTGTGCCCAAAACTGTTATTGCCTCTTTAAGACTTGGAGCCATGATCAGAAATGAGACCAAGGGGTTGCTAGGGTCTTGTTAAAAAGTCAGAGTTGCCCAAGCAGAGGTCTCTTGGCTTTTGCCTTTTCCCTGTCACTCTTGCTGGGAGAGCTGAGACAGCGCTGGTGGAGGGTCGCCTACATGTTCTTTTGTAGTAGTAACAGTAGCAACTCAAGAAACTGCATTTCACATCAAAAAAAGTGTTTCAGAGTGAAATCTGCAACACCTGGAGGCAGTGTAAAGCCAGAGCCTGTCCAGGGCCAGGCCTCTGCGTGTTGGTGGGGAGAGTCTGTTTTATTCCCTCCTGTGGCAGCTGATGTGGGGTCTGTAGCTCAGACCCAGGAAGACATGACCGGTCCAGAGAGGAACCATCTTCCAAGGACCGTGCAGCTTTCCCTCAGCTGCTGGAGTGCCTTTGCAGAGAGGTGTCTGTTTCAGCAGGCTAACAGCTCTTTAGTGATTTTCAGCTAGTGATTTCAGCTCTTGCTCTGCAAGGCAATCTCCAGGCCAGACCAGGAAAGAGAGACGAGAGGCCTGTATGGCATTCCCACATAGGTGCCTTTATTGTCCTGCACCCGTGAAAGGTGGCCAGTGACAGGCTCGCTCTCCCGACTGAGCTAGCCGGGCTTCTTTTATGGGGATACAAAGGTGGGTGTGAGATGGTAAAAGCCAATGGGTTACAAAGGATCTACATAGGGTCTCCCAGAGGATCATGGTTCTGTGTCCTCTCTTGCCATAACTGAAAAGTGCTGCCTTTTCTAAGGAGATTCTGCTGGGAAGTTGTGCAATCTCCTTATCAGCAGGTCTCCCTCCAGGGCAGGGGCTGGGCACATCCCACACCCTCCTCCCATCAGAGAAGGGACCCAAGGCATCAGCATCAACACCAGTGGAGTCCCATGGATGGCAGGAGGAAGTGAAGGGTGGTGGCAGTGACCCCAAACACACTGGCAATTCCTATCTGCTACTAGAACGGCTTTGTAAGCTCCTACACTCGCAAGAGGATTTGTCCACCATTTTTTTTCCTTTTGTCTGCCAGACAGTGCAGTTGCCTGTGGAGAGCACCATCTTGGGGGGAAGGGGGGGTTATTGCCATTTTTCCCTCTGTCTTTCAAGCCATTTGGTTAGCTGTGGGGACCGTCATCTTGCAGGGTGCTCCACCATTTTGCTTCTCTTTGTTCACAGGGAGTTTTTGGGATTTAGCAATTTTGTATCTAGTGATTATTTACTGTCATTTTTGGCCTGTTGCTGTTTAGCTGCTTAGTAAACTGTTTTTTTTTCACTTATATCTGCTCGTATTCATTTATCCTAATTGGTGGAAAGGGATTGGTTGAAACTATAAGGCGAGGTAACTAATTTTAGAGTGTGCATCTCTTAAATTGTCTTAAATCAAGACAAATTTGGCGTCCAACTAAAAGGGGCCTGAGAGAGTGTTGTGGTTTGATGCATAGTTAGGGGCTAAGCACACAAAACTTAATTATTTGCATCAGGGGAAATAAGGATTATTGAGGAAAACAGAAAAGACTGCAAGAGAAAATACGTTTACAGTTAAGCAGTTACAATTTATTGTAAGTTTATTACTAATAGAATAAAAAGTGAAAAGAGATAATAAGAAATTAAAGCAAACTTGTTAACACTTTCTTTTTTTCAGTGCTTTCTTCTTTCTTACTGACCCACACCAGGAATAATAAAATACGGAATTTGGTTAGTATTGCATTTCTTAAGAGTTTTTTTATGCTTAAGGAAAAGAGGTTTTTTTGTTGTGCTGTGGGATTTTTTTATAACTCAGCAGTCCACCCAGAAGAACAATCTGTTGAAGTGAAAAAATATTTCTCCCATGAAGTCTTACAGTCTTCTTACACTGCCAGTCATGGGCCGTAACATAGGGTTTAGTCTTTTAAGGATGAGTTTTTTTAGCTTGAAAACAAAGGCTCTTTTCTTCAAAATTTCTGAAAGCTTCTCACAACTTCTTAGCATAGGCATTCTTTTATTTTCACAGACCGCGTGTAGATTTTTCATCCCCCCATGTCCTTTAATGAATTATAGAAAAAACAGTCTGTAGTATTACAGTCATTACTACCACTTGCAAGGAGAATTTTAAGCTCTAGTGCTGGAAGTGCCTCTGCTTTCCTTTTCCACCACTATTTTAGCTTCGTCCTCTGTGACTTTACTTTTCTTTTTTTTCTGACCTTGGAGTTGTCATGTTCTTTTCTCTCACGTGACTTACTTTTCTTTTTTCTTTCTGACTTAAAAGAAAAAGTAGCCTCATCAGCTGCATATAGTGTTCTTTTCAGTTTAGTGTGAGCTGTACTGACTGCAAAGAAGCTCCGCTGGCCCCCGCCGGCTCCGCAGCGGCTTCAGATGAAATTCTGGCCATGCGGTCCCAGCTGTGCAGCAGCTCATAGCTGTTTTTCAGCTGCCTGCCACTCTGGGACAGCTTTTTCCTCCAGCAGCTTTGTCCATGCCTGTTCCCGCCCCCCGCTCTTGGTGGGAAGCTGGAACAAAAGGCTAATTTCCGCGCCTGCATACCCTTTAAATATACAAATCACAAAAGCACTACGAGCTTTCTCATTAACAACTTGTCTATCAACTAAATTTCAACGTACTACAGAAAGAAAGTGAAAAAATACAAATTTTGTCCAAAACATTTGTGTATTGGATACAGAACCCACTGGTCACCATGCTATGCATTCCAATCATGGGGGTGTGGCACCAAAGCTTGTATACTTCATATATATGGGACATTTTGGGTGAGATACGGATTTTTTTGAAACAGGGACATAAACCAAGATTGCTTTGTTGATATACTCTGCAATATCAGCTTATGTAAAGATAATATCAGAGGCAATGAGAATTATTTGGGATGTGTATTCATTGCTGTTTGCCTGTCCAGATCTCCACTGCTTCTGGTGATAGGTGGAAAAGACTCCACTACTGGAATAAGTAGTAAAGTAGGTATGTTTATTCCAGCATTGGGATGCATGGGGGATAGTTCTTCCAAAGTCATGCCTGCCGACAGCTGCATTCAGCTTGGTATATATCAGGTTACAAACTCTATATTCATTAAGTTTCCCAATACACCATACATATTCATTGCCTAGCCCCGCCTAGCCTCACCTCATATTACAACGAGCCCAAAGTCATTTACATCTGCGTTGCATTTGCGCAGTGTCATCTGGTGGTCGTGGGCAGGGGTCTCCAGGATGAAGTAAGAGTCCTCCTCAGATGAAGTAAAGAGTCTTCCTCATTCTGAACTTTTCACCTTGCTTCCCTGTGCATGCTCTTTATGTCCCAGCCCAAACTTCAAGGCTGGTTTAAGTTAGTTTTAGGTTCGAAAACAGGATCTTTGGTCAAGATTCCTTCCCCTTTATCAATAGTCTTACATCTTTTCATCCTGCTTTGGTAGGCCCAGTAGGTGTTGAGCAAGCTGTATGCATTGCTTCTAACAAACAACTTCTTAGCAAATCATTTAACCTCTGCTTCCCCCTCCTCCCCCTGCTTCGCTGGGGGTTTATTAATAATCTCACCCAGCCTGTTGGAGGAAGAGCAGGCAATGATTTTTCCCAGATTTTCACCTCCTTCTCTCCTTTCAGGTCTGACACATCATCTTTTGAGAAGGTTCATTTCCTTCTGAATGTTGAAAACACTGTATTTTTTTGCTAATTCTGCTATGTCTCCTCTATACAGCCTATAACACAATCAAGCCAATATGATCATAACATGCCCAATGAACAGGCCAAATATACCTCTCAGTAACAGAGGAATAAACAGAAAGGTATCTATAATTAAAGGAAAATTTGGCATTAGATACCATCAAATATTGTATTATTGTTTACAAGGAGTACAATCCTGTCTCTGTTGAAGTCGAGTAGAGGCCCAATTTTTAAAAGGACTGTGAAATTGGGATTTGAGCTCTTGTCAAAACTTCTTTTGATGAGAACAGTAGTTCTTACAAAGAATGCTTGCAGATGGGGGTTTGTTATAAATGGGTTGGCTTTTGTGGGCCAGTTGTGTGTTACAATGTTCATGAGTTGGTTGAGTTCTATTGGGACTTGTTGGGGTTTTAGTTCAGTTTTAGTTTTTTTCCTGTTAAAGGAATTTTCTCCCATAGGCATGTTGCTAGGGGACAAATAGCTGTACTTAAGAAAGACAAAAAAGGGGGTGGGGCGGGCCTGGCTACTCCTTTGTCTACACCTGGGTGTGGGGTCAGTTCGCTCTGAGCGTCCGGAGAGAGAAGCTGCAGAGAAAGGAGCTGCTGCTTCTTTCTTTTTGGCCGTTCATTCTTCCTGCTAGAAACAACGCTGGGACGCCAAAAGCCGCTTTCCCTGCCCTGCTGGAGGCCGGGCTGTGGCTGCCCTGCCCCGCTGCTGCTTCGAGTTTTCGCTACGCTGTAGCCCTGCTCGCCCTGCCTGCCTGGGCCTCCGTGGGGTTTTCCCATCTGGACACATCTCGTCTGCCACCCGGGATTTGTGCTCGTCCCTGCCGCTCCAGCCTGCTGTTCCAGCCTGCCGTTCCAGCCTGCTGTTCCTGAGAGTCCGGGATCGGCTGCCCAGGGGTTTGTGAAGCCTTTGTTCCATCCCTTCCCGGGATCCCAGGGCACCGGTGCCGCGTGCTCCCCGAGCTCGCTCCGGAGCGCCCCCTGCAGCCGCGGGGGAACCATCGCACCTGCCCTGCTCACCGGGAGCCGCCAGCGCCCCTGCCGGCTGTGAGCAGAACTGCACCCGAGGGGAAAGGGCCTGACAGCCGAGAAGGCTGGCACTGGGTTTGTGTTTGCTGTTACTGCCATAGTTATTGTTGTTTTGTTTGACTGGTTATATACATATATATATATATATACATATATATATATAGTAAAGAACTGTTATTCCTATTTCCCACATCTTTGCCTAAAGGCCCTTGATTTCAAAATATAATAACTTAGAGGGAAAAGGGATTATATCTGCCACTTCAAGGGGGGCTTCTGCCTTCCTTAGCAGACACCTGTCTTTCAAAACTGAGACAGGACTTGAGCTTGGTTAATTGGTTAATTGTAACTTGAAGTTATTTAAGTTACCTCATGCGATGTATGGGTGTAATACCTCTATAAAACCACTAGATGGCAATAGTAGATAAGGGATAGTTAACTAGGACTCTTCTAGAAACTAGCCACAGGTGTAATGACATCACCTCGAGTGTGGATTGGTGGACCAAATGAACCAATGAAATAGAATTGTGGATAAATGATTGGACAGGAGTGCTCCATCAAAACGAGCAAATCAGAGGGACCCTAGATGAGCCAATCACAGCAAGAATCAAGAAATGGACCAATCCTGTTCAAAGACAGTCTATAAGAACTCTGCTGGTGCTCTGCACCGGGTACTCCTATGGTATCTCACCTGACCAGAGGAAGACTGTGTGGTGCATGTGCTGTTCTTGTACTGTGCTTGGTTGTTGGGAATTTTGGGCTTATCTCAGATTCCTGCTTCCAGTTGCTGCTTTGTTAATAAATCACTTAATCTGCAAAGGTGACTAGACCATTTTTTACAGGTTGGAACTAGTTGGCATTTAAATTCCCTTCTACCATGTTCTGTTGGGGAAGATGAAACAGGAAAGCCTTGGAAATATGATTGCCTGACAAAAGATTTTGGGAATATGAAAACTACAGGCAACATCGAAATGAAAGCCACTTTTGAAATACCAGGTCTTAGTTACTGAACAACTAGAAAACAATGGTATGGCCACTGAAGTAATCCCCTCTTGACGGAACAATACCCTCTGCTTGCAAACAGGTCCAAGGGTCAGAGCAGACCCTACTAGCTCAGCAGAAGGGGTCCAAAGAGTAGTTTTTAGAAGTTAAGATGTAACACTCTATGGTAATATAAGAACTCTTATAGGCTGTATGTAAATGCTATAGGATTTGTATCTTGTATTAGATTGGTTAGTGACAATTAGAATATTCAGTACAGAAGATGATTTATTGTATTGTAACCAGGACTTCAGACACTTCTATTCATTCTCACTTCCATTCTCTCTACTCTTCGACTTCATTCCTTTCCTTCCTTACTTCCACTCTTGCTCTTACACCCTCTCTCTCTCTCTCGTTCACTCTCTTGCTCTCTTGGGCCTGCTCAGAGCTGAGTCTACCAGCTCTGAGCAGTGCCCCAATATCCACGCCCTTTACAATAAACCGACTGTGTCCCAAGACCTGCCTATAGAGATCTCTCGTCTCCATCCGTCACCGTCTACGTCTGGCCGTCCCGACTGGACCCCAGAGCACCCCCGTAACCTACAATGTTCGATGACACTATGGTTAGGCACCAGATCAGAGATTTCTGGAGAAAAACCACTGAAAAAAGTAAATTATTTCCTAATTTGAAATGCATGACAAAATTATGTCAATGTCTGGAAGAAATTAAAAATCTTTCAAAAGATTTGGGTGAACTGGATCTATATAAATCAGTAGTGGGGAGTTTATTTGCAGAACAAAACTACCAAACTGCAAATCCAAAAAAGCATTCCTTAAGCCCAAAGAAAAGCTGATAAAAAGGTAAAATATCACTTAAACAAAATCCCAGATTCAATCAATATTTCAGTGGTTTCAACAGCTCTTTTAATTTTTTTGTTACAAAGCTTCAGCTTAAAGGAGTGTTATCTATCCTTTTTTGGAATAACTGAATAGTAGTAATAATTGTCCTTACATGTAAGTAATATTTGAATTCAAATAGGGAGGAATTTTCACAAAACTGAAAGCCATGGGAAATACTGATTTGTTCTAATGTGCAAGTGGTACAATAGCATGTGATCTTTTAATATGTACACACAAGGCAGCAACTCTTTCAGAGGAGACCTGTGGTATTTCCTGATACTCTAGACTGCGTACAGGAGGATGAGACACTGTACATTGTCCTGCTTTCTGAAACATTTTTTAATGGCAAGTTTCTTGTCTTTCTTAGTCATGAGACACACAGAAAAGGTAAAGGGATTGATCTGAACCTAACTCTTTGATATCTTAGGTTGTTCTGCTGAGCATTCAGCCATCTCATTACTCTCCAGATCTGACTGACTCCTGTGGAATTTATAAACAGTGGGAGAAATAAACTCCACACAAATACCTGGCAAGAGATTTCAAGTCAGAGTTACAATTTAATAGAAAGATTAATATAAATGCAACGATACAGAAAGATTGGCTTAAACCCACAAAGTCAGAGTACAACCTGGCCTCTGTTTGTCACAGTGATTGTCCCAGTCCAATTAAGTGGTGGTTGGAGTGCTGTTGAAGCGATAGGTGCAGTCATTGAAAGCAGTAGTCCTGTGGAAGGTCTGGTCCTCCTCTTGGATGCCCAGTGGTGGTGGTCATTCCCAAGCCCTAAAGTGCCCAAATTATATACAGGCAGGAATGTTCAGTACCTCCCCCAGGGTGGGGACTTTCACAATGGGATGATGTAGTCCTATGAGTCAAAGGATATTTTTGGGGTCCTTGACGGTTGCTGCAGCTGTCTATCCTGCTGGTGCCTATTCAGTTCATTATGGCCTATTAGCAGAGACGACCCCCTCAGGATGGATGGGACTGTGCTTCTGCTTCCCTGGAGGGAGTTATCAGGGCTGAGTCACTGGTGGGAAGAAAAAGAAATATTGCCCTGTCTCACAGGGTTTCGTCTTTTTCCTTATCTCATTTAACACTTCAGCCTACCTGAGGGGTGGGGTGTGTGCTGGGCAGCTGTTGCAAACAACCCACCATTAATAGTTCATCAGGAATAATGTAGATGGGTGAAGAATACATAGTTTGACTACACGCGTATTGGCACTCTTCCTCCCGTAATCACAACAAGCTGTAACACTGATCAAAAGATTTATTGTCACAGTTCATTTCTCTCTAAGTGGACAGACATGAATTCTAGTAATGATATGGTGTGGATACAAAAATGCTGCTAGCAAGAATTTTCTTGCTTCTTTCTAAGCCCATGGGATACTTTTCTCTGTCATGAAGAGATTAGCAGAAGTTCTATAAACTATGAACACCTGCGACCTTGTAGAACTATGTTTATGGTACAGTAGAAAAATATTTTGACAATGGATGTTTTAGGATTTCTAGCCAATCACCCCAGGGGGGTGGCTGATCCTTTGTCCAATTAGACTATGAAGAAAAAAGTCTATAAAAGAGCTTGTAAAATAATTAAATAAATCAATCTTGCTGCACAATTCCTGCCTGCTGGATCTTCTTTCCTCTCCTCCCTACAGCTGCAGGATACAGTAATATTTGGGACAGTAATAATATGGCATACAACTGTGGATGCTAAAAAGCAGAAGCAGAGGAATTTTCCAGCTGCTGAAGCATTTTGTGAAGTTTTTCTTTCTCATATGGCTAGCTGAGAAACAGCTGCTGACGGTTTTGTAAACTAGCTCTCTATCTTGCACCTGCACGGTCTTGTTATGGTTCACTAGAGAAAATATTTTGAATGGGTGTTAGAGAACCTCAACCAATCGTTCTAATAGATGGCTGGTCAAGCGACCAGTCATATCATGCTCTGTTATGTACAAAGGTATATAACCTAGATTGTATTAAATAAAATAATTCCATTTTCTCCTTGGACTTTTGATGTGATTCTTGCCGTTTCTTGGTACAACAGCGACATCCAACCTTCTCTTCAAATGAATATTTATAATTTATGACTAACAAGAAATGGCATCTCCTAGCCTGAAATAACCATTATACATTGTAAGGATGATTTTATTGAATGACCCATCAAATAATGAGAATCAGTTGTTCAACAAATGGAGCAAACTGAGAAACCTTTATAAAAAGTTGCAGATCATAATTTGGTTCAAAGCAAGTTTTCTGAAATCTGGGCATATTACAGCATACCAAAGGCTTTCCCTAGATGTCTAGTCTTGTATCCTAAGCCTGCTGAATGGCTAAAATACACGTGAAAGCTGTTGAATTCCCTTTAAAGATTGCAGTACTACTTCTGCTTTACTGTCTTGCCTTTGGTGTTTAAATTTCTACCACTTTCTTGATAGCTCTGCCTGCATGTTTATAAAATAAATATAAGCAAAGTAAACCAGCTTAGAACATAGAGAAACCAAGCACTGATGGTGCTGAGAGGATTATTCTAAACTACTTCTTTACTTATGCTCACAGATAGTTCAATTTTTTGCTGAGTTATGCACTGTCTTGTCTGGAAAGTGGAAGGTGAATGGTGCAGTAGTGATATTCAAAAGCGATACTTTGAGACTAGAGGAGTATTTAAGGCAGATAAAAGTCATGCTGCATCATGGGACCACTGAAAAGTGCTGGAAAAATAGGGTTTCTTGCTGCGTTGGCAAGATCCTACATGTTATGTTATAACGTTTCTTAATACAGAGAGTCACAGTCTCAACCAAATTTTGAGTTTATGAAGTCCCAGCTGTTACACCCCTTGTTCTCCTGTTATGGCTGACCCTAGCTCACTTAACTGTCAAGGGATTTTTCTCTGACTGTACTAATTTTCTTTCTGAGCAGTAACTTGGAAAGAAAAAAAGACTGGTTTTAGCTGGCATTGCAAGAAGAAAATAAAACCAGATTAAATGCTTGAAGCAAACTCGCCCATTTATATAATTGAGTATTTTCAAGTCTTTCTAGCCTTTAGACACGGAATCTTAAAAATTAATACCTTGTTTTTGTAACAGATGAGCGGTCAAATGCATTGATTGTCATAACTCTGCTTTTGTGATAATCAGGAGTAATAACTCCAATCGACTTCATCTGGATCAGAGGTAGAACAGTATTAAACACTTGTGGAAAAAATGTCTTGAAAGTATTGTTAATGAAAAATAGATTAAAGTGTAGAAGTTTGAGTACACATTCGTATTATAAGAAGTTTATTAGTGTTGCTACACCATTAACTATTACAGCTGGTGATGGGGGGTCAGCGGCTCTGACTCAGGAAGAGGTGACCGGTCCAGGGAGATGGTCCCGAAAGGAATTGCCTTCCCGAAGCCCGGTGTCTTCCTTCAGCTGCTGGCAGGAGGGCCCTTGCAGAGACTGTCAGCTCTTTAGTGATTATCAGCTCGTGATTCCAGCTCAGCTCTGCAGGGCAGCCTCCAGGCCAAGCCACACCAGAGAGAGACGAGACTCGTGTGGCTGGTTCCGCACAGAGGTAGCTTTATTGTTGGTCCCCTCCGGCGAAGGGGAAAGCCAGGGATGAGAATTCTCTCTGATCCACAGGGGCCAGAGGGCTTGCTTTTATAGGGGTACAGGGGATCGGTAAAGGCCAATGGGTTACAGAGGATCTGGGATGGGTACAGGCCAATGGGTTACGAATGATTTGCATAGTGTCTCCTAAAGGATTGTGGGTCTGTCTTTTCTCGCTGTGACCAAAGTGGTTGCCTTTCCAGGGAGTCCTGCTGGGCAATTGCGAAATCTCTTATCTCAGCAGAGATCCCTCCAGGGCAGGGGCTGGGCATACCCCACAATTAACTAGAAAAACATTGGAAAAATTAATAGTTTACTTGTTTCAAGACATAACATATTTGTGACCTTGACTTTTTAGTTGGCTTTGTAGTGTGCATTTCCAACCACAAAATTGTCAGTGCAGAATTTTGGACAAGACTGACAAGTTAGATATGACCTTCAGTTTTAGAAAAATCCAAGCAGTAAAACTGGCTGGATGGGAATTAACCTACTGCTGAATTCTTGCAGCTCATAGGAGATTTTTACTGGATATCATTATTCAGTGGCCAGCTGAAACACAATTCTGTGTGCCAATGCATCACCACGAAGTAATGCAGTTTAACACTGATACAGCACAAAATCAAACAATTGCTAAGCAGAAATATTTCACTTTGTGCCAAATTACTCTAGAGCTAAAATACTTTATTCCAAGCTACATAGCACTGGATAAAATTAGCAAAGGTGAAATACACTTGTTCTATCAGGAAATAATCTAGTAGATAATTTCTGACCTGCTCTCTCTCTGGTATTCCTACTCTGTATAAAACATGTTCTTAATATGGTAGGATACTGTGGACTCACAGGGGAATTTTTAACATCTAGGGATGGGGGTGGGTTTTAAAAATCAGCCCTGTGCTTTGAAGACGTTAAAAAAATTTCTGCTTGCATCACACCTCTTGTACAGCATCAATTGTAATACAGTTCTCCTCAGCTCTAGTTTCCCAGTTCTGAAGGGAAGGCAGGCAAGGATACATGGCCACTGAGGCATGTTTTCTTCCAGTATGAGACAGATAGCACCATTCCCGGTTTTACCCTGTTTTCTGTAGGCCATTGTTTGTTAAGAAAACATAGGAAACAGGATGTAAAAGTTTCGATTCTTCCGACTCCATACAGGTTGGCTAAATCCTAACCTCTATGAGTGTCTTGGTTTTGAAAGACAAGTGTCTGCTAAGGAAGGCAGAAGCCTCCCTTGAAGTGGCAGATATAACCCCTTTCCCTCTGAGTTATTATAATTTTGAAATCAAGGGTCTTTAGGCAAAGATGTGGGAAATAGGAATAACAGTTATTTACTATATATATATATATATATATATATATATATATATATGTATATAACCAGTCAAACAAAACAACAACAACTATGGCAGTAACAGCAAACACAAACCCAGTGCCAGCCTTCTCGGCTGTCAGGCCCTTTCCCCTCGGGTGCAGTTCCGCTCGCAGCCGGCAGGGGCGCTGGCGGCTCCTGGTGAGCAGGGCAGGTGCGATGGTTCCCCCGCGGCTGCAGGGGGCGCTCCGGAGCGAGCTCGGGGAGCACGCGGCACCGGTGCCCTGGGATCCCGGGGAAGGATGGAACAAAGGCTTCACAAACCCCTGGGCAGCCGATCCCGGACTCTCGGGAACAGCAGGCTGGAACGGCAGGCTGGAGCGGCAGGCTGGAGCAGCGGGCTGGAGCAGCAGGCACAAACGCAAATCCCGGGTGGCAGATGAGATGTATCCAAAACGGGGAACCCCACGGAGGTCCAGGCAGGCAGGGCGAGCATGGCTACAACGCAGCGAAAGCTCGAAGCAAGCAGCGGGGCAGGGCGGCCACAGCCCGGCCTCCAGCAGGGCAGGGAAAGCGGCTTTTGGGATCCTGGCATTGTTTCCAGCAGAAAGAAAAATGGCCGAAGAAAGGAACCAGCAGCTCCTTTCTTTGCAGCTTCTCTCTCCGGATGCTGAGAGTGAACTGAACCCACACCCAGGTGAAACAAAAGAGTGGCCAGGCCCTTTTTGTCTTCTCTTAAGCACCCAACGATTTATCGTCTTAGTAACAGAATGGGGGAAAATTCCTTTAACAGAAAAAAAACTTGATCTCTTAAAACCCCAACAATGAGACATATTTTACAGGTTTCCAAAAAACTGCCTAGATTACAGTGCTAGAAAAGTTCAAATAAGATAAATACCATGCAGTATGTAACTGAAAGTGGACTTGGTTTCTAATTAACATGCAAGAAGGAAATTAAGAGTTCTGATCGGATTTTTGTTTTATCACTGGCATTACTAGAAGTAATTAAATTGTGCAAGATTGGAAACACGATACTGTTTTTAATGGAGTCAGTGGTTTTATCACCCTTTTTTTTTGGACAAGGTTCCTGGTCCTAAGCCCTTTCAGTTTTATTGTCTAGGAGCTTAGGCCTGCTTTTAGTCATTTAACCATTCTTTTTTGAATTAGGTTTAATGTTCTTCCTATTTATTTGTAGTAAAGAAACTACAACCGTTCTTTCAAGTGCTTGGATGGGTGGTCTTGTTCTTCTTAAAAGACAAAAATGTTGAAAAAACCCATCAAATACTGACATTAGCTATTTATGGCTTCATATTAAATGTCAGATTGCAATTTAGTGTAGGATTTAGAACTTAAAAAACTTTAATTTGGTTTATAAATTAGATTCAGATTATATGGGACTTACACAATCCTCCCTGAAATTACTTATTTCTGTAGGCAACTGGATGACTTTCAGCTGTAATTTTTAGGCATTTTTTTCAGTATTTGTCAATTCGTTTAAGTAAAAGAAGCCAAATAATTCTAGACAGAAAACCAAATTACTGCAAAGATATAGCTTGATGCACAGGCCTTCAGTGATACAAGCAGATACTCTGCATCAAAATGCTATAATTAGCAACTAATTAGATAAATTCAACAAATAAACAAGTCTACGTAAATATTCAGAATATTGAACATAAGAATGTAAGGGTGAGATTCTGCTGCCATCAACAGCAATGCAGAATGCACTAAACTAGTGGAAATAATTAGCTTCACAGATGCTCAGAATCAGTATTATACCCAAAGACCTCAATGCAAATACATAAATTGCACTAATTTGTTAAAGTATCTCTTTGCTTTTCTCCTTAGATCTTTAAAAGACTTGAGGGTTCTAGTGAAGGATCACTGTGCAATGCTATTGATTTATATATAAGGAAATTACAGTCCTTTTCCATAAACATTAGATCCTAAATCCTTGTGGACACACAAATATGTAAGATATTTTAAAGTAATTTTTAGTTTGGTACTGCAATTAAACAGATGGGCTTTTAAAGTACATCAGAATATTAAAAGGCATTACAGTAGTGTACTGTAAGATGCAGGAACTGTCCACCTTGTAAAATGACGTGGAAAATAAGGCTACAGCCCAGCTCCACAGTGGGGCCTAAGGATTATATTAGTATGGGATGATGACAGCTTCTAGGGAAGCAATCAATCTGCATAAGCACAGATGTCTAGTACAGGTAGCATACACACCCCCCCCCCAGAATAGAAGTGAAGACATTTATTTTGAAAATGAAGGAATGGATATGCCCCTTACAATTTCCCTTCTTCTGATAGAAAAAGAATAGTTCACACCTTCATAGAATAAGTAGCTGATCGGAGACTCCAGTACAGATGTATTTTGTTCTGGTTTTCAGGGGTCTTTACAGCTGCCTGACAGAATTCTTATATACACCCTATTTATATAAGTGTTTGTATATATTTGTTGTTATAAACCTATCTTGACTGGTCTGGTTCAATGAGCTCTTGCCCTGTTAAATTAGCCATGAGTGAAAATAAAACCGGAAATTACAGCTGTTTTGTTACTTGACTGCCTCCCAGGCCGGGAAAGTGTTTGAACACTTTAGGAGCAATCTATTTGTTCTTTGCATAAGAAACTTGTCCTGGGTTGCAGTGTATTCTGTTACCATCCTCATGAGCTGTTGAAACCAGGTGGGGCAGTGTTTCCTTGCCTCCTGCCTCTGGACTATCTTTCTGTTAATGGGCCATCAATGCCCTGCTGCATGACTCATCACCCCATTGTGAGATGCTCCACTCAGAGGGAGGAACCAAGCATTCCATCCTGGATATAATCTGAGATTCCGAACACCACAGACAACCCTTTCCACTGGATTCCCAGAGGACAAGAGCTACATAGCCACCACTGGACCTTCCAAGGAAGAACGGACCCTTCTATAGGATCACCGCTTCAACAGAACCATATCCACCACTTCAGGAGGACTGCAGCCACCATTTTATCAGATTGCTACTGCCACCCTAACAGGGTGTCAGGTTGTATCCTGACTCTGTCAGTTTGAACCAGTGTTTTCTGCCTTTTGTTTTTTAATTTCCCTATTAAATTGTTATTCTGACTTGGTGCCTCCCACTGGTTTGTTTTCAAACTAGTACAAAACTCTAAGATGCATTTTCTGGCAGCCTTCATTGTCCAGGTCAAGCTCATATTGCCTTCTATACATTTACATAAGACTGAGACGTACATGTGATTGTTGAACCAAAGCACTACTGTTTGGCTGAGCTGGCATAACTGACTTTGCTTAGCACTTGTCATTGATTAAAAAGCAAGCAAACACTTTAACCTGTCTCAGTGTCTAGAGGGCGAAAAGCTCACATAGAAGTGCACTTTTCTGCCAGTGGTAAATCATTAAGCTGGGATATATTATTAATAAAGATTAAACCCCCAGAGAATTTACTGAAAACAAGAAACTGGTTGATTCATAGAAATAATGAAGGTAACAAAAATATCTAATTTTTAGATGTGATTTTGCTGTGTAAAACCTGGATGAATGGCTGAGCCTAAGGAGTGGTGGTGAATGGAGTTACATTCAGCTGACAGCTAGTCACAGATGGTGTTCCACAGGGCTTGGTACTGGGGCCAGTCTTGTTTAATATTGACAATGAGTTATATCTTAGTTAGCCATGACAATAAATTTAATAAAGCTCTGTTTGGTTGGATAAAACTTGGGTTATCCATTAAACAAAGATAGATGAGATATTCTGGTAGTAACTAAAAGAAACAAAACACCTATAACATGATGCAATAAATTGAGTGGATTTTTGGGAATGTCTATACAAAATCTTGGATGTTCTAGTGTATATATGCCTGAAAATTGTTGTTTCTTTGAACATGTCTATGGCGAATAAATTCCCAGTATGTTCCAAATTTGGACTCAAAATTGGTATTAGAGTGTTAGTCTAACAGCTTTTTTGTTAGTTTTAAAACTTTTTGTTTTAATATCTTTATCAATGATCAGGAGGAGGGGATCAAGTGCCCTGTCAGTTAATTTTCAGATGATACCTAGTAGGGTGGGAGTGCTGATCTGTTTGAGGATAAGGCTGGATCAATGGGCAGAGACCAGTTGTGTGTGCCTAGTAGTTGTCTCATTAACAAGGATTCAATGGGAATCTCCTTTTAAGTGGAGGCTTGTCTTACCCCTCTGCGCCCCCCCCCAAAAAAAAAAAAAAAAAAATCCAAAAAAAGCTTCCAGATGTACAGAAGTATATTTTCCCAGCACGACAGGGTTTTGTTTGCTGTGCCAAATTCTGATATGGTATTGCCTGTGGGAACTTTGGTTCTTTTCTCCTTATCATATAGTAGAAGAAAGCCTTTCACCCATTTCCTATGACTGTAATCCCTTGACTTCCATTGAAGCCATAGGATGATGTATTTTTCCATCTTTACCTTCTCTACAGTAAAGCAGTGGAAATACATCTTCTTTCTCCTTCCTATTTTCCTCTTAACTTCCACACCTAATCCCAGCTTGGACTGCACAGGATGTCCAGGATGTTCACCTGAATGGTCTAACATTCAAGTGGCAATGTGGCACAGCTCAGTGATCTTGTTCCCACTGACAGAGAATCTTATGGAATTTTCCACTTAGGCTAGAAAAGGTTGATGGTTCCACTTAGAAAAAATAATATTCAAGTGTGAGAAGAAAAGCAAGAACAGACATTGCTCTGAGTACTTAAACCTTCACTACTTCGTATTTTGCTTAGGACATTAAAAAGTCTTTACAGTTTCTTGCAAATTAAGAACAGCTGCTTATAATCATTGGGGCCTGTCCTGGTCTTAACTCCCTTTCTACAAGTTATTTGAAACTCAACAATGAATTTTCAAATAGTTTAATGACCATTGGTCTTATACACACTGTTTCTATTACAATACATATCGTTTACTTGCTTTCTTTGAGATGTGACATTGAAGAGCACTTATACAGATAAACACCAGTATGTCGTTTATTACTAAAACTTTCTATGGTTAAGATTTATGCATTTGGGATATCTGTGCTTCTGTGTACTAAAAAAGGCAAAAGCGACAGCTTTAGTTTTGCCTGAGGAATCCAACAAAATTCTGGTTCTTTTATTTGGCTTCAAGGTATTCCTGCAAAAATGCATCATTCTTTTGTGAATTGTTATAATTTCATCTGTTTTTCCTCTCTGAATTAATCGCAATATTTCACCACATGAATTCTTTATAACTTGTTTTTGCTCATTCTGATTCTGGAAGCAGGAATGGAAATCTCTCTGCTAGTAGTGCATGTGTGTGGTCTGGAGCACATTGCCATGCATCTTAGATCTTTGTGAAGAACAAAAGGTCTGTGAGTAAATTTTGTTGACAGTAGTATTGGAACATAGATCCAGTATGGATATGTGTCTGAAAAATGAGATTGTTTCTGTGACCTCTTGGGAACTGCATTCCAACAGAAGACCTGGTGACATTCTTATTTTTATTAACCAGAAGGTGTCACATCTAGGTGCATCTCAAGTGTTGGCAGGTAGGTTTTTTAAATCTCTCCTGTCTGCTTTTTATCTTTTGCACTGGAACTAATTTATCCTCAGCTGAAGACACAGCAGGAGAGGGCTTATTATTATGTGTTACAGTACAGACAACAGCTAAAATTGCTATTACATGGCCTCCAAGAAAATGTTTATTATTGTACAGATATGGTGGTGGCTTTTCATGGGTAGACAGATGTCTCCCCCTTGCTTCTTTAGCACACACGCAACATATGTCTAAGAACAAAGAAGATAGGAAAGAGAGAGAAGATCATGCAAGTTGTATTCTCTTCCTTTCCAATGTTCTCTTCCTGGTTGCCTCTCCCACCCCAAGATGCTGTATCATTCTTTACATAGTTGCCCCAAAATGCCCAATGTATTGCTCAATTCTAGTTTATCTACATACCTTCTGTACTGATGAGTCAGCACTCTCTTTTCTCGTTCTAAAGCCGCTGAGAGAGGAGTACATTGAATGTTAAAGGCTATTCAGAGTAGATTGTAGGACAGGTGCTGAGATAAAGAAGTCATGGATAATATATTACTTTTCCAGTGGGATAAAATGCAGGTTCACATGCTCTAGTAGAAGCATGTGAATATTTTGTCTACAGAACACCCACCTTCTTCTTTTTGGTTGAGTAGTTTGGGGTGAGGGTTAAGCGGAATGCTCAGCCAAACTACACCATAACAATCTCCACATAATGAATAATGCCCAGCCTGTCTTATGATGATGTAAGAAATGTTCATAGTCTAATGGTATATCTCAAGCTTATATTTTATGGAGAAAAAATTTGTCTTTTTATGTCCAGACCCAAAGTGGGAACACTGGATTATGCTCTCCTTACAAAGACAAGGATAATTCTGTGGGGAGGGAATACTCTGTATATCCCATTTTTTCTAGTACTCCCTGAAAGAACATTTTGTGCAACCTGCAGTATGAAATAATGTGGTAAAGACTAAGCTCCTCTTCATAGGTCTACATCTGTCTCCAAGCAGAAATACCTGTGTCCTGCTTCTGGCAGATGTTGATATGATCTGCTTCTAAAGACTTGCAGTAAACTCCAGCCTCCCTTTGCTTGCCAATCTAGTCCAGTCTAGGGTATCTTTATCAGTAGGAAATTTTTCCTAATAACTGACATCAATTACTCTGTTACTGTTTAAATCCATTTATTTGTTGTTGTCATGCTCTAGGGATATGCAAAATGCATTATCCTTCTCCTTTGTTGTCAGCTGTGTATGTGATTGAAAATGGATGTTCCTTCCTCAGCCAAATGGAAATTGCAGACATAGCAAATAGCAGCAGCAGTGTTTTTCAGCTTCCTAAGGTGTGTAACCATGCAAACTAGAATCCTCTTTATACTGCTGAACAGTATGCTAGCTAGCATCCTCTTCTGTTTAATGTTTTCACAGAAGTTACTTAGTTCATAAGTGTATGAATGTTTAACACACATTAATGGTAGGACTGAGGTCTTAAGGAATAAGAAACTATCAAAAAAGAAACCCTTTGAACCTCCTTCCACTCATCCCCTCTCCACCTCACTTGAGCCACACAGATTTAAAAACTACTTTCAGATCCAAAAGGATGCATCTTAATGGATTTGCAAGAATAACTAATCCTTATTTTTACAGACTGTTTTTTCATTTGGAATTTTCAAAGTGTTGCAGAAACACTGATTAATTCAACTTAACTGAATATACTGTGTGAAAGATACTGCAGTGTTATGCCAACTTACAAAAAAGGAAATGAGACTGTACAGGTTCAAACCCCAAAATTGGGCATAATTAAAACTAGACATCTTAATAAGTGGTCAAATTTTCAGAAGATCAAGCCTTTCTTAGCAGTGCAATTTTTACAAGTGCCTACTTATGTCTACTAATAAAACTGAATTGGTCAATGCTTGAAAAGGAAACAGAATGCTCAAATACTTTTTTTTAATCTTTCACAATCTTTTTTTTACTATAGTTGTTGTGCTACTTTTCAAAGACATTTCCAGAAGATACTTTGAGAAGAGATGCAGCAAGGATATTTTCTGTAGAGGCTTTATTACCTTCTTTAATTCTTTTTACTTTATTTAAATACAGGCATGCAGGAAAAGACATTATCTGTATTAACCATTGAAATAAACACAGATCTTGGGTGGTTGACCCTAATCTATCTTTGATGACAATTGAACACAAACTTACTTCCATATGTTGCTCAGCATTTGCACTCTCTGTTACCTAAATATTTTGTGAATCTGGACATACAGCATTGCAGGAAAATTTCAGTGACCTTTTGGGCTAACAAGGGATGCAGGATGTAACTCCCTAATGTGAAGCTTGCCAGACTAAAATTAGATGCATTAAGGAATTTGTATGAACACTTGCAACTATTTCTTCTCAGATTGCAGTGGCATTCAACAAAATTAATCTCCATTTCTTAGACCAGCTGGGGGAAATGAAACTTCAGGTCTTTCAAAACCTCAATTATTTTGACTAAAATTTAACTTCCCTATAATGAATGATTTTTAGTCAGCCTTTTTACCCTGAAAACTTTAACACAAAATATTCTATACAACGTTAGAAATTAAAACTTGGACAAAGTTCTGCTGTGTGAGGACACATTGTTACATTTGTTTAAATGTTTAATAAAATTAGGTAATTTTCTTTGGATTTTTTGATTTGAGAACTACAGTTTTGACTTCAAACTTTTTAGTTCAGCATTTAAATGTTTTATTTTTGGAGAGACTTTTCACTTTCATTGACTTTACCATTGGATATTAAAAAAACAAAATGAAAAGACAGTGTTTCTTTCTGATGAAAAAAACCCTGTATTTTTAGACTCATCCCCAAGATGTACATATGAAAACATGTGAGTTTTAATGCAGATTGTTGAGCATGGTAGGGTTTTATTTGGAGGTCAGGTGAATTTAGAAATTATGAATAGCCTGTATGAGATAGGAAACTGATTCTTCACATAGCCTGGTTGGTTGTTCATATATTTTTAACATGTTCAAAAGGCCTAAACATTTTGCTATTTGTCTGTGTCCAAGTAGAGGAAATAATGACCTGATTTTTATCAAGTGGAAATTTGAATATGTACTAGAAACTGCAATGGGATAGTTGGAAATAAAGTGACTAAATAAATGTTGACATGGCTGCTCAAGTAACAGTGTGTAGATGTTCCAGAGTGCAGTTACACAGTCAGATCAGTTCTGAGACTTTTGCAGTACTAGGATCAGGGGGGAATGAGGATGGGGAGCTTGTTTATATGGCTTCAAAGCATATCCCCATTTATTTTCCTAATTTTTCTGAAGATCTTGTTGTTAACATATTACCTTCACTAGGAATTTTTTAAAGTTGAAGCAGCTAAAATACATGGTCTGCTTTCAGTTCAGTGTATGCATCTTTAATCTAGCCAGCTATCGTCTCTCCTTTTGTCAAATGATTTTGAGTTTTTGTGTTTGCAGTGGAAGGTTTTGGACCTTGCATTTAACAAGCAAGCAATCTAGGACAAGTCAGGAGCATATGGATTATAGGAACAGACAATACAACCACATTGTTTTTCATGAGTTGAACAGACTTAGATACAAAGCTACAAAGATGGAAAAGACAAGTCTAAAATCGGAGGGGGCAGTTCTGTCACTTGAACCAGCACACATGCATTCATATAAAAAGTAGTTATTTTGCACAAATAGTGTTGTGTGGCTCAAGGCCCCAAAACCAGCTGACCAAGGTGATGAGTGTGCACTGTTTGGTCTGGCAGAAATCAGGCTGTCTTTTCTCCATCTCTTTTTTCAAGGAAGTGAAATACAGAGGTGAAAACTTGGCACCAGGCTGGGATTCATCTGAACATGGCAAAATGTGAAGGCAAGGGCTCTCCCAGCCTCTCTAATTGTCACTCTGGAGAACGGATTGGTGGCAGAGTAACACAGAATGACACTTGCTATACTTCAGGGTAACTGAAGCAGTGACTTTCAAAGGTTAAGGTTGCAGCCCTCACAGATAATCACATCTCTTTTTTGTGGCTTTTCTGCTGTCCACATCAAGGAGCCTCCTGTCAGCTTTGTGAAGAACACATGAATACACACACACATTAAATTACCAGATGGCTCACACTAGAATCTACTTCCAAGAGGATTCTACATATTACATTATGCATATGTGTAAGCATTTTCGGTTTGAGGCCTACAGTATAGTTAATATACTTCAGACCCCAAACTGCATTAAAACTCCAAAACCTACTTTTGTTTTACTTTGAAATCTCACTTTTCTATCTATCCTCCTCTTATGCATTTATGCTCGTGTATTTGCAAGATGCAATTACCTGTACTAATAGCTGTATCTGCATATCTTATCAACTGTTTAACAACTTATGGGAGACCATAAAAGCTAAACAGCTTTGAGTAGAACCAAATATTTTTTCTTTAAAAATAACAGGATAAACATATCAAAACAGATTTGCATTGTCATTTGGTATAAGTAAGCAAATGTGTTTGGAAAGGGTGTTTTTGCTTACAGGCATAGAAGAAAGTTTTGATAATATATTTAAGAGTGGGGAGACAGCCTTGCAAGGGGAAAGTTTATTGGATACTTGGAAGAAGCAGCTTGTATAAACTGTCCTCAGTTCTGCAAAGCTACTCTTTGCATGTGTTGTTGTTCTGATTTTTTACTGAAGGGAGACAAGTTTGGTTGTGAGTAACAGAAGCTGCAGAGGTCAAGCTCAAGTCACCTGCCTGCTCCTGGAATGACCAAAGCATCACAAGGCTGGGGTAGAAGGGATGTTGAACAGTTCAAAAGCTCAGATGCTGGACAAATGAAAACATTACTGCAGCCGAGGACCATGTCCTGGTATTTCACTGCTATTTTTTAGCGAGCAGAGATGGGGGAGGGATGGATCTGGAAAATACTAAATTGGCCCCAGAGAGCATTAAAAAAAAAGTGGAATTTTGCAGGCATTAACTGTCTGTTGTATGGCTGTGTGTTTGGAAATCCAGCACAGTCATATAGCATGTTTGGGGTTTTTTTTTAACTTCTTTTTCTTTACAAGGTACTACCAGAGTTTTGGCTAGTGTCTTCATCACTGTAACAAAGTGAGTTTTAAGTACATGTTCCTATTTTTCATCAATAGCTAAGCTAATTTAAGAACCAACACAAAATCAGAACAATTCTCATTCAGATCTGCATTTATGCAGAGGTTTGCCTTTCTCTTTCAACTGTGGTGGCTTTTGACAAAAGATGATGCTCTTAGCTTATTTACTTACAGGGTGAGGTTTTATTTGCGGTGGGAGAGTTAAGGACATAAATATATGGGAGCAATTTCAATGGTTTAGCCTTACCCCTTTTATTTCTAATCTTTTTAGGCACATATGCTAGGGTTATAAAACACATGTCTTTTCATTAGATTTCCCAGACATAGTGAAGCTGTTAAATCTGCCACATCTGTCTGTCCTTTCTCGACCTCCCACATTTTTGTCTTGGGGTGAAAGAGCAATGTTTTCCCCATAACTGGATGGCAGAGCAGGAAATTCGGTGTTCCTGCAGCTGAATAGCAGAGCTAAATGACATCTTTTCTGAAGCCTTTTATCATTGGCCTCTTTGAGGGGAAATTTGTTTGGTTAGGCTTTATTGTGAGGGTATCAAAAGGAGAGGTTAACAGAGGTAGTGGATAGAGATAAGAGAATGGCCAGAGTAGGATTTTTGATATGTGAACTTTGTTCAGTTTTTGATATGTGAATTTTGTTCAGTTCTTTCTCCAAAACAATCCGCATGAGTTAGTTTATTTGTGTATGCTGGTCTCAGATTGTGAGCCAGTGTAGTTACACATCTAGGATAAGAGGGTCATGGAGATTCAGTTCTTAATTCTTGATGGGAATTACTGTCACACAGGTTTTCTTGAAACAAAATTCAGAACACTTTTTTAAAGTATCTCAATAATAATGATACTTGTTAGAGAAACAGAGAAATTAAAGGAATTTTGACAGTGTAAAGGCCATACTTATTGTAGGGAACTTTCCATTTCTGGCTCTGATGTCATGGTTTAGCCCCAGCCTTCAACTAAGCAGCACACAGCCACTTGTCACTCCCCCACAAGTAGAATGGGGGAGAGAATCAGAAAACTAAAAGTGAGAAAACTCATGGGTGTGGATTGAGATAAAGACAGTTTAATAGGAAAAGGAAAAGCCATGTGCACAAGCAAAGCAAAACAAGGAATTCATTCACTGCTACACACAGACAGGCAGGTGTTCAGCCATCTCTAGGCCAGCTGGGCTCCATCACACCTAATGGTTACTTAGGAAGACAAACACCATCACACTGACCATTCTGCCTTTCTTCTTCCCCCAGCTTTATATGCTGAGCATGACATCATATGGCATTAAATATCCCTTTGGTCAATTTGGGTCAGCTATCTCAGCTATGTCCTCTCCCAGCTTCTGGTGCTTTCCCAGCCCACTCACTGCTGAGGCAGAAAATGCCTTGATGCTGTGCAAGCGCTGCTCAGCAATGACAAAAACATCTCTCCATTATCAACCCTGCTTTCAACACACATCCAAACCAGTCCCGTACTAGCTACTATGAACAAATTAACTCTACCCCAGCCAAAAATAGCACAAATATGCACTTCACCCATATAGATCAAGATGGGATTCAGGCTTATTTTATTTCACCTCCCTCATACTTATGCTGTATTCAGATTTAGAACTAATTAGGATAGCCAGGGTATCAGCCCCACCATTTCAGAACTCTTTACTTGTATTGGTATAAAGTGTTGCTGGTACCACAGAAAATGAGTATAATGTATAGTAACTTCTGTTGAGATAAATACATGGGCCCTGATAGAAAACACCCACAAGTGCTAATGTAGCTGTCAGACATCATTGCAAGGTACTCTCAATTATCTTTTCTCGATTACAGAATCTGGGAGAAGTGCCCAAAGACTTTAGGAGAGAAAATGTCATACCTATCTTCAAGACAGGCAAGAAGGAGGAGCCGGGGAACTACGGGCCAGTTAGCCTCACTTTGATCCTTAGGAAAGTGATACTGGAAAACATTTTCATCCTGGCAACCATTTCGAGGCACATGAAGGACAAGAAACTCCTCAGCAGTAGTCAGCATGTTTCACTACAGGGAAGTTGTGCTTCCTCAACCTGATAACATTCTACAATGAACTGATGTGTCTGGTAAATGAGGAGAGAGCAGTAGCTACTGTCTGCCAGGCCTCAGTAAGGTCTCTGACACTGTCTCATGTAACAGCCTCATAGACCCTCAGGCAGGTGCTGTAGGGGCTGGACGGGGAGATGGATTGAAAACTGGCTGAATGACCAGGCCCTGAGGGTGATGATGAACAATGCCAAGTCTAGTTGGAGGCTGAAAAATAGCAGTGTCAACACCAAAAGTCAATACCAGGTGAATCCTGTTTAATGACAGTGATCTTCACTATGGGGCAGAGTGATTTTACTCATGACACAAAGTTGGGAGGAATGGCTATTGGGCCAGAGGGGAATGCTGCCATCCAGCACAACCTTGACAGGCTGAAGAAATGGGCAGACAGAAACCTTGTGAAATTCAGTAAGGAGAAGTACAAAGTCCTGCAACTGGTGAGGAACAGTTCCACACATCACTGTATGCTGGGGGCCACCCTGCTGGAAAGCAACTTGTCAGAAAAGGACCTGGGAGTCCTGATGAACATCAAGTTGGACATGAGCCAATGATGTGCACCTTGTGGCAAAGAAGGCTACCAGTATCCTGGTTTGCATTAAGCAAAGTATTGTCAGAAGGCTGAGAGAGGTGCTCCTTCTCCTCTATCCAGCACTGGTGATGTCACACCTGAAATGCCTGATCTAGTTCTGGGCTGCCTGTTACAGGGGAACTGTGGAGCTACTTGAAAGAGTCCAGCAAAGGGCCTCTAAGATGATCAAGGGACTAAAGCATACTTCCCATGATGAAAGGCTGAGAGAGCTGGGACTATGAAGTCTGGAGAAGAAAGGCTCAGGAAGGATCTCATCAATATATAAAAATACCTGAAGGGTGACTGCAAAGACAACAGAGCTAGGCTCTTTTCAGAGGTGCCTACTGATAGGGCCAGAGGCAATGGCAGAAAGTGAAACACAGGAGGTTCCCTCTGAACATCAGGAAGCACTGTTTTACTGGGAAGGTGACCAAGCACTGTCACAGATTACCCAGAGAGGTGATGGACTCTCCATCCTTGGAGATACTCTTTCTGGACGTGATCCTGGGCAATTGATGCTAGGCAGTCCTGCTTGATGGGAGAGGTTGGACCAGATGGCCTCCAGAGCTCCCTTTCAATCTCAATCACTCTGTGGTTCTGTGATTTTAGCATTTATTGATTGATTGTTATGCTGTGTCTGGAATTCACTCTGGAAATATTAAACCTGATAAACCTATTTTCCCCTCAACTCTGCATGCTTATATTCCTCCTCAGGAAAAAAATGTTTTGTAGAAGTTACTAACAGCGCTACTACTTTTGTGTAGGTATCAGACTCACAGCTTGTGACTGACATCAGTGTGTCACACCAGTGTCAGAGAGTCTAGGTACTGCACTGCACAGCTGAGGTACTATTTCGCCTCCCCCGGAAGACAGTACTTCAGTTTCTTTGGTCTTTAGAACTGGATGTTACCTCTAAACTCCTTACCAAAAGCAGTACTG
Organism: Corvus kubaryi; assembly: GCF_017639235.1. Taxonomy (NCBI): domain Eukaryota; kingdom Metazoa; phylum Chordata; class Aves; order Passeriformes; family Corvidae; genus Corvus; species Corvus kubaryi. The sequence goes on along the minus strand of NW_024581137.1, from coordinate 4,144,732 downwards.
GTTGTGCAGACTGAAAAATGTGAAGTGTTATAGAAGAGCATATTCCTTCCTGTTTTTGCTTGGCTCTTCAATTGTGCCATTTAAAGCACTATGCACGAAATGCAATGTACTATTACTCTCACAAAACACTGTTGATTGAGTTCTGTTCAAAACTGGCTTTCATGGTTTAACCCCAGTGTCTCAGTTTAGGGACAAATTTATAAGACACTCTGGAATGAGTCATCTCCTCTAAAAGGGTTACAACGATCCCTTTACACCAATAGGAAATGAATACTAATGGATGAAAGTGAAGAAAAAAACCCCCAATGCCCACAAGACAAGAAAAAAAAGTAAATAAATGCTCGATATTCAACTGTGAGACCTTGCCCTCCTCCCCTGCCCCCTCTCCCCCAGAACAAAACCCTAAAATGCCATGGAAAATACTGGCTTGCAACATGCAGTACAAGATGGCATTGGGGTCTTTCTCAGGGAGAAAAAACCAAGCCCAAACAGGAGCTTCATGCAGCAGTTTGGGCAACAGATAAAAATCTGGTGACTCTCTGGTGTTGACCTCCTCTGCACAGCAGATGAAGCAGCTGGGCTGGAGCCTCTTGGTGTGCTTTCTCTCCCTGGCTCAGCTTTCCCAAGGTTTGGGGCCAAAATGGAGTGGCACCTCTCCCACTGATCCTGAGTGACCCCTCTTCTGCAGCCCCCATTTCTCTGGTCTTGGACTAACAAACTGTCCAGTTCACCTCAAAAGGTTGCTGAAGGATTGCTGCTGCAGCTTCTCCAAGGACAGGGCAGAGAAAAAATTTCTTGCTTGGGCTAACAAAAACCAAGAAAAAACAGACCGCATGTCACCCCAGATGCCTGGGGAGTGAGGCTTTGAAAAAGCCCACCAAAGAGCCCAAACTTCCCCCCTCCCCTGGCCACACCTTAAAAATACAGTGTTGCAGTGGGGATACTGCAACATACATGTATCAAAGCAGGAGTCCCGTGGAAAGGAAATATATAGGACAGACAGATTCTTGATAGCTGTTTCAGAGATGTTTATTTCTCCAGCCGCATGGCCGGAGCTCTGCCGAGGAACTGTTCCAGTCACCGGACCAAGGGTCCTTCTGCCCGCGCAGGGAACACAAACCAACCAATGGGAACGAGGCTGAGCAGGGGCAGGGAAACCCCGTGTCTGTGCCCTCAGGGCCCCTCTCCCAGGGCTGCACGGCAGGGGAGGGACCCCAACACCTCACCCGTTTTATTTTAATAAAAGGAGAATGAAAACAACTGGATAAACATAACAAGAACAGTTTCAAAACAAAACAAGCCACCCTCCTGAGTCTTTAAATGTCCAAACAGATTCTGTGGAACATCTTAGGGCTGACAGAAGGGAGACAGAACTCTCCGGGCATGCTTTGTGGGGAAACTGAGGCAGGAGAGGGTTTAATTTCTTCCCTCCCCCTTTTCATCCCCCCTTCGGCATCGGAGAGGAATTGTAGGGAAATGGAATTGTATAGGGAAGCCATGGGGTGAAAAACGGGTTAGGAATAAACTGGGGATAGGGTAAACTTAGGAAAAGGTTCATATTGGGTATAGGGTAAAAGAGGGAAGTAGGCTGTGGGTAGGGAAATTGCTGGGATGGATATTGTTTATAATTTTGTGCATAACGGCTGCCTTTGACAGGAATACCTCTAGGCCCAGTAACATTTGCTGCTTGTAAACCCTTCTTTCCTTGCACTATATCAAATTGTACAACTTCGCCATCTCCTACACTTTGCAGGTAATTTTTAGGGTTATTCCTTTTAATGGCAGTTCTATGGATGAATAAATCTTCCCCTGTATAATCTCGTGTTATAAATCCATAGTTGTTTTTTACATTGTACCATTTCACAGTTCCTGTGATTTTCGTTGCTATAACTCCTCCTATCACGTGCTTGCTTGTTTGTCGTGGCTGCTGGTCCCACGTGGCCGCCGCCTCGCCGACTCCGACGTCTCGGCCGGGCCCCCGCGTTGCGGCTGCTCCGCGCTCTCCGAGGGGCGCAGCTCCGGCGCGTGTCTGGGCTCTGCGCGGCCCCGCGTTGCCATCGCCACTGGCTCCGTGGCCTGTGAGCGGTTCCGCTCCGCAAACTCCACGCTGCTTTGAGAGTGGCCCCGTTCCGGCTCGGCGCTGCGCTGCGCGGCTTCTCATGTCATTGTGGAAACCGCCGCTTCTCCCTCCGCAGGGCTCTCCGAGCCGTGTGCTCAGAGCGGGCTGCCACGCCGATGCCCAGTTCCTGGCTGCTCGTGGCCCACGGCACCCGCAGCGCCCGCGGCATCGCTCCCGCACTCGCGGCCGCGTGGCCGGGGACTCCAGGACAGGGATGGGGTCCGCGATAAGGCGCGCGCTCCCGAGGGGGCCGGGCGCATCCAGCGCAGGCACCTCTGCCGGCACTCTCCACCATTATGTTGCAGTGGGGATACTGCAACATACATGTATCAAACCAGGAGTCCCGTGGAAAGGAAATCTATAGGGCAGGCAGATTCTTGATAGCTGTTTCAGAGATGTTTATTTCTCCAGCCGCATGGCCAGGGCTCTGCCGAGGAACTGTTCCAGTCACGGGACCCGAGGGTCCTTGCCCGCGCAGGGAACACAAACCAACCAATGGGGAATGAGGCTGAGCAGGGGCAGGGAAACCCCGTGCCTCCCCTCAGGGCCCCTCTCCCAGGGCTCCATGGCAGGGGAGGGACCCCAACAATACAGCAACTGTTTTTGGGCATAAAGTGGAAGATCATAAAATAAACTATCATCATAAGTCACCCCAAGACACCCATCCAGCAGCTAAGTACCATGCAACTAGTCAATCATTCTCTCTTCTCTGCCCCAGAAGGATGGGGGAGGAAAATCAGAAAAAGGTGAAACTTGTCTATTGAGTGAAGAAGGATTTAATAATAGAAATAAAGTAAAATATACTACTACTGCTACTAGTATTAATTGTAATGAAAAGGGAGATAGCAATAAGAGAGGAGTAAAACCAAAACCTACCCCAAGTGATGCACCATACTATTGCTCACCATATGCTGACTGATGCCCAGTCAGTACCCAAGCAGCAATCAACCCATACTGGCCAACTCCTCCCAGTTTATATACTGAACATGACATTCTATGTCTGGGATATTCCTTTGGCCATTCTGGTCCTGGTTGTACTACCTCACAGCTACTTGTGTGCCTGCTCACTGACAGAGCATGAGACACTGAAAAGTCCTTGGCTCAGGGCAAGCACTACAGAAAAACAACTAACACAGCACTGAGTTATCAACATTATTCTCATACTAAATTCAAAACACAGCACTGTAACAGCTACTAAGAAGAAAACCAACTCTATCCCAGACAAAACCAGAACACTAGTGCAGATTGATCGATCTCATTTAAGACTTAATTTTCTCAGTCCAAGTATAACTGACTGTCATTTTTCTACTAAAACCATAATTTTTGTTATGTCCAGATAATCTGAATAATAAAAAATAGCCTGTTAACATATACTGCTAAGGCTACTGGGAGTCTTCTGGCAGTCATATGTTGGAAAACCAAAACTTTCAAACAGACTGAAGCTAAGTATTTGAGGAACAGAAGGCTAGCAAATAGAACCTGGACAATATGTGCAAAATTTAGGGGCTGGTCCTGTTCCCTCTGCAACAATGCTAAAAATTCCTGGAGCTTTGAAAGAATGTCAAATAACTTCTGTGTATCTTTCTCTGAAGATGTTCAAATACAGATGCAATGTCATGAAATCAAAATTATTTTTCTTCTGCTCAGTAAAAATAATGGCACCACAAGGAAAATGACCTTCTTGCCTGACTAATTTCTCTCCCACCAAATAACTGGCTATCATTTCAATAATGACTTCACACTGGTATATTTCCTGGAAAGCTAATGGCAGACTTGATGCTAATATACCTTTGCCTCTGTTTGTGGTCATGCTCTGGGTAACCCAAAATATTACTGTATTCAGCATACATATGTGCCCCAAATTGCTCCTGTCTCTTTAAGACCCAGCACCGTGGCTGGAAACAGAACTGCAAGGGCCAGGGGATTGCCAGGGTCCCTTTAAAAAGTCGGAGCTGCCCAAGCAGATATTTTTTGCCTTGTGGCTTTTGCTCAAGGCAGAGGTTCTGCTTTCATTTTTTTGTTTTTCCCTGGCCTTCGGAGGCGGTTGTTTCCAACATTGGCTTGCAACAATAGCAACTTGAGAAGTTGCATTTTGCAATCAGAAACTGTTTCAGAGGGTGAAAAATGAGGTTAACTCTCCTGTGAGAATTTAAAGGGTTCAATATAAAGACAGTAAGAGACACATAAAATAAAGCAAAGAGGTAACGGCCGGGTGCCTTGGCACTCTGCCAAGAGCACACCTGATGCTCAAGGTTAGTCCTTTTTATACCATTTTTACTGTCTGTTCTTTATGCATATTCAAACTTTTCCAGGAGCTGTTCTGCATGGCCACTCCTTGATTCTGCCTTTTTAGAGCATGCGTATTCTTCTGCCTTGCGGTTTTATTTCTTTTGATTCTTGGGCTTGGGCTCACTAGGTGAGAGTTTATAGTAGAGTGGACCTCTCAATTCTCCAGACAGTCAGGGCTGATTGCAGCTTTGGGCCTCTTTGGCCCCCCGGGCAGAGCGGTGATAGCAGCTCTGGGCCCCCCTGGCCCCTCCCCGGACAAAGTGTTGATTAGCAGCTTCTCGGGCCTCATCCTCTGTTCACTTGGAAGTTATCTTACTTGCTCACACTTGCTAATATTCTTGCTATAAAGAAAGAAAACTACATCCACACAGCAAAAGCATTTCTAACATTATATAATATCTACCTTAATACTTGTGAGAAGCCAATATTACAATATATGTTTATAACAAGAGTGAGTTTTGCAACACCTGTCGGCAGTGTGAAGACTGAGTCAGTGCGCGGGATCGAGCCACAGCGTACTGGTGCTTAGGTTCCCCCTGCCGCCCCTTCAATTGGAGCGGGGGCCCGAGGCAGCAGCTCCAACACTGGTGGAGTCCAGCAGATATCAGGAAGTGGTAGCGAGTGGCAACACTGAACCCACACACTCTGGCAATTCCTATCTGCCACTAAAAAGGCTTTGTAAGCTCCTTCCTGCCCTTTTTGTTTTGTTTTGTTTGTTGTTGTTTTTTTTTGTTTTTTGTTTTTTGTTCCGAGGGAAGGTGGAGCCAATCAGGGTTTATCTACCATTTCCCTTTTGTCTCCTGGACCACACAGTCATCCGCAGAGAGCACTGTCTTCGGGGGAAGGTTTGTCAGCCATTTTCCCTTTGTCTTCCCACACATGGTTGCCCGTGGTGGACGCCATCCTGCGGAAGAGGGGTGCTTCTCAATTTTGTTTCTCTTTGTTCCAGGAGAGTTTCTGAGATTTACTAATTTTGTATCTAGTGATTATTTACTGTTATGTTTTGCCTGTTGCTGTTTAGCTTCTTAGTAAATGGCTGTTTTTTCACTTTTATCTACTCATATTCGTTTCTCCTTACTGGTGGGAAAGGAATGGTTAAAACTAGAAGGGGAGGTAACTCATTTTAGATTGTCCACCTCTGGAATTGTCTTAAACCAAGACAGGTCATTAGCCTCTAGAAGTGATCTATGCTGTAATTTCAAATAATTACACATCTATGCATTTTTTTGTTACTTCTTTCCCCACACTCCTTGGTCCTCCCCAGCCTCCCTCTGGTTTTGCTTATGACAAGACTAAAACCCATCGTTACTAGGGCAGGCGGGGGGGGGGTGGGACGGGACAGGACGGGACTGAATATTTAAGTAAAATCTTCCATTCCGGCTTGCTTATATAGTGATGGGTCAATGTTTGTCTGAACCTCCTATAAATAAAACTTTCTTAAAAATCATACTCTTCATTGCAGGTACTGCACTAGATCAGGTTTGTTGTAATGAGTTCCCTGAATTAGCAATGGAAGTTGAGAATGTTTGACTTGTCAAGGATAGGATGGGATCTCCACCTTCTGGAACTCACAGATAAAATTCCAGTCTAATTATGAACAAAACAAATATTCTTGCATAGCTGACAAGCTGCCCATCTACATTTTAAGAATTGATACACAAAGGGGTAACACATTAAAGAAAGTTCTAACCTTAGTTATTTACCAGTAGTATGACCCTATGTCCTCTTTTAATTTTTGATTATACTTTGGTTTTGAGAAAACAAATACTGGCTTTTTGTTTTTTAAATACCAGGACAAGCAGCAGAGCCACATGAAACATTGGCTTGTTTAGTTAAGCTTTGCAAACCCTTTTGTATATATCAAATCATATTTAGAAGATGACAGTAATTAAAAGTAGAGTCAAAGCACTAAAGCAATGGAAATGATCAACCCGTTGAGGTAGGATTGTGAAAAGTCTTTCAGAAGGTGTTCACATTTCCACATTGATACTATTCCATTTCAGATATTTCAAACATGTCAATAACCATCCTATGTTGTTACTTTGGTAAAAATACTGACTTAAGTTCTCTCCTCCTCCTGCCTTTTATTTGTGCATCAGCCAACAAGGACCAGATGAACTCCCCTTAAAGTGGATGAGCCAGTACAGTGTCAGTTGGCAATGTTGCTTTTGACTAGCTCATAGAAGTCACCTTAATATACATAATTACATATCATGACTCCAGTCAGTTTGGGATATTTCAAATACAGCTCATTAGTCATAATTTGTAATTTCTCAAGGAAAAGTTTACAAGACAACATCAGAACTTTAAGCTATCTAACACTAGCTTTTCCTATACAAGGACCCTTTTTCCCTTAATCTATTTCTTGCCCTACAGAAATAACTCACTTGTGCATTCAGACTCTTTGGACACAGAATTCAGGCAATGGAGGGCAGGGGGAAAAGCACAGGGAGATTTATGCAGTGAAATTAACTTGGAAGTCCAGAAATGATCACTTGTATTCTACTCAATGTATACCTGAACTTCTTCATGCACAAGATCAACTCATTTTATGAAGAAAAATAACTTCAGTCTCTTGAAGTTGAGTACCTGGCATAATGGCAGCCAACTACTCAGGACATCCAAATGGTACAAATAAATAATAGTAGTGTTAAACCCCATTTATTTAATTTTCCTTTTTTTTTTTCTGTAAAAATGACAGTTTTTGACCTAAATCGTAACATGCCAGATGCTATCTCACACAAATGTTCAGAAATTATTTCTCATTTCTTGTGTTACTTGAGAAAAAACAAAACTGGTTAATCCAGTTCCTCTAAATCTATTTTTAAATGCCTCTGCTTGAACACTGAAATTCAAATATTTGGAAATAGGTGATGAACTCTCTGCCGTTCAGGTGTATTTTACAGCATGACAGGCAAATAAATGTGTCTTGAACTTCTCAGGAGGCATCAGAGGCAGGGAAGCACTGTTTTATAACTTTTCCTTTGTTGCACTGGAGGAAACTCGATAATCCAAAGAGAAGACAGCTGAAAGGTTTTGACCACAATCCCTTATTTATAGTAGCAAGAGTTAAACAATGTTATGGCCTTAGATTCTGGTGGGAATTACAGATTCTCAGCAGTGTGGTTAAAGCAGCTGTGCCTTTCTTAAAGCTGGAGATCTAAGAATTAAAACATGTAAAATTATAGCACATTTCTGCAAACTTACATTGCACAGGGCAGCAAACAATTTTGGCAAAGAAAGAAACAGTCTCTGTTGCTAAGCTTACAGTGCCGTGCGTCCATCACATGGTTATTCTTTCTGCCTCTTATCATTATGCATCCTTTCGCAGGCAGGGAAAATAAGTCTCTTAAAAATGAAATGGAAATAATTAATGTACAGAGGCAGGCGGATTACACAAAGAAGCAGGAAATCCCTGTAGGTTCTCCCCTTCTGAAACTGTTTTCAATGTCATTCTTGGTGTTAACTTTACCCGGTTTTCGGTCTCAAGTTACTCGGGTACTATCAACTTACTTTAGTGATAGACTGCTGGGGAGCTTGCTTTTCTTCTGCACAAAAGCAGCACACCCTCCGAAGCAGGCTGTTTTGCAAGTTAGTAGTTTCGTTGTTATTGAATCCATACCACTCAGTGATGCAAAAGCCCTCCCACTAATGTAGAGAAGGCTAAATTTCTCTAGCTAGAGACAGAGCTTTTCGCACCGGCTCTCTGATTTGTCGTCCTCGCCATGGAGGGGGCACGTTGTGGTCAGCTCTAGAGCCCGGTAACAAAAGGCGAAGCGAAGAGGGAAGAGGCTTGCAGAGCAGTCGAGCTGGTGACGGCCAGGGGAACTCACAATGACCGGGGAAGCCCAGCACCGGCCGCGCAGGGGCGGAGAGTCCATGACTTGCCGGTATTGGGGGAGGAGCGGACAGAGGACAGCGCCGCGGGGCCGCGGTGGAGGCGGGGAGTGGCTGGGAGCGCCCCATGGGCGGCCGGGGCAGCCTGGCATGCCGCGGCAGGAAGCTGCGTCCCCTGCCCCGTCGCCGCGCGGCGCAAGAAGAGGCCGAGACAGTGATTCAGGTACGCGGGCGCGGAGTGGGCGGCGGGGCGGGTTTTGGCACTGCCGAGGCTGCGGCCACTCCCTGCCGGACGCCCGTGGCCGCTCCGGTCCGGTCCTCACCGCTCGGGGCGGCGCGGGTTGTATGTGACAGCGGCAGCGCCCACCTATCTCCGCGGTGGCGAGGAAAGCCAAAGCGCGGGTTTGCGGAGCGGCGTCTTAGCCGCCTCCCTAAGTCCTACTGGGAGCTTCCCGGCGCCCAGTTTGAGCCCGGCGGAGACCAGAGCTCCGCTCGGCTCCGGGGCATGTACGCGGAAGCTCGCGGTTGTCTCTGCTCCGGTGACGGGTGCTGAGCCCGCGGAGCTGGGACAGCAGTGTGCTGCTTTCCTTTGACACGGACCGCAGCTGGCACACGCCAGACCATATATTCGCCTGCCTAGTCTTGGAAATGTTCCTGGTTACCTTTTAATATTTTAAAATATTATTAGTAAATATTATTTAATATTTTAATATGAATCTAAAGCTCTTTTTTTGGGGGGCTTTGTCTCTTTTTCTTTGTCAAAAAATGAGAATGGGTTGACAGTCCTGAAGTACTTTACTTATGTACAATAAATTGTATTACTCTAAAAAGAGATTCATTATTGGTTCTCTCTATTTTATTTTTTTTTAAAGTCTAAATACTGATGTTTCCTGAATCTTTGACAGTCTTTGGTTATCCAGAAAACTGATAGAATAAAAGTCTTGGGGAACAGTGAGGGAGAACTGAATGTGTTAAACCTAAGTATATATATACAATCTGCTTCAAATCTATCTGCTTAAAAGCAAGGAGGTTAGTTTTGGTCACCCCACCATTTTATAAAGCTGTTTCTTTGAGTCAATGGCTTAGAATGCAGATAGATCACTGATACATAGTATTTAATCATCCAATGAATAAATTATCATAATTGTTATTCAAAACATGTGAGTTTCTATGATACGTGGAATGAGACTCCTTTTCCTATTTCTCCTTTGTTTTAGCTAGTCCTTCCTCCTGACCTTAAGGTTGATGCAAATCCCTTGACCCTCCAAATGCAGAGGGAGTTCCTGCTGATTGAGTAATGCTGGTGCCTGAGCAGTCCTGGCTTCTTTCATTAAAACATAAAATGTTCACAGCATTCCCCTTCCTCCTCCACTCAGCTCTACTTACGTAAAAGGTAATCATGAATCTGCCATAGTTGGATGTTTACTTAGATCCAGCAGCACTGGGTTCTTAATTCAACAAAACACTTGAGCATTAAACAATTTCTTAAGACTGTTCTTATGCAATAAAACACTTACAGGCTCATGTGATCTTGACATCTCTAGAAATTGAAAATGAATTTTAAAGATTACTTAAGATGAATTAAATTTATGAGTGTTTAATCCTCTAGTGACCTATGTATGGTGCTGGTCATTATAAAGTTCTCCTTTCTCCCCAAGTATAACAATACTTACCATTATGCTCTCTCTTCTTCCAAAGAAATACCTACTTGATATTTCCTTTTGCTTTGTTGTGTCCTCTCAGATAGGCTCACAAAACCAGCTTTCTTGCCCTCTGCCCTTCTTTTTCCCCTAGTGTATGTACATAGACCACATGATTTTGCTAGCACTGTCTGTAACAGACCTTAGTAGTTCACTTTATCTGTGCTTTAACTATCAGTCAATACTGCTTTCTGCACTAAAGTATTCCTAGCTTTTTTTTTTTTTTTTTTAATTCTTGAAAGTCCTTTGCAATTAAAGCAAAATACCTATTCCTTGTGGATCTTCCTTTCTTCAGTTATCCCAAATAATGTAGAAGTGAAATGTTTTGGAGAGTTAAGTGCCACTGTAGTTTATCAGAGCTGTTTAAAATCTGAGGAGAAAAAAATGGATAAAGCCAGAGCTAACTAAAATTAGCTAACTGAAGTGAATAGGCAGTCTCATTCATTCCTGGCCTGTTTCATTTTCTAGCATATACATAAAACTAAGCAAAGAAGTCTTTATGGTGATAGGGTAAAGTGAAGTTTATCTCAAAGTCTTTGAGATTTCTATTTATTCTCAGCTAAAAAGTACATTTTCTTGTAAGGACTCCTTCAGTCCTCAGGAGTTTGCTATGACAAGGATGATCACCTTAAATCATGATGATCAGGACGTGGTTGTCTGGTATATCTGAACTGGCTTTTGAAAGCGGAGTTCATTCCCAAATCCTGTGTGATGACCATCTTTGAGCATGATTTGCTCCCTGAGGATGCTGCTGTTAATTCTCTTATTTGTCATGCTGCTGTACTTGGTCTGTGGATCTTCCCATTGACCCTCAATACAGCTAGTCATGGATCCCCTTTCTGAGGAAGGGCTAATACTTACTTGACCCTACTTTTCTGTATTCCAACTTCAGCCAGCTGGTAATACAAGGAGAGATGATTATATAAAAGTGATCTCGAGATAACTTTCTGTTTTCTAAACCCCTTTTGAACCCTGTGGTCTTTAAGAAAAGGTACTTATGTCCTAGATCCCTTTCAAGGTCACCAAAGCTGGGACTTCTCTGTTGCTTCTTGGACAATTAGGTTCTAATAGTAATTTTAATTGTACCTTTACTGCCTGTATATGAATATAAGCAGTTTCTGTAGCAAGAGTTTATGTTTTCAAAAAAATTAATGCATATGTTTTCACAAAATGCAGCACATAACCTATATGTGAGAGTACATGTATGAATGTATTTACACTGGTTGTTATTCATATCTCAAGTTACTTGTGAATCCCAGAATGTATTTTAACACATGGTTAAACTGGTGGTGTATTTTTTTTAAATAATGCAGCATTAAGCATTAAATCACAATGATGGTGAATCTACAGCATACCACAGAGCTGCTCTTTTCCTTAGGTCATGATATTTAAAAGTGCAATTATGCCATTACACATGGACTGAAGTCAGTCATTTTTTCAGGAGCTGTCACATATAGAGCAAGATGCATCTTTTTGGTTCCCATATGGATTTCGGGATGAAGGTTGATCATGATTTACTGTGGGACAATTAATATCAATGTATTAATGTGATAATTCCAGTTCTCACATCTAGTTGGCTTTGGCTCTTTGGTATGTTCTGCCCTGAGAAGACTGTCAATTTACCTTCTGAGCTCTAACCTACCTCAAATGCATTTAGCACTGTGGAGGCATTAGCCCTCTATTCCATGTCTGGCAGGAATGTGGAACACAACTGATGGAAAACAGACTGCTGCTTATGAATCTTCACTGTTACCAATACTTGTCATATGGTTTGACTGTTCCACCAGGGCACCAGGCAGATAATTATGTGTATGTGACATTCAAGGACAAAACAAGTAGAGTGAACCATGGCAATATGTGGAAATATTACATATTGTTTCCTTTCTGTTAATGAAAAGCTGCCAGTGATGAATCAGAGCTTGATGTCATAAGACACTTATTTATAAAAAACAGGGGGACAAAGAGAGAATGAGCTGTTCAGTATCTTTTTTTCTGTTGCTCTCAGTTCTCTGTCAACACTAATGAAGAGCCTGCTCCTAATGGGGTCTTTTTTTTGTCAGCTATCCAAGCAATCAGAGCCAATGGATACTTTTTTAAAGTAATAGACTCTCAGAAATTAATTCAAGTTCTGGCCTTGAAAGAGCAAAAGCTTTTCACTATGTTTTTAAAGCAAATGTCAAACATAAACTCTTTTTCATGTCTGTATGGGCATGACTGGCATGTAATGCCTGCTCCCTGCCAAGTCTGGTATTAACTGTGGCTACCACTTAGAGGAAAATTAAAACTATTTGGGTTTTTGTCCTTGAAGGCTCCCCATAAAATTTAAGTAGGTTCTTTGTAGATTTATTGCAATATCAGTTCATGGGTTTTCAGTGCATGCATGTATTCAGTATGGCATTTCAGTGACATGCAGATCATACTGTGGTCTTGAATGCAGTGGTCCAAGGCCATCAATTTAAGCATAAACACAGTGGCACCAGAACCTAGACATAGTGGGGATGTGTGCTGGTATGCATGTGTGAGGCAAAAAGATCATGTAGAAGATCAGTGAGTTCAACCTGGGGATTTTGACCTGTATTTCATACAGATGTAATTTTGGTGGGCAGTTGAACAAAGGGTTGTATTTTTATCCTGTCTTTAAGGTATTTGAAGCAGTTTTTTCTTGCCTTTGTGCTTGAGCAGGGGAAAATGCTACTTTGTGCATGAGTGTTTTTGATGGGCACTGTAAGAAGAACTACATTTATGTAAAAATTATTTAGAGTATACTACTTCACTCAGCTCTTTCAGTACCACGACACCACCAGCAGTACTAACTTGAGGGGGGCTGAAGTCATGCAGAGGGAAATTTGGTGGATAATCTGTTGCCCTGAGGTTCCCTGGTTGTAACTTTCCTATGTAGAAGGAAGCTGAGGTTTGCAGTTACTTTGACACAAAAGTGTATATTCTGCTACCTGCTTATGTGACATTTGACCTGTAACCTTTCACTGAGTCTGTCCTAACTCATTTCCCAATGACTTTGGATAGCTTTAGTTGCATGAAGTGTGTCCCTATTACCGCAGGCCTGGTTCCTATGGTATATCACCGTGTCCTGCAGCCATAGGGAGGAGGAGGAGAAGAAGATCCAGCAGGCAGGAATTGTGCAGCAAGATTGATTTATTTAATTATTTTACAAACTCTTTTATAGACTTTTTTCTTCGTAGTCTAATTGGACAAAGGACCAGCCACCCCTTGGGGGTGATTGGCCAAAATCCTAAAACATCCATTATCAAAATATTTTTCTACTATACCATAAACAAGACTTTCCAAGGTTGCAGGTGGCTTGGTTGTTTACATTCCCTGCTACCTCTTCTGTGAGAGAGAAAAGTCTCTCACGGACTTAGAAAATAACAAGAAAATCCTCGCTAACAGCATTTTTGTACCTACATGTCCCCACTGGGAAGAGAATGCATTTGCTGAAACTGAACAAACCTTGCAGGATTTTAGGGTTTCTAGGTTGTGGTATTTTAAAGCCAGTGATCTGAAGGCAAAAGTTGTTCTTCACTGTGGAATCATGTTAGACCAGTATGGGGATGGCTTTTCTTTCCTCAGCACTTATTTGCAAAGAATTCCTATTTAGGAATGCATTTACACATCTAGCAAGACTTAAGATGTAAGAGTCTAGACAAAAGCAGCACTGACAGAACCCTCCAAGAGTTATGGGGTATCCTCTGTGTCACCAAACCATTGCACTTTGCTGTTTTCCCCACAGAAAAAGAAGCATGGTTTTAATGTATCCCACAGAAAAAGGAGCATGGTTTTAACATATCAGCTGGGATCAATGAATGCTATGAACATCCATGAAAAGAGAAGTGGAAGAACACTGAAAGCAGAAAGATATTTGCCTTACTTGACTTACTTCTCACTTGCAATCCATCATGAAGGGACCTTGATGCTAAATGTTCATTAAAACGTAGAACTAATAGACCAAAATCAAGTGCTTTGTTTCATTGTGCATAGCCCCCATCTTGAAAGGCAGAGGCTTTTGTAGAAGTGTGGAAGCTGAGCCTTAGGCAGCTCTGACTGACATTCTGGCAATGCTTGCTGCTTCTTGGGTTTTGCAGCCATATTGAAGTTGTCAGTGTAACAATATTGGAACATTATTCAAAAAGCTAGCAAACCTGGACAGGTTTCACCAATGTTAGAGGGCATTAGATGGAAAAATAAACTGTGTGAAACTCATCAGAGAACTTTCAGTTTAAATTGTTTAAAACTCTTTCTAATTCCAGCTCAGACAGCTGCAAAGGCTTTTCTCACAAGATTTAAAATTTTAATCTTAACTTTTTTCTGAAACATGGTGAGAATGAGAAAAGAGGGATGAGAATGATGAACCTTGCTACAGATTTGTGCACTTGAAAGGGTAGCTGTTATCCATATTGTGAATGTAACAGTTTTCTTATAAATATTCATGTCCTATGTTGCTTCTACATACTGTAGAATTTTATGTATTACACTTTGTTACAAAAGCTAAAAGCATGGAATAAACAAATAATAAGAATCCTTGTCAATACTGAAGTTGCATTTCAATCCTATCTTCAGTGTTTTGATCACTTATACCGTAACTTTTTAAAGCTAAAGATCTAATCAATTGAATTATGGTCTTCAACACTTTCGTGTCTCAGATCTGACTGCAAACTGAAACCTGGCTTATACTTGTCAAACACTGAGAGGAAAAATATGAAAAGTGCATTTTCAGTCCATGCTTACTGAGAAGAAAGATTTAATTTGGGAATTTGTGGTATGAAGCTGGGATACACACTTGAATACACATTAGTTCACACAGATGAATGGACTGCTGGCTGATGGATTCTTGAAAATTCACTGAACTTACATTTTTGGGTAATGGTGAGTGGAGAATCACATTTTGCTCTTCCTGTAGGAAGTCAGAAAAAAATTTACCATAAGGCATTCCTCCTCTAAAATCCTGTTGGCAGTTTGGGGCCTTTTACAGAAACTGGGAGCCAGGACTAGAGAGGATATCTTGCAAGAAATCCTAAAAATGGAAAGCTGAAAAATATTACTGGTGTCACTCGGAAGATCTACACTCCTAATTACCTTCATAATCGTGGCTTTAAATTCTGTGAAAATCACACTGTGTTGAAAGCATTCTTCTGAAAGTACTTGCAGATTTTAAAAAACCTTGCAAGCATTGACCTGTGGATCTTTTTCCCCGACAGTCTCCAGTATATAAAGTAAAATGTAGAAATTATAGTACATGGTGGTTTCTGACCCCATTCTACCCCTTTTACTGTCTTTTTAGCTACGGGAATAGTCGGATTCTGGAATGCAGAGGAATTTACAGTTAAATATCTGTTGATCCAAATACTAATACTGTTTTCTTATTTGAAGGGTAATACTGTTTTCTTATTTGAAAGGGAATAATTTGATGTAAGCTACATTTTAAAAACAAAACAAAAAATCAATATGAAAAACATTCAATATATAAATAATTCTAATACTATTTAAAGTCTCTGCATTTTTACCCTCCACATTACTTTGCTCTGTGTAAGACATTTTTCATGTATGTTCTTTCTTGTAGACTATATATTGAGCTAATAGAGTTTACAAGCTGCAGAAATGTTTACGGTCTTCAGAAAAGGACAATTCAAGAATAATAGACTCTTTACAGGGACCTGATTTTGCCCCCTGTTGTGATCTTTTTTCTGTGCTGTCTCAGTTCTTTGCATGAAAAAAGGCAGAGATTGACTGTCTAATGCAGCAGCAGTGATTGTAGCTTTTGATAGTGACAAAAAAGAGATTTATCACTCAGTCCTGAAGGAAGATCTTTACATTGAGCTCATATATTTCCTTACATGTGACCTAGTTTTAGCTTAGCTTTCTGTTTTCTAGAGTATATTCCAAACAGTGTGGTATATAATATCTATACACCAGAATATCAGACTGACAAAATCAAAAACCTCAGCATCAACATCCAGCATCAGGATGTTAGACTTCATATCTTGTTCTTAAACGAAACTACAGGAAAACACTACTCTGACTCTTTCTCTGTGTTTTGGTGTTGAGGACACAATGGTTTAAAAATCGAAGTATATTTTACATGATAAGTTGTTCTTGTTGATATTTTCCATAATACCAATAATTTTGAAATCCATCTATCCAATTTCTGGTCCTACCAGGTAAGAAAAACTTTCTCTATGTGTGTGATCGGCAGACTAAAATGCTACTTGCTGCAACAGTTACTACTTCATCTGTCCATCTTGCTTGGCTTGCCTACTCTTTAGAAGAGACTTTTCAAATAATTTTCAAACTTCAGGTATATAGCTTAAGGAACTAGGATGACAACATGCATGTTCCCCAAAAGTCTTGCTAAAAGGCTGCTTTACTGCTGAAGAGGGCTGTATTCACTGAGTGCTTCCCTCACTGTTTTTGCAGTATATCCATTCCTAGCAGCGGCTAAATCAAATAGATCTGGTACTGTCCATATCATTACTATAATGACTCTGGGGTACAGTTTTTGCTTACACAGGTACAGAATTTTGTGGCTAAGAGAGAGCTTTCTCCCTTTGGCTGAAGTCATGCTGTACATTCCTCAAAGGCACTCAGAGACTGGGGGGATTGAGAAAAAAATATTGTACCCAGTGTAACTGCTTCCTGGCCATGATATTATGGCTACTGGAAAAGCACCTTCACGTGTTGATTATAACACCATCTCATGGGCTGCTGGACTATTTTGAAGCACACTTATTCTGACTTTCATTGACTGACCTCTTTTTATCAACTGGAAAGATGTCATGCAAAGACCTTCACAAGATAAACAAATGACTTTAGGACAAGGTACAGAACTACATATGGGATTATAACCTGTTTTGTTTCTCTTTTCAATCACACATATAAATGTTTAACTGGGACACAACATCATGAACTGTGGAATACGTGTGAACCTAGTTCTCACAGTTGAATACCATGCAGCATGTGGGAAAACCAGAACCTTTGCTATATAGAGGGGCCTTCTGAGCTAAAAGGATGACTTTTCACAATAATGTGCAAGAGGAGGAAAGAGTTGATGATTACAGTGTCGGATACATACAGCTCTCAGGACATAGCAGAAATCATAGTTTGCAAACATAATTGGCAGAGTGCACCAAAAAGTAAGTTCACAGGGACATATTTTCATTCTATGCAAAAAAGAATGACTGCAAAAATGCAAACAAGGCTAATTGCTTTAGTTGCAGTACTAACCAGGAGCAGAGTTCAGGCTTTCAAAATCATAGGGTGCTGCCAATTGCAAAAACTGCAAAAGGTAACACGTCTTGCTTTCAGGCAGACAGAAGACAAAATTTGGTGCAGCAGTTTAGTGTTTACTGTATTTATTGTATATTCTTGAAACACTGTCCTTGGGAGCTCAATAATTGATGTCAGCAAAGAAATGCTATGGCTTTTCCCCTCTGACTTTTCCTGCTTTAATGCATGTTGCATACATTCTCATACTGTTGTCACCATCTGAAAGGACAGGTGTTTATAAAGGTACAAAAATAATTTTCAAGTACAAAGATCAAGGGCAGGAAATCCTGACTCCTCCCCAGAGCTGCACGTCTCTGCTTGGGTTGCTAGACCCAGAACATCAACCCCAGACCTTTCATTAGGAAAGGTCCCCCTATAATTCGTCCTTTCCCTTCTGATTGTTACCACTGTTACTGATCTGGATATCCCTCAATAGTTGTGGTATCTATTTGCAACATGCATTGCTAGTAGTGAAAGATTCAAATTGCTGGGAAGGGGTTATGGGTTGAGAAAGCTATGTTTTCCTTGTGAAACCAGAGCAGTGTGGTATTTGCAGCAGACAGCAATTCTGCCCAGCATGGTTCCAGCACTAGGGCCAAAGTGGGAAGCCCCACAACCAAATATGGCCACATGGAGCTATTTGGAATTGCCATGCACACTTGCATCTGGAACACTTTTATATATGCTGTGGCCTCTTACTATATGATGCAGAAATTATATTTTCTATGTATTTGCTCCCATTTCTCCCTTAGATTCCAGACAGATGTAGCAGGGAGTTGGTGGGTTAAGAGCCAGTTCCATGACCATCCATCTGGTTGTACTAGAAAGCACCAGGTGAAAACAGAGCAAATTTATTCTGAGAAAGACCTGCTACTAACAAGTGGATGAAAGCAAGTAAATCCTAAGAAGAATGTTTTCCAACATTTCAGCTCATGATTAAGATATCATAATTAAGACAAAGTATCAAAAGAAGAAAAGTGAACAGCTTAACAGAGTTAAGCTTATATAGGGCCACTGAAGACTGTACCATTTCCTCAGCATTTGGGGGATGTGGTCTGCTCTAACCAAACCCTATGGAAATGGTAGGTGAAAGGAAATAGCCATGCAAAGAAATACAGAAGCCTTCTGTTGTTTTAATTTCCTCTAATACATGGCCATGACAGTTTGGTCAGAGAAGAACAAAGGAAAATGAGTCCTATTGGTGTCTTCTTCCTACTGTTCAGCCTTTCTCCTGTCCCTTGCAATGCATGCACAGTTATTATGGGATTTCTTGTTGTGACGTACAAATGAGTCGCAATGGGAAGTTAAAAGATATTCCTGTGAAACTGATTTTGGAATAATGAGAAAAATTTCACTATAACTGTGATCATTTATGAAAAGATTGTCTGTTCCTGTATTAAGAGAGGGAAGGAGGAAAAAACCCACAACGTATTCATAAACCAGAAGAAATAAATAAGTTGTTCTAACTCATTTTTATTATAACTTTTTCTTTCTTTAAAATTACATGCTGTTCTAGCAGACTTGAATTTTTTGTAAAAATCCCTGTTAATAATTTCCTTCCTTTTCAGTTGTTGTCACTGTATTCTGTGATTTACTACAAGAAGGGTATTTTATTTCTGACTTTCTGAACTTCCTGCAAGCAGATCTGGTGGAATCTGGTGCCCTCCTGAAAGGCACAATTTTGGTTGCTGGTCTACCCAGCCATGCTAAATTTATCTAAACAAGTTTTACATATCTAAAGATGCCAGAGAAACAGATGTTTTATGTTTACTCAGGGTCTTTTGTCATCAGGCACTAGAGAACAAACTAAACACACCCAAAGCCACATACCTTTTAAAATTATACTTATATTACATTTGGTTAAGAATCACCCTTTTTTCAAGCAAGATATTTTACTGATTAAATTACTGTTTGGTAGCTGTGCAAGCAGGCTCAGTCCTGATTCTTCTTTCATGTCTTAACAGAAGGAGAAACTGATTTAAGCAGATATTAATGTTCCCTTCCTCCCCCATGTGTGTAACAAAACTGCTTCTTGATTGTTCTCTTGACTTTAAACCTTTAGTGAATTGGAGAGAGTAATGAAGAGAGAGGGTAGAGTAGTGGGCACTCAGAAGTAGGAGGCAGGTTTGTATGTGGAGATTCAGAGGAAGGCAGAGAGCAATGGATATCTTGAACAGGAAAGAAAAGTTGGATATGAAGGCAAGAGCTGCAAAGAAAAGTGGAAATGAAGTGAAACAAAAATAGCTGAGGAAGTTAAAGATGGGGTGAGGAAGAGACAGGGAGATTGAGCAAAAGATGAAAACCCAAGAAAAGATAATTTACCACAAGTCTTTTGGAGGGACCCACTAGAAAATGAGTAAAAATAATTTTGCCAAAATATGCCAAATAGTCTTGGGCACTTAGGACCATCAGGATTTAGGTTCAGTTGTGTATCTTCTTGCAAAGTCAGAAGTTTATGGTAATGTTTGCCTCAGCTGTGCAAAGGCAAAAAAAGCAATGTGGTTATTTTGCATATGTGAAAGATTTTAATCACATAAAAAAGAAGAAGGATATGGAATATTTCCATGGGAAATGAACAGATTAAGTAGGCAAGCAAAGCTTCACATTGGAAAGAAGAACTACTTACTGAAATAGATGGTCTTGGGATTAAATGTTTCATCTTCCTCCCTACATCTCTGAAGACTGAAATGTGCAAATAAAATTAGCACAGTACATCCTGACACAGATAGCCAAAAGCCTTTTCTATGTTTTCCGCATTACTCCACACCTGTGCTTAGTGATTTTTATTATGAAGTCTGTAAAAAGTGAAATGTGTGAATGTGTGCTCCAAATTGAAGCTTTTCGTAACCATTTTTCTGGACACTGCTGCAGCATGCTCCAGTACTCCTTGTTATGTGTGTCCTGTTTGTGCAGCCAGCACCCTCGTGCTGACTGAAGCTGTAGCAGCGTTTTATGTTGCTCAGAACAGCATCAAATTTTGTATGAACATCTGTCAGGTGATGATACACTGACCTAATCATGGGGGGAATAAAAATCTATAGTAGTTATTAATCAGTTAATTATGTTTAGTTATATAAAATATTAATTGTTTTAATTAGTTATTAATTATTAGCAACTCTGTCCAACATGCGTGTTTAGAAGAGAGCACATGGTTTTTTCAGCATTAGTGTACCATCTGACATCTGCTGTTGCAGGGAAGAAACGCAGTGGAAGGGTCATCCCCGGCCGCAAGCCTGCGGCGAGTGGGTGCTTGCCGCCGCGGGAGGGCACTGCAATCCTCTCGCTCCATCAGCACTCCTGAGGCAGGGCCACATTTCTGGGAAATATTTTAAAGTTTCAGGAAGAAGCTTGAAATTTTTACTTTTTTTTTAAACATCAAAAAGCTATCTCCTCCTTGTTTTAGGAGTAATGAAGTAACCTCTCACTTTAATTGTATTCCAGCATGTACATGTTTACAAAGTTTCATAGCAGTTACTATGAACAGTTTGTAACTCAATAATCTTTCACTATTACTCCATCCTTTTCACTCTCCTTAATTAACTATCAGTGCTTCTTGTTTCCCTGTGTATACTTTTACATTCTTCTTTATCTGTATTTTTCAGGGTGACCATGTATTATTTTATTTATTGTAACCAAAATAGAAGAGTAAAACCATAACACAATCCTATACAAACCACCTATATTTAAAATAATATTTATGTAAGTCAAGAAATGGGAATATTTAGGATGCCCATGCAAAGAACCCAAAGGAAAGCAAAAGCAAAACCCAAACCCAAACTCACCAGCAAAAACAGATGCAAATATTTTTTCCTTACGCCTACAAATAACTCCTCTGTAATCTGTAGTTAGCCTAAATAAATTTGTAACCTGAAAAGTAAATATCTATTTAACTTGAGGATTTCTCTGGTGAAAATGGAACTGCTTAAAAGAGAAAGTCTGGAATCTATCAGACCACAACCTGAAAAGAAATTTTATCAATGTTTCCAGAAATAAAATTTTTTGATAATTATTGCTCTTGTAATATACCCCACTTTTGGTTATACCAAAAGTTCTTTTCTTTACATGTGATAAACACTGCACCAGAGAGAGACATCTCCCTGGATTAAATGCAACATGCCAAAGAGTCTGACTAATTTTTTTCAAACTTGGAGCCATTTAAAATGGCATGGCTGTAAAGTTAGGGGAAGTGACTCTGAATGGAGTGTAAGCATGGAGATATTCAGCATCACATACCTGCTTTACTACTCTTTGACATTCCTGCTAATTTTTAACTTGTATGAAAGCTCCTTCCATAAAATAAATTGTGTAATCTGACAACCTGACTTTGTTATACATAGTGTGACATTTCCAAGCTTCTACTCTGCAGTCTGAAGAGTTGCACACTATGAATAGTTCCACGGCCCCTTCTAATCCCTCTCCTTGGGCTACCATGGCCATTGCTTAACCCTAAACAAGTTAAGTTTCCATCAGCTGGTTTCTGTACATCTCTACATTTCGTATCTGTCTGTGAGTTTGACTGGTCCTTGATTCCCCTGACACTAGAAAAGGAGCAGCAAAACATTAGAGATTGCATGTTGATTGCCGATTGAGAGAATCTTGTCTCAAATATTACAGTATTTTTGTAATCTAAATGAAATTAATGAGAGACAGAAAAGCATCTTTTTCCCTCAAGTGTGCTTGTAATTTGATGCTGTCCTTGGTCCACACAACACACAAACACAGGTTGTGAAGATTTCCTTCAGAGGCTGTTGTTTAATGGTAACTTCGCTTAGAATATGAAGAAAAAGAGAAGGGGAAAACTGTCACTAATGCAGGATTCACTGAGAGGATTTCAGCTGTCTTAAAGGTACTGTCCGAGGTTTTCACCCAGTTTACCATCATGCCTCCAGAGGGAGAGGTAGTGAGGGAGAATGAACCTTTGTTCACCAGGAATGGGGTGATTACAGGGCAGCGGACAAGAGGAAAGGGGAAGGCAGAGGCCAAGTATATGGCAGGTTTGCAAAAGGAAGAACTGCTTTGTTGATATGCGTCCCTCTTTCTGTAAAAGGATGAAGTTAAGGTTGAATTCAGCTGTGGCAAACACTATTTTTCCCTTTTGTACTCTAGATGCTGAAGCTTGTTTTTCTTTACTGTGGTTTGGACTGTGGAGAGTCTATTAAGTGAATGCCCTTTGGTTTGGGAAAGGAGGAAAGAGAAGAAGTAAGTGCATTTAAAACAGAGATAAACAGCAAAGTTAACTAGGTCTGTTTTCCTGAGTTTTAGTGTCTTGAGGTCAGTCTCTTGAGTGGACTCGATGAACAAGGATGTGCTCTCAGGATGGTATTGATGGAGGTGTCCTGTCCTGCTGTAAAAGGGGGAGTCAGGGAGAATTCTTTTTGATTGATTTCTCAGACGAAAATGAAGCGCAAATGCGGCAGAATTATATCTGAGAACTGTTTACTGATAAAGAAGGGTAAATGTTCTTACTGAAGGGGGATAGAAAAGAGAGCAGAGAGGGAGAAAGAGACAGAGAGAAAAACAGAAGACAGGAACAGCCTTACCGTAAGAACCCTGAGCGCTCTGTCGGCATCAGCTCAGCAGATGGAGCATGTGATATACAGAAAAGACTCCACTACTGGAATAAGTAGTAAAGTAGGTATGTTTATTCCAGTGCTGGGATGCATGGGGGATAATTCCTCCAAAGTCATGCCTGCCGACAGCTGCATTCGGCTTGGTATATATCGGGTTACAAACTCCATATTCATTAAGTTTCCCAATATGCCTATACATATTCATTGCCTAGCCCCCCCTAGCCTCGCCTCATATTACGATGAGCCCAAAAGTCATTTACATCTGCGTTGTGTTTGCACAGTGTCATCTGGTGGTCGCAGGCAGGGGTCTCCGGGATGAAGTAAAGAGTCTTCCTCATTCCGAACTTTTCACCTTGTTTCCCTGCGCATGCTCTTTATGTCCCTGGCCCAAGTGCAAACTTCAAGGCTGGTTTAAGTTACTTTTAGGTTCGAAAACAGGATCTTTGGTCAAGATTCCTTCCCTTTATCAATAGTCTTATATCTTTTCATCCTGCTTTGGTAGGCCCAGTAAGTGTTGAGCAAGCTGTATGCATTGCCTTTAACAAACAACTACTTAGCAAATCATTTAACCTTTGCTTTCCCCTCCTCCCCCTGATTCACATGTGTGCTGCAAGCCACGGCAAGCCCACATGGTTCTTGTGAGCGGTTGGGCACAATTTCCAAGCAGCTGCGGCAGTGGGTCTCTGGCATTGGCAGCAAGCCACAGCGAGCTTGGGCAGCTCTTGTGAGCGGCTGGGTGCCAGCAGCAGCTGCAAACTAGCTGCCACGGGCTGGTACTGCAGACTGGCTGCAGGCTGGTACTGTGGCAGACAGGTGCGGCAGGCAATGAGGGAAACACGGCAGCGGTGGTGGCTGCGGCTGGGTGCCGGTGGTGTCTGCTCCGTCAGGGAAGCAGCAGAGCATCAGGTCGTTGTGGCGACAAGCTGCCTTGTGGAAGCAGTGAAGTAGGGCAGAACAGGTGCGGACAGGGAAGCAGGACCACAGGGAGGAAAAGGCAAGGGTGGGAGGAGGGCCAAGCTGACCCTTTGGGCGAGTCCCGGCTCCCTCCAAGAAACCCAAAGAAAATGGCCCCGGTTGTGTCGCAGTTAACTGCTTTTATGTGCTACAGCTCCTCCTGCAGCCTGATTTGCCAAGCATTTTTTCCCAGGCATTTTTCCTGGACATCCGGGCATCTGCCCCACCGGACAGTGGGGGGTCGCTTTCAGCCCAATCGTGGAAGTTTCTCTCCCCTGCCAGGGACTTGGCTGCCAGGCAGAGTCTCCCTGGGGACAGGGCTGCCAGCACATGTACAGCCCTTATAGAAATGCTTCACCTCATGTATAACATATGTTGAGGCATAAATAAAATCAGGTTGGTCCCTCTCAGGAGGCAGTAGCATAGTTTGCATCCTTCAGCTACCTCCTGTTTTCAGGAAATCTGAATGAAATATCCAAGACTGAAGTTGCTGAGTTTGAAAACTGCTAGAAAAAATAATTAAGACTGAGATCTAAAGCAAGGTGATTTTTGTACTCACAAGTAATAAAACCAAGCAAAAAATAAAGGTAATAGAGACAAATGCATTGTGCAAGGCCACCACAGCCTAATTCCTGGTTAGATCTGCTGCCTCACACTACACCTAGCTGTGAATTTTCAACTTGTCAAGAATTAAACAAGGAAGTGTTTTATAATGATTACTGCTATTACTGAAAGGCTTCTGGGAATACATGAACAGCTCCAGCCAAAGCTGAGTCAGAAAAATCTAGCAAATTTGCATGAGGGTGCTCTGTAATAGCTATGTTTACAAACTGCAGGCTGTTCTGATGTCACTGAGAGGTACTTTTTAAGGGGAGTAAATATAAATTCAACACATTGTCATAGTTTAACAGCCAGCAGCCAAGCACCATGCAGCTGCTCACTCACTCCCCCACCAGCTGGACTGGGAAGAGAGTGGGAAAAGTAAAAGCTAGAAAACCCGTGATATGAGATAAAGACAGTTTAATTGGGAAACGAAAAGCTGTGCACACAAGCAAAGCAAAACAAGGAATTAATTCACTGCTTCCCATGGGTAGGCAGATGTTCAGCCATCCTCAGGAAAACAGAGCCCCACCAAGCATAACAGTTACCTGGGAAGACAAACACCATCAGTCCAAATGTCTCCACCTTCCTCCTTCTTCCACTCACTTTATAAACTGAGCATGATGTCATATGGTCTGGTCACCTGTCCTGGCTGTGTCTCCTCCCAACTACCCCCAACTTCCTTGCCAGTGTGGCAGAACAAAAAGCAGCAAAGGCTTTGGCTCTGCATACAACAACAAAAACATCTCTACTATCCTCACTGTGCTCAGCACAAATCTAGAGCATAGCCCCATACCAGCCACTGTGAAGAAAGTTAACTCTACCCAGCCAAAACCAGCACACACCCTCTTTCATGATCATTAAACCTTTATTACTGTTAAATATTTTTTATAAAGAATATTCAGATTACAGACAAAATTGCCACTGCAATCTTTTACCTCACTATAAAATTTCAAGTAATTGTATTTTGATTTTAACTGCTCTGGCTGATTATTAGAGACAATAAAGGAAACATCTTTGAGGCAGGTACCATTTGACTCATTTATCCCATGGGGAAAAGAAAGCTATTGACTGGCAAATTTCACACAGGAGCTGAAAACTCCTCTTGTAGCGGTCAGTATAACCTCAGAAATTAGGATGATTTGATGAAACATCTGAATAGCCTTACTAGAAGGGAAGGGCCAGAGATGCTGCCCCCAGAGTCACTCACTAAGCACATTCTTTTTTCAAGTGTCAGCCATAATTACCTGTGTTTCCACTGCACTCAGACAGTGAATGCTCTCTTCAAACTTGATTAATTTCTCAGTTGTTCCAAAGTAGTTATTTACATGTTTCCCTGATTTCTCTGTCAAGGTTGCTCTGAACAGGGGACAAAAATTCCTATCTTCAAAATTTTGGAAAGTATTGTAATGGCAAAATTAATATGTAGAGTACTCTTAGTAAGGAGAAAGCAGTGGCTGACAGGACAGGGCTTACAAGACCTGGGCATGGGTTAATATGCTAGGAATAATTGTTATATATACTTGTAAAGGATTGTACAGATTCAGTGTATATCACTTTCAGTCATAACTCACCAAAAAATAGCAAGATGTGTTGGATGTAAAAATAAATACATGGATATAGTTATACCTAAAGTCACTGGTATTGTGATAAACCGTTCCACACATACAACTACTTACCCCTTCTAATGCAGCTAGGGCTTAGCTGTAAGCAAGTGCTGTTATCTCAACTACGCAAAATAAGCAGTGATCTTAACACAGCTGTTACCAAACGTGTCTGGTTTGAGTGATTACTGAAAACTCAAACTGAAATGCAGTTTATTTATCATTTTTGGCATTTCATCTATTTCTTCAACATGGACAGATGAAATTGAATTGGCTGAGTCTCTGTTCAGTAATCTCTGCTGTTGGAAGTACCTGGGCAGAATAGTAGTAGGGCAGTTGTACTTGCACTGCTGATTAAACTTGGCCCTGGGATCTAAATCAAGGAAAATAAAGTAGCCTTCCTTTGAACAAAGGAATTATCTTTCTTTACTTGAGTTTAGTTTCAGATATATCGTTACCAAATGTTGGACATGAGATCCCCCTCCACTCCTATACTTATAAACTACAGAGCAGTAGTTAGTAGAATTCCTTGGGGCACAAAAGTTAAGGTTGCATGAAGTGCATGCTTGAGGTTTCTGAGGCAACATTTGCAAACAATAAATGATCTGGTTTTATGTTATTTCCTTTGGGGAATATTTTTTGTGTAATTTGGTTAACTGATACATGGATTATAAGTGTGTGCCTCTGTGTGTATATATAAATACATACCCACAATTATCCCCAGGCAGAAATGCAAATAAATCACTAAAGGTCAACAGTTGCTCTGTTGCTGAGCCTGTAGTAAGAGGCTCTCTGTTGATGAGCCAAGGACTTAAGTTTTCTTAGTTACATTCACTCAGATAAGTTAGCTGAATGTGAAAGAAGAGTCCTGTCTGTTGAGGTGCTAACTAACATATCTTAAAGACATGTTTGCTGCTCATATTGTAACTTACTCTTAGAATGCATCATGGTAGTGTCCCAGGTGACCCAAAAAATGTGTACTGTATTCCGTATATCCTCTACGTCCATCTGCACCGTTTGCACTACTGTCACTTTAAGAGTCGACAACATGGGAAATGGAACTTTAGTGTTTTACCCTGGTTCACGGAAAAGGGGGAGTCTGGGGTCCCTTTAAAAGACAGGGAACAGACACGCGGAGACCCCTCTTGTCTCTCTCTGGGCTTCCAAGGAAGTTGCTTTGGGCAGCTCTCTGATTAGAAACCTGAGAAGCTGAATTTTGCAATCCAAAACTGTTCCAGAGTGAATACCTTTCTGCAGCTGCCATCCCAAGATGGGACTGCTGGGGGCTCGGGCCACCATTCCTCAGTGCTCCACAGGTCCACTTTCTTCTCCCCCTTCCTTCCCTTTGGGACAGGGACCTGTGACAGTAGCACTGACACCGGCTGAGTGCAACAGAGGAGGAGGCAGTGAACAGCTGCCCTAACTTCACACACGCATGCAGCACTATGGTCATTGAAAGGAAGCAAGGGAGCTGACACCCTGGGGCCAGAGCCCCCCAAGGCAATGCCAGCACACCCTGTCTGCCACCAGAACTGCTTCCTGTTTTTTGTTCCAAGGGGACGTTTGAGTGGAGCAGGGCTTCTTTGCCATATTCTTTGCCTTCTGGTCCATGCGGCATGCTACAGTGATTGCCGTCTGGAGAGGAGGGGCTTCCCCCCTGTCTTGGGTAACCCAAAATATTATTGTATGCCATATCTTTCTGTGCCTGAAATTATTACTATCTCTTTTAAAGACAGGGCACCAGGTTTGGGGGATTGCTGGGATTCCTTTAAAAAGTCAGAGTCCCTTGTGGTCTTTGCTCCAGGCAGAGGTTCTGCTTTGGGTTTTTTTTCCCTTCTTTTACTCCTCTCTTGCATCTTGGACTGCTTCAAGAGGAATTCTGGGAGTGCCTGACAGTGGCCAGGACATTGTGTCAAGAGGAGTGGAGCAGCCCTGCTCTGTGCGGTCCCCAGCCCACCTGCAGCGTCCAGCCAAGGCAAGAAGGGAGAGTCGGTCCAGCCCGGCTGGCCTTGCTTTGCTTTGCTGCCTCCTGCCTGCCAAGAGGATGGCAAAGTCTCTTCATGAGTTCTAGCTCTTGACTGAGTAGCAGCTGCTGGAGTGTGCCAGCTGCCTTTGTTGATGGAGTTTCCACTGCTGGAGAGATAAGGGGTAGGGTGGGAGGGCTGCTCCCATTTTTCCTTTTGTCTTTTGATCCATGTGCTTGGCTGTGGAGCAGCCATCTTGGTGGGGAGGTGTCACTGCCATTTTAAATTTCTTTTTGTTCCCAGGGAAATTGGGCAGATTTAGCAATTTCGTATCTAATGATTATTTACCGTTATTTTTTGCCTGTTGTTGTTTTGCTTGTCAGTAAACTGGTACTTTTTCACTTACATCTACTTAATTTCTCCTTATGGGTGGTAAAGGATTGGTTAAAACTAAGGGGAGGTAACTCATGTTAGAGTGTCTCCCTTAAATTGTCCTAAACCAAGACTCCTGGCATCTTGTTTTCTTTGTTCCTGGGGAGTCCAAGGACTTCAGTGAATCAGGGGGATGGGAAGCAGAAGAATTAGTTTGTTAGGTTAGGAACAATGCATCTAGCTTGGTCAGCATACCAGAGCAGGAAGAAAAGATAAAAGACCACTGATAAGGGCAGGGGGAGTCTCGGACAGACATCCTGTGCTCAACCCAAAACTAGCTCAAACCAGTCTCGAAGCTTAAACTTGGGCCAGGGGTATAAAGAGCATGTGCAGGGAGGAAAGGTGAAAAGTTCAGGATGAGGAAGACTCCTGACTTCATCGGAAGAAGACCCTCGGAGACCCCTACCAAAGCCAACAGTCAACACTGTGCACGCGCAAAGTAGATGTAAATGACTTTTGGGTTCATTATAATACAAAGTGAGGCTGGGCAGGGCTAGGTGATGAATATCTACAGGCGTATTGGGAAACTTAATGAATATGGAACTTGTAACCCGATAAATACCAAGCTGAATGCAGCTGTTGGCATGCATGGTTTTGGAGAAGCTATCCCCCATGTGTCCCAGCGCTGGAATAAACATACCTACTTTTTTAGTAGGAGTCTTTTCCACTCATCATTCAGCACCTTTGTGTCTAGTGGTTATTGCTATTATCCTGGCTGCTGTTGTTTGTTTTCTAGTAAACTGTTATTTTTCCACTTATATCTTCTTGCATTCATGTCTCCTTATTGGTGAAAGGGGAGTGGTTAAAACTAAGGAGAGGTAGCTCATTTTGGAGTCTCCACTCCCTATAATTGTCTTAAACTAAGGTGGCCTGATAACTTGTCTTTAGATGTTCTATGAAGCTATAAACACAACATTGGTTAGAGCATGGTGCTAATAATACCAAAGTTGCAGGTTCAATCCCTGTATGAACTAGTCACTTAAGAGCTGGACTTGATGATCCCTGTGGGTCTCTCCCATAACAG
Source organism: Corvus kubaryi (assembly GCF_017639235.1). NCBI lineage: Eukaryota > Metazoa > Chordata > Aves > Passeriformes > Corvidae > Corvus > Corvus kubaryi. The sequence continues at coordinate 4,115,361 of NW_024581137.1, read as the reverse complement.
AATGTTCTATGATTATGTGAACAACACTGTGATCTCAAAATACAGCCTCTAGTGTATTTAGAGTTTTTCGAGATTTTGTTGTACCTTTTTTATGGGGGCTGTTTAAAATAGAACCTTAGAAGTCTACCAAGTTTCTTTTTCTAGGTCCTTTCTCCTCCACTTACTGCATTCTTTCAGTAAGTGTTGGAAAAGAAAGGAAAAAGCAGTCACTAAAATCTGAGTCATGCAGTTAGGCTACCACTGTACATCTGTCTGATATTGGAGTAGGCATAGGAATGAACCAAAATAACTATAAACTTGATCAATCTTGAAAGAGAAATTCCCTTTTTGTGAAAGAAATTTGAATGAGGGATAACATCCCTTATTTTAGGTTTAGTTGTGTTCTCCATACTGAAGAGCAAAAAGCGCTTGTACCTAGTTCATTTCAGAGATGCTGCTTTTGGAGTAATGTGAGATCAGGAAGATCTGTCTGTAAATTTGATATGTATCAGCTGTTCTGGTGAGATAGGTAAATAAGTAGATATATGCTTGGCCATAGCAAGTTTCTATAGTTCTAGGCAACATCTTCTTCTGCCTGTAGCTTTGAGAAAATGGAAGTTCTTGCCTGTACTGTTCGTTTTATCTAGAATCTTGCAATAATTTGGTGTATTTATAATGTTCTGAAGATAAGTATATAATACATTAATCCTGGTTTTCTTTATTATAAGGAAAGTTTCTGGTTCTGGATAAAGGCTTGAAAATGTGAACTTTCTAGGCTGAAAAAACAGATAGCAAAGAAAGGGAATTAAAATGAAGATTATCATGGATAAAGGGGGAGTTCATCTCAGAATTTTGTCTTGCTCTACATTTTAAAGTTGTAAAGTTGGACTGGCACAGCCATGTCAACTGGGAGTCCTTTTAAGGAAAATACCTTCTTCTAAACTGATGGAGCACTGCTGACAAAGCCTCAGTGGAAATGGAGGCCTCCCAACAGAAGGGTAATTCTCTGTGTGTGGTTCACATTGCTTGAACAGGTGAGTTGGCTATAGTGGCAAAAGAGATCCTGTAGACCAATGCAAAGTAAGTCTGTGGTAGGAAGCTGTGTCAGCATAAGTGGGCCAAAAGTATGGGACAGCACCAATTAGCGGTTCCTAAGCTCTGCTCAAGAAGTTAAGGGCTTTCACAGGTGGCTGAATGAACTTAGAAACAGCTCATGGCAGTGTTTCCTGCCACTTATCATAAATAACTTACCTGTATGTCTACTTGTGTAAGACTGGCATAATCTAACAGGTAGGCAGAAAGCAACTTTTCAGAAACTTCTATGGGACGTGATGAATTGTAAGAAGTTGGTTTTTTTTTTTACTGTCTTCAGTGATAACCATGAGACAATATGAGCACCAAAGATGAAGTGAAATTATTAAAACATTCTCCATCCCTTTAACAGATTTCAATGAAGACTTTCCTTGTGTTTTATCCTACATTTTTCTTGACTGGATACTATGCTGAGATTTGGTATTGAACAAGTAGGTAATGGGATTCCCAGATGCCTTATATTTTCACTATGCTAAAATTTTTCCTCCTCATTCAACAGTTATAGTTTTGGTTTGTCTTGCAGAGTTGAATGTAAGCTCTGGGAAAATACAACAGGCTGATTTGTGTCTCATGTTCACTTAGAGTAATGTTGTTCCTCTGTTCTATTTTATTATAGCTAATTGAATGTAGTTTTCTAATTCATGTAGCTACAGTTATTATTGCAACTCTTTTGATGTTATTAGACAGCATAAGCTCACACCAAACTCAAAATTTGTGTCTTCCTCTCTCCCCATATGATTCAAACTGGGAAGAAAAAGACTGTTTTCATTTATAAACTGGAGTGGATAGGAAAGGATACAGGAAATTGAAATAGAATTGGGTGCCTAGAGGCAGACATGTCTCAACTCACAGGAAGATGTTTTATAAAAAAATTTGTTTTGCTGCATCCCCCTTTCATAATGTACATTTGCAGGTTAGATTCTACTCCTTGGAATCTACTCTTTGAATCCTGTCATTATGAATTAAAAATAAGACATCATATTCCCTAAGAGGAGTAACTACCAGACCTATAATTTTTGTGAATCATAGATGAACCATTCAAATCTTTAAAGCTTTTTGTACAGCTGACATTATAATGAAAGTTTAGGGATGTTCTTTAAATTGGAGATGGTATGTAGGGTTGTAAAAAGCAGCCAGGAGTCGAGTCAGTGGACAAAAATTTAGGGGCACAGCCATTGGTTTTACATATTACAGAGACATAGCATACTATGCTTAAGAACAGATAATTATTATTGTATTTGGTTACATAAATTTCCTTTTTATCGTATTGTCCTGGTTCCAGCTAGGACAGGGTTAATTTTTGCAGTAGGCAGGAGGGGGCATAGCTAGGACCATGAAGTTATTCAATACCACCTCATGTCCTTGCCTAGGATAGGGGAAGGAATTCTCTGAATCACTCTCTATTTTGTATACTTTTGTTGTTGGGATTGTTACTGTTTGTTTTCTTATTTCATTGCTGTTCCAGTAAATTGTTCTTATCTCAACCCATGATATTTACCTTTTGGGCCTCCAATTCTCCTTTCCAGCTGCCAGATGGAGAGGGGGAGTGAGAGGGGGAGCGAGTGAGCGGTGCGTGGGTTTTGGTGGGAATACTAAATTGGGGAATACCACTCCTAAACCACAACAGGTATTTAAAGAGTGTGGCTCTATCTACCTTTATCTAAAGAACCTTCAAATTAATTAAGAATTTCAAATTAATGGCTGGAACCCGAGTGGTCTTTCTAGAAAACAGTGGTGGCTAACCTGCAGCCCATGAAGGTTCTAAATAGACATGTAAACTCATGGCTACTCATCTACAAGGTGTTGTAGGACTTCACTGATAACTGACAGCTGATATTACTGGACCGCAACTAGGAGGTAGGATGCTCTGCAAAGGCTTGAAGAAAGCTTGCTTTCTCTTCAGTTTAAGGAAATCCTCCCATCTCCATTAATAGCTAGTGCACACACATGCTAATGTTGTTCATAGACACTCAACATGTACAGCAGATTCTGTCTCAGAGCTGTTATCTCTACAGATTGTTCTGAGTTGGCCCCTGTTTCACTGTATGAAAAAGGGAGGTGGAGGAAAAGAAATATATTATTTTGAAGCTCCTGTGCCATCAAAAAAACCCAGCAGACACAAATGCTTAGAATATATGGAACAATGCACTGATATTTGGGGAGGCATGTTGCAACATCATACTCTAGATTCTCTGTTTTTTTTTAACTTTGTGTAGCCAGTTGCAGAAGCTTTTGTATGTCCTGCACCAAATTTTCAGTCATGTTACACTAAGTATGTGATACATGGCATTTGATTCAGTTGCCTGACATCACAAGAGCTGAAGAACTGTGCAATTGATCCCTGTGTGTGAAACTTCTGTTTGAGTCCCATGAGAGAACTGATTTGAATTTTGAGAAGAGTAAAAAAAGCAGCAACTGTTATAGCTTTCATTTAGTTCTCTTTCCTACCCGTTTTCTCTGTATCAAATAACACATGACTTCCCTCACTCAGTACCACCAGACTTGCCTTGAAGGCACTTCTGGATCTGGTGTTTTTTTCTGGACTACAGCCATGCTAGTATATGTTAAACAAAGCATCAATTATACAACATATTAGAGGCTTTTCTGCAGCCTTCACAATTTTACTTTTAAACTTGCCAATTGCAGTGTTTCTCACTAGTTTCTTCTTAAAGCTTCTTAATGCAAAGAAAAAAAAAAGAGGCGTAGTTCTAGGAAACTGGAGAATAGCAAAATGTTTACTGGAGTATGTAAAGTACCAGGCATTTTTTGTTATATCACAGGTCATCAAGTATTGGATTACATGATGTTCCGGTTTGGCCAAATTTAGAAATATACTCTCTGAGAGAAGGCACAACCACCCCTCCCCCACCAGGTTCAGGAAAAATAAATTTTCCTCGAAGGAAAGTGAAAGAGATAAAACTATTTATTTAACAAACACACGGGAAAAGAAAAATAATGCTAAATAATAAAATCTTTCGCTGTGGAGGAAAAACCTAGGAAAGTGTTACAGTCCTCCCTTTGGTCTCCTCGGAGCTGGGGCTTGGCCCAAGGCCAGGCCCTTTATGCCCGGTGGGAAGTCCTCCTGATGCGCTCTGATGTTGAAGCAGTCCAGTAGAAAAGGGAGAAAATCTGAAAGTCCAGGGAAGGAAAAACAAAGTTCAACTCTCAGTCTCTCTCTGGAGAAAAAGAAACTGAACAACTGGCCAAAAGCTGACTGGAAAGCAGCAAGCCGGGTGCTTTCTTGCTTCCCTGCAGCATCTGGAAAAAAAAAGTCGCTATCTCTATGTGACCTTGAACAAGCTGCAAACTGCTTTGAGAAAGTTTTGCTCAGGTTTTCCTTCCCCCTCTCAGGCTCAGTTTAAAGGCATAGAAAGGCACAAGAATTAATTTCTGGGCATAGGGCAGCAATATGGGATACACATCATAAAGTCACCCCAAGACACATGAATACACGTATAGTGCTCATTGTATCATAATAATATAAATAAGCCAACCTTAAAACTGCATAGTCCTGCTTTTTACAATTATTTTCAGCATGCTTATACTATCTTGTAGTGGGTGATGTAGACATGCATTTACAAGGGCTTGCCTTGTAAGCTGACAAGCTGCAAAAATGTAATCATTTATTAGGAGCAAGATTAACCACTGCAAGGAGAAAATGTAAATACTGTGCAAGATTCTTGTTCTTTTCCATTTTTTATTAAAGAATCAGAGTACCAGTAAGAATCAGATAATTTATAGATTTTTCTGCAGCACACTGTAGGTATGGACTGAAATGATTCACAGTTTAGAGATTTTGTATTTTTCTTTTGATTTTGTACCAGCTGAACCTTTCAGAAGGTTAATTCAGATTGATGTTTCATTGCTGCACTTGTAACACAATCACTGGTGTGTTTGATAAGTCAGCAGATTTAACATTAGCTTTTTAACCACCACAGATACCATGTATCATCTGTACCAGTAAGTCAGTGATGGAAAATAGGTCAGGTGGGTTCATTCCTAGAACACAAAACATGGGGTTAAATATGGTCAGTTGGTGTGGTAGCTTGAAAATGCATGAAATGGTGACTTAGTGCCCAAAGCTGACATACGCAGGGGCAATTCATAAATCATAGAATGGTGTGGGTTGGAAGGGACCTTGCAGATCACCAGTTCTGTCAAAGTACATGAATGAGGTGATTATTACTTGTACAGCACTGCAGCTATAAGGACTTTTTTTGTTGAAAATGTAAAGAAACAATACAACCAGTTACCAGAGAACTCTGGCTTTTTCTTGTTGCAAATAAAAATGTGGTGGTTGTTAATGCCCGAGCACAGAGCTGCTGGGGAGACATTTATGAAACACTGTAAATTCTTATGCTACTGTTTATGTTACATTTGGAGCTACTTAAAGTTATTTAGTGATCTTTAACACTGAAGTCAGATTACAAATTTATATTAAATGGGCTAGTTTGAAAGAGTGTACCACGTTTTAGGAGACTTGCTCAAGGGAAACTTGGTATCTGTCAAGTACTCTTGATGCAAATGTGATCTATATCTATATGCCTTACGAGTGGTTATAAACACAGCATATGCCATCACTGTATGTATTTTATACACATGAAAGACTACTGTTTTGGTTTGTGTTTGTGTTATTTAAGCAAAATAGCAATAGGACTGCAACCATTTTTCTGTGTCCTGATTTCTGCATAACTTGGTCTCCAAGTTCTTGGTTGCTGGTAAGATTAGATGGTTAGTTTCAACACAGTGATAACTGGCTCTCTTCCTTCTAATATAAGAGCTTTATTTGTGTACCTGATATGTTACTCAAATTTGGTTGCTTCTGTAGAAACCAGTAAGAATAAAGCACATCAGGGCAAGTGACAACCCAGTGTGTAAAAGGTATGAGTCACTACCATAACTACTCTTACTCCATTCTTTAGAATATTTAAAAGTGTTTGTGATGTCATTAAAGTAGAAGGCAAGACTATTTTGATTAGCAGATTAGCATAGCACACAGTAGAGTCCTTGACTCAGTAAGTTTGTGTCTGAGATGAATGTTTAACGTGGTCAGTGGCTTCATGTCTAGGCAGGTTCAAAACCACTGAAACCTCTTTAAAACACGGACACAGATTTTCTCTTTTCTTATCCTTCTCCATTTCTAGGAAAAAGCGATGAAGGGAGGAACTCACAATATAGAGGTGATAATTACAGCTGTAAACACATAAGGAGATAATTATTTACCATAGACATACTATAAAATGCAAAGAACATTTATGCTAGGCTCATGCTGTGGTATTAACTGAACACATTGAACTTCCTGGCACTGAGCCTTCACATTGCAGTGTTGTGCAAAAATACTTTTTTCCTTTGGCTGGTGTCATATGTAAAATATGTGCATCTGTAAGCTGGTATCTGCATACATGTGAAGTATTGCCTAAGTGCGAGCATTTCAAAATCATGTGTCAGAGTGCTAAATCATGATAGTTTAAATTTTAAAAAATATAGTAATTTCTGCCTTCTTTACTTGGAAGTCAAGTTTTGAAACTTTTACTTGAAAGCTAGAAGGTGATTGTAATTCTGCTTTTGTTTTGTTGGTGTTGCAGGCACTTTGTCTGCCTAGTCCCATAGTACGAAGCATTGCAAAAAACAGACTTAGCTTTGAACTTTGAAACCCAACTCTGGGATGTCTAGAGATCTCTGTTTCTTGGTGGTCCTTTGTCCTCGATGCAATGGAATTGCAAATATTAGCCACTATATTGGCTAAATCAGCCGGGGAAGTGCCTAGTTCTAGAATAGGCTGGCTGTAAATCTAGCCTCTGAGAGTAAAATAGTACGGTGTTTATTATTGCTTATCACTTTTATGAGCTTGTTTCTGGAACAAGCTACAATGAGGTCACATCAGTATGGACACTGTATATATGGGGTCCTAGTAATAAGAGGCATGTTCAAATCCTTTCCTTTGTCACTAGTAATATGCATTCATCTCTCAAGAGAGGCCTCAGTTACCATCTGATAGTGTAGTGTGTGTTAGCAAACTCAATCCTATTAATTAAATTCCTTTTTGCTTCAGTTAATATTTGATTAAATATATATATATATGTATATGCAAGGAATGGCCTCAAGTTATACCTGCGTCAGCTAAATTTCAGGGTACCTCTGGGGGTGAAATTCTACACCAAAGGAAGGACATGAACTCTCAGTTTTTGCATCTGGGGTGAAACCTCTGCTTTCTGAAATGTGGAGCAAAAGGACAGTAGTACCTCTATTTCCTCCCTGCCCGGCTCTTTGGCTGTGTTATGACATGGAAGTTATTCGTTATGCAAGTGGCAGCAGCTGTGAACCACCAGGTACAGAGAGCAGTGCCGTGTGTGTGTGTGTCCTGCAGGAACTCCAGGTGTGAAGCTGCCCTTTCTTGAGCTACTTCAAGGGAGAGGTAATTCTTGGTGTGTCAATAGCATAAATATCAATGCAGTAAAGAACTGTACTTGCATGAACATATGTACACAGGGAATCTACAGCCTTAGGCAGCATCTAAGCAGTGATTTTAGGGATCATCTTTGCATTCTGATGCCGTGCTGAGAAACTAACAGGTGCAGACCTCTCGGCACCCAATTGATTTTGGCCTCATTACACGTGGCTGCTCATGGGTGTTAGGCTCACTCCTCCGCCGGCAGCCACGCCAAGCAGCTCCGGAGAGAGGTAAATGCTCTTGTTCCAGGAGCTGCAACTCCTAGCCTTGCACTTAAGGTCAAAGCCGCTGGGGTACAGGGAGGAAAGCCCAGCCATGCAGGGCCCTAGGTGTAGCGGCGCTCTCCTCGTCTGAAGCTCCCCCACCCCTCTCCCAAGCAGACCAGCCTTCCGAACGGGGCAGTCAGGCTGCCGCGGGGAGATGGCGCCAAGGTAGCACGTCCGAGGAGGGGGCCGGTGTCGTCGCCTCAGGGTGAGGGGCAGCGAGGCACGGCAAGGCTGCCCCGCACCCCCGGGGGCAGTGCTACGCGCCTCTTCCCCGCCTCCTCCTCAGCCTTGATCGAGACAGTGGAGGCTTCTCACCGCGGGAGGGAGGGCAGGAAATAAAAACAAGTGTGTACGGCGCTGGCGGCGGGGGATCCCTGCACCGGCCGAGACGCCTTGTCCTGTCGTGGAGCCGCGTGGACGAGGTAAACTTTGTCGACCGTCGTGAGCCACGGGAATGAGAGCACATCCGGCCGGTGCGACGGCGCGGGGCTTTGTTCCTAGTGGGGCGGAGGAGATCCGGCGGCGGGGCGGGGAGGGAGGCCCTTCGGCGGGCCGCGGGGCCGCCGCGGTGGGGATGGAGGAGTGGCGGCGGCCCTTAGAGCCGCCGCTACCGGGCGCTGGGGCTCCGCGCGCTCGCCCCGCAGCGCGTTAGGGCAGGAAGGGCGTAGTTCCCGGCGGTGGGGCCGGGGGTGGGGCTGGTGCAGTTCAGAGGGATCGGGAGCGCCGTCCACTGGGACAGTGTTCGCGAGTTCATGTTACCGGGAGGGCAGAAGTGGTGGGGCGCCGCCGCAGGGAAGGCAGGATGGCGCCGGGGCTGAGGGCCGTGCCGTTCGCAGGCAGGCTCTGGCCGAGGGGGCGGGAAGGCACTCCGGTATCTCTGTAGTCACGCTAGCACTCTCTATGCTGAGCAACTTAGTGGCCAGGCACTCGCTTCTCTGTTAGAAAGTTACTTAAACCTGTGGGTTTGTCAGGCAGGGGGACCCTCGGTCTGGGGCTGAGGTGCGTCCGCCAGCAGGGAGCCGCCCCCACGCTTGGCTGCTCGGGTCGCCGTCCACAGACAGCCCTTGCTGAGGCTGCCCCGAACCACTGCAGCGCATTTGTTGGTGTGTGTGATAAATGGTGTTGCCTTTGGTACCCACCCAGATCTCTCCCGAACCCCCGCTTTTGAACCGTTGGCAGTGTCTTGCCATCACTGGCTAAAACTTCCAGCTGCTTGAAGCTTTCTGGTGCCTTTTTAAAGATACTGAGGATCGAGGTTCAGGATCTTTGTGTGTCTTCTGACAAACGTCCAGGTCTTAAACAGCTGTTGGCATTGGTGCTGGCCAGTAGTGCAGGCTGGATGGCTCAGGCTCCAGAGCTGTGATCCTCCCTGTCGGGTGGTCTCCTGAATGGTAAGGAGTTGCACTTTAGCCAAGAGTCACATTTCTAAGCCTAGGATTAGGTGAGGACTACACTATTTTCTGTTACTTGATTTTTTTTTTAATTTTGCAATGCTGCTTATATGTTTGACAGCATTTTTTTTTTTAATGTTGAGAAGTACCTGGTAGTACTGATTACATTTGTAATTGCGGTATTTACTTTGTACTAGGTATGAAATGAAACAGTAGCGAGAGCTACAAGGGCTTTTGGTCTATTTTATGTGATATTTGATGGGAAATTTCTGTATGCTGCTCAACTGCAGCTGATTACAGATGACTTAAGCTGGCTAATTTTTAAAAGAAATTGCTGCAGTTAGTCTAGGCTAAGCAGGACTTTTGCTTAAGCTAGTAATATTTTTTATGAGGTTGAAGCTGTGAAAGAGAACCTCTGAAGTATTGAAAGTAGTGGGCTTTTTATCCTATATAGCCAAATTTTTTTTTTTTGGTGTAACTAAATTGATGACTTCTAATGTTTATTGGAAGATTTAATTAGTCATGTAATTTGTTGAAAGTACACGTGCTCATTAATCAGTGCTGCATTGCCAAGTTTTGTATGAGTTAAGTTAAAACATTCTATTTCAGCTTAGATTGTGTATGTGCCCCGGGGAATGATTATTTAGAGAAGGCAGTGGCCACAAATGGTTTAGTCAGTGTTCCTTGCAATCTCTGATTTAATCCAAAGTACCTTTCTGCAGGTCACACTTTTTTTTTACTAAACCAACTGTGATATTTTGGGATATTGTCACCATTGGCATTACCTTCTTTGGCCTGCTCTTGTTTTCTAGTCATTCAGAAAATATTTCTATCTGGAACACAGAACCCACAACAGGGATCTTTTTCTTTCTCTCTCTGGGCTGCTTGCAGGGTGGCATGTGAGTCCATTCCTCAAGCTTATGTGCCTCTTTGACTATAAGCTGTATGGCTAACAGAAGATCGGAGGATACCACTGAGATATAATAATGCAGAATATTGGAAAAATACAGCAATTTCTTTTGCATTAGACAAAGCTTATGGGGCGTCTCTTAATCTCTTTTGTTTGACTTCCCTGGAAGTGTCCATAATGATAAAGAATGACTTGGTATTTTTGAGAGATGGGTGGCACTTATTTGGGTAAAATCTTGTTAGTATATGTAGTGGTTTGGTCCAAAATACTCATTACTGTTTATCTGCTGTGAGATAAGAATTAGGAGAAATGCAAAACAGGCACCAAACTTGAAAGAATATAAAGAAGTTTATTAACAGACCTAAAAGAAGAAAAAAAAAAAAAAAAAAAATACCACCTTCAGAACTCTCCTCCTCCCCCCACCTTCCTCCCTTCTCCCACTGACGATGTGAAAAGACAACCCTTAAGATGTTCAGTCTGTTTACCACTTCCATAATAACCTTGTTCAGTCCATTTAGAAAGAGAAGTCTCTTCTTGCTCATGCTATGAAAACATTATCACAACGAGACAGCCGCCCACTTCCAAATATCGTTCAGTCCATTTAGGAAGAGGAGTCTCTCTGCCTGCGTGTGAGTCCTTTCCCCCCCGACTTGCAGCTTTTCCCGCAACTGCCTTCGAGGGTCCACTCTTGAAGTTTTTTGGGGTACAATTTTTAAGGTTGAGCCGTTCAGAAACAAAAACAGAGGCCCTTCTCCTTCCCTGGGAGCAAAGGGTCTTCATCATCTTCATCTTTAGGACTATCTCTGGGAGCATCTCTACGGACTGAGGTTTTCTCCTTTCCCGTTCGGAGCAAAAGTCCTCATCTGGTTCATCTCTCCCTGTCCAAACTTCTCATGAAATTACAGCTGCGTCAGCATCTGCCTATCTCAGCGCAGGTGCTTTTGCTCACGAGTTGAACACTCCACCCCCCATATCTTCATGAAATTACAACAGGATACTCTGATATATCATAGCTTCACAACAGAATTTCAGCTTTAAGCATCTCCTCTCTCTCTTCCCTCAGGTTTTCAGCTCTTCACAGCAATAAAAGGGTTACTCTCACCTCGGCCTTGCAGCTTTACAGCTGGAATGTTGAATTTTTTTCTTATCGCAGTGGAGAGGGGGGAGAGCCGAGCCGCTCCGGCTGCCCACGGCAAGGCAGTGGGGGGGGGTTCCACGGCTGGAACAGGTCCATGGCTCCAGGATGGCCGTGGCCCGGCCCGGCCTGGCCCAAGCAGGGCCTGGCCGGGCCCACTGGCCCCCACACGGGGCCCGCAGCCACCTGTCCCAGTGCCGGAAACGAGAGAGAGCTTGGAGGGGGAGTTTGCCTATTCTTAAATGTGGATCACAGAGGTGATCACAACTTTAAGTGGCTTAGAGAATTGTCCATATTCAAACTGGCCAGCTGATAGGTTCTGTCAGTTCCCAGAGGAAACTGTAAGCACCCCTTAGCAAGGACGTCCCTTCCGGGACTACGCTTGCTAACCTATGACAGTATAATTATCTATGTGTCTCCTAAATATACTCTTTAACAAAAACAGAGATGGTAACTAAAATAGTGAGCGGTTCTGAAATTGCAGAATGGGCGTAATGAAGGAAAAGCAATATAAGGAAATTAATTTAAAAGTCAGTAAGAATGCTGTAGAAATTTAATAATTTCTAGTTAGGTGGTGGTTAGGCATTTAATTTTAGGGCTTACAGTTCAGTTTTATTCCTGGTGAGAATTTCTAGTGGTGTTTTTCTGGCTGCCAGTTGAAGAGCAGGATTGTTAACTCATTTGCATTTTGGAAGTATCTTCTGATCCTTACTGAGTAGTTATTGAGAATATACAATTTCTCCTATAGTAATCAGCGCTGAATGTGCCTTATGCATCAGCTTTGCAAAACTTGTCAGAAATTTACAGCTTTATTTATTTGCCACAATTTTGCCCTTTAAGTTCAACTTAAAATATTGCATCCGTCAACTTGTGTTCTAATTCTGGCACTGGCCTTGGCATCTGGCATTGAGCAAAGTTATGAAGATCACGGTGGAAGTGTTTATCTATATGTTAGGTAAGGTATTCATGTTGATGATTTAAAAGTGAAAATGTATTGTTTGAGTGAAATGGCACTGCAGAGCAATTCTTGTAGTTTACCATCTGGAAATGTCAGACATTATTAGCACTGTTGATCTATAGGCTGAACCTGACCAGCAACAAGGAAGTGAAGCCTAGAAAAGAAGAAGCTTTGCAAGTCAAATTAACCTTAGTTCCTGTGCCTTCATGCAGAGGGCTCAAATACAGGACTGAAAGTAACCAGAAGTTACCATATCATAATGAGAGTATTTGTATCAGCTACACACCTGAGCTATTGCTGAAGAGTCTTCTCTTGGAACATACCTCTTGGTGGAGACTCTCCAGCTGTGAAGGAAGATGTATGATAGGGGTGGGAGACAGGGAGCTTTTTTTTTTTTTAATTTCTTTTTTTTTTTTTTTTTTTGGTTTGGTTGGGCTGGGTTTTGGATTTTTTGTTGTGTTGTTTCTCCTGGTCTTAGTGCTTTTGTGGCTGGAAGGTGAGAAGCAAGCCAGGTGACTGGATAGCCTCTCTGAAAGTTAGTTTGGTTCCTGCTTAGTTATTTCTTACACAGCAGGCCTGTTAGAGGGATTTGTATGTAAGTATTTGCAGGTGTTTGGCAGCAAGTTATTTTAGTGAGGGGTAGGGAAAGCAAGCATCTGGGAAATGTCAAAGCTATTAAAAGTTTTGGCAGGCCAATGTCCGCAAAGTGAAGCCTGCCATTTGATGATGAATAAAAAGTGAGTTTCAGAAAAACAGCCTACGATACGGTATTTTGCACCTAGAGATAGAGCAGGCTGCCATTTCTGATAAATGGGAGTCTGAGGTTTTCTTACGTTTATGGTAGTGTGAGGGACTCTGCAGTGATAATGGTAATACACTTAATGCATGTAAGTGCCCCCTCACCCTTTTTCCCCACTTGATTTTGTAGTCTTCTGTATTGATGTATTTCACCATATAACTGTGCTTTTAAAGTTGCTATTTTTTTCACAGTTTAAGATTATAACTGGATTTGCATATTTAGGACTCGTTAACTTATGGAAAAGAGTATAGCTTTCTGTGCTTGATATATTAAGCCAGAATTTTCATAGACTGCAGGGTCTGTTGTAGTGATTTGCCAGCGATAGGAAATTAACATTGCCTTGCTTCACAGGGATTAGATGTCCACCTTTTTTTTTCTTTTGCTCCCTACCCCCCTCTCATCTTGCCCACCCCACCATGCTACAATCTAATTACTCTGCGGGTATAGACCTGTGTGATAACAGAATTGAGATAATGAATTGCTTGAGGCATAAAGTGGCAGATTGATATGCAGCAATCTAATGGACAGATGGGTTGACGCAGCCTCTTTCAGTGTACGTCCACTGAAAGGGATCTGAGAAAATTAAGCAGCCTCAGAGACAGAGGAAGGGAAGATGCTGTTACGTGTTTGTAGTTCTGTGAGCTGCACAGACACTCTCTTAGCTTTGGGGATGGCAGAAAGTGGATGTGAATCCATTTAGGAATGTATTTATTTGTGATTTGGGGAATGAGAAAAAGAATGGTGGTGTTTGGAGAACAGTCTATGAGGTTCTATATGTTCAGGAGAAACCTCTAAAGCTTACCTTTTTAAATTTAACTTTCTGTCTTGCAGTAATTTACTGAAAGAAGGAAACTTTGGTGACGATAACTTTTAAGCCTTAACCACAGAAACAAACAAAAAAAATGCAGAGTAGAGGCCATCTTTTTTCCTCCTCATTTGGTCAAATCTATATGCTTGCAGGCAGAGTGAAAAGGTGATTGTAGACATATGATTTTACTTTCAGTTAAAATGCTGTGTTACTGTTTTTCTTGAAGGAGATCATTTTAGTTGGGGAAACTGTGGAATCCTGTGATGTGAGTTTGATCTCTTTTCAATACAAGGAAGAATGTACATTAGACCATACATAAAATTTTCAATTTCATTGAACTGCCTTGTGTACCTTGCATACCATTTCTCAGACTCTATGCTTTGTAAGCACATTCTCATTGATCAATAGAAGAAGTGTATTTACAGCTGTCTTTTTAGTTGAAGTAAAATGGGTTGGCTTCCTTCTTCTGTAGGTCTTTTCTGTATCTGTTTTTTTTCTGCAGCTAGTACTACTGAAATTCTTTTGAGGAGATAAGGTAAAAAGAAATCACTAGTGTGTAATTTGACAAGGGATATTTATAAATATGTAATATTGCCTTGTTGGATACCAGGGTCTCTGCTGAAATATTTTCTCTATCAGGGTTTCTTTGTGCCATATAAAGCACGTTGCACCTTCTATCTTTCGGCAGACAAATGCTTCAGGTTTTTGCAAGTCTTCTTGGTTGCAAAAATAGAACATTTTTGTGTCCTAATCATCCTTATTCATCTTGATTAGTGCATTTTGGGACTTTTTTTGTGCACTCAGGTTTCCGTATCTCTGTTCTAGTGATTCAGCAAGTTGCTGCAGTTGAAAGTGATGCAGAGGACACTTCCATCTGGCTTGCCACCTGTTCTCTGGAGGGGATGAGGAGGGCCCAGAGAGCTGCATGCTACATTCTACACCTTTTTTCATGCTGCTGGTCAGTGTCTGGATACTGCTGTTGCTTCTTGTCCTTGCAGAAGTGGCTATATCCTCCATCTCCAGTCCTGTGGCTGTAGTAATGTCAGTAGCTCTATCCTCTGACATACTGAGGTTTTTACCTGTTTCAGGGCCATGGCTGGGTTTGTAGTGGTTAGCAGAGATAGCTTGCTGCTGTTAGACAGGTAAGTCGGTAGTTTATCAGCATGGGGGTAATTGAGGGCAACCCACTGTGAAGAAGGGGGGTAAAATTGGTGTTGGAATCTGAGACTAGACCGTTGTGGTAAATAATCCAGTATTCAGAGAGCCAAGAAGAGACAGATACCATAGCACTGTGTTTGGGGTGTTCATCTGCAATCTGGAAGAAAAGGTGAGAAGGAGCTTGAAGGTGAGCCTTCCACATCAGAGAACAGTGTACTGGCTTAGAGGTCCTCCAGTCTTGCCTCTTTGGATGCTGTACATGCAGAGTATCCCCTTTCTGCTTCAGTGCTTTAGTAAGAAGTGCAATTGCTGTAACAGGAGAGAGTGAGATGTGCTCAGGGCAGGCATTCCTAGCTGTTGGATGGATCCACAAGCTAATGGATTACTCCATTAGAGGTTTCTCCCAGAGGTGGGTGGTTTGTAACCCCTAGCTTTAGCAGTGTTAGGTTCTGTACCACATCGTGAGCGTACCACATCGTGAGCATCCTTGTTTTCTGCCTTTCATGGAGCTAGTGAAGAAGGAGACATGATCTGTATTCCACAGCCTGGTGTGACTTTTCTCCTAATGGCGAATGAGTTAGTCATGGAAATACAGCTTGTGTGCATGCAAGCTTTGTTTTGTCTGGTTTTAAAGATGAACGGGTGATAGTGACTTGTTAAGGGATACTTGTCTAACCGTCAGTATCCTGGAAATAGTAGCTATGAGAGCAAAGAATATCTTTGTGGGTATTGTGTACTTCTGGAAACATCTGATTTTCTGAAAATACATGCTAGGTTTTGTTTACCTGGTGGATCTGAACTTTAGTGTTTGCAATTGAAATGTAATTTTTAACAAATTGTTGATATTGTACATCTGCCAGGTTATGGGTAATTTGATATTTTTAAATTTATTATATATACATGAAGAAACTTTAGCTGCCTGGATTTTGGTAACAAACTGTTCCCTCTGGCTTTGATGAATGAGTTGTTACCAGATTATAGCTAATAAACACATAGACTGTTGCAGTGGTCAAGAAATGAGAACCTAGGTCTATGGTTTAATAATTTGCTATTGATTTTAGTATGTAATCAATTTAATTTGTGTTGAAAAACCTCTGAAAACACTTCCTTTAAGAACACAAAGTATTTCACTAAGTTAGAAATAAGCCATTCCTGACGCATGCTATCTTTTTTTTGCAGTCATTCAATTGTTCTTGCAGTTATCAGCCACACTCAGCCTTTAGGACTATTTCTATTTTCAGTTGAGATGGATTTGATTTGGAAAATCAAAAGTCAAGTACAGCCTGTTACTGCAGGTTCTGGGAAACGTGGCATTTCCAGTGGCAATTTCAATAGGTTAGGGATAAGGTTAGGTTTAAGATCAAGCTCTGGGGGAAAATGTGGGTTTCTTTTTAGTAGTAGACTGGATTTTAAGTAATAAATGTTTAGATTAGTAGGTTTCAATTGAACCACTGAGATTGTTATCAGCCTGCTTCCTAAAATTCCTTTCTGTTTCGTCTGGTCTAGCCCGAGTATTGGATTTTTTTGAGCTGTAAGGTTATAAGCATCTAAAAAACTCTGCTACTCTATCTTAGCTGCTTTTGCTCTTTGAGTATGGTTTGTTGAAAGAAGAACTGTTTTTTAAATATCAGCAATATGCACATTTTAGAAGTGCATATTCAATCCATAAGTAAAATATAGGAAGTAAATATGGGCAAGTCTTACACACTTTCTTTATAAGTTATGACTGTGGAAAGAAATGACTAACAATTCTATAGTTGTTTTCAAAGGAGTTGCATGTTTTGTGCTTTTTGTAACCTTGCAGGTGTTCCCTGTCAGCAGATACGCAGCAGTGGCCTTGCTGCAGTTGATTCCAACTGTTCTGTGTTATTTGAGAGCTTTTTGGGTTCTGCAGTATTTTATGGATGCCAATATTCTTTTATTTGTCTAATTTCTTTCTGTCTTATATACTGTGGTTATGTAAAATATTTTGGTGCTGCCCTGCTGCTCCTTTGCCTGCCTGCCTGCCTGCCTGCCTGCCAGAAGTATATTTAAACGTGTAAGCTTGAATCTTATGTTAGGATTTGTCTGTCTATATTAAATTACTTATGTGTTTCAAGATGCTTAATGATGGGGCAGAGGAGGAAATAGATTTAATTCTGGCTTGGCACTCAATATTCTTCCATAGAGTTCTTGCCTTTTGCAGCTTAAAAATTCTGCATTTCAGTCTAATATTTTGCTTTTACTTCTGTGCTGCTTTCTGTAATGTGCTTAATTTGTGATATTCTCTCCCCCCTGCCCCCACCCCCAGCCTTGGTAGCACTGGACTTTTCTCCAAGGAGTGGCTTTGGTGAAGCACAGTAGTTTTATTGTTAGGGTTGACAAAGTGCATCATGGGATTTATAGTTCCATCTAGGAAATGAACCTCTAGAGGAGTTATGTCAGAAGCCAGTTAAAACCCCATTCCCCAGGAAGTGCAAGAGTAGCGTGTCAAAATCTTTTAGCTCTTGCTTGGGAGTATTCTTTTGCTAAATACCTGCTCTCTCTGCTGTGCAAAGATACTTTGAAGAAAACTAATTATAAAAAATTGCAGTTTTAGCTTTTTATTTCTATGTCATTGAAACACTTTGGCTGTTCCCTGTGTGTATACATGCTGTTACTCTATTTTATTTTGAAATGCAGATTCTCATTCTTCCCTGAAAAGATAATAGCTGTTCTCTTTGTATATTAGGGTCATAAAGTGTGTCAACAAACTGACCTTTTCTGAAAGCTGGAGACTAGTTAATGAGGCACTCCAGTTTTCATTATGGCCTGCAGGAGATGGCATACCACTTACCAAGAAAGAGGATTTGAGGGCTAATTGGGAAAGAGTGGCTGTGTTCAGCTGTGACATCTCAAATCTGCAAGTACAGAACAGTACTTCTGGGGAAAACCAGGACTTAAACATTGATTCACAGTCTAGTCTAAGACAATAGATTCAAAAAGGTCAATGATCATGTGCTGCAAGATCACGTGTTGCTAGAAGGGACTGATAAATAATCAGAAGAATCTTTGAGAATTGTTTTCTAATGGCTTGTGCTCATTTGTGAAGAAGGCAACCAGTAGTTCCATGAATTAACACTGCATACAAAGACCCAGTTGTCCTGGTTAGCACCTTTATCTGTGTGCTTTGAAGCGAGACTACGTTCCCAGCAGGTGTGAGATTTTGTGAAAATGTAGTTATTCTGCTTAATGCAGAAAATGTGGTTAGGCTGAGCTGGACTGAAATGTGAGTAAAATTATGTTGGTTTTGTACAGCCTGGTTTTTAGTAGCAAGGGAGCCATGGAGATGGCTTCTCTGAGAAGCTGCTAGAAGCTTCCACCATGTCCAGCAGAGCCAATCCCTGATGGGTCTGAAGATGGATATGCCACTGGCCAAAGATGGGCCATTTAGAGATGATGGTAATGTCTCTGTGGTAACATATTTAAGAAGAAAATCAAAACAAAGTGGGGGCACAGTTTTTTCCAGTCGGAGAAGAGGAGGAGGTGAGAGCATGTGATGGAAACAACATGGGGACACCAGGGTCAGTGGAGAAGGAGAGGCAGGAAGTGCTCCAGGTGCCAGAGCCAAGATTCCTTTGCAGGCTGTGGTGATGACCATGGCGAGGCAGGCTGTCCCCCTGCAGCCCATGGGGGTCCACGGGTATGCAGAGATCCACCCACAGCCTGTGAGGGAGGTGTCCATACTGGAGTGGGTGGATATGTGGAGGAGGCGGTGATCAAGAGGGGCCCCTTGCTTCCAAGCTGGAGCAGCCTGTCCTTGGAGGACTGCACCCCGTGGAAGAGTGACCCATGCTGCAGCAGTTTTGGGAGGACTGCTGCTTGTGAGATTGGAACCATGCTGGAGGAGTTCATGGAGAACTGTCTCCTGTGGGAAGGGACCCCATGGCGTAGCAGGGGAAGAACTCCTCTCCCTGAGCAGTGGAAAAATCTCGGGTGATGACCTGACCAAACCCTCATGCCCTGTGGTGTTGGTGGGAAGGAGGGAGGTGTTGGGGGAAGAAGAGGTGTTTTTAAGGGCTTATTTTATTTCTCATTATCCTCCTCTGACTTTGTTAGTAATAAATTTACTTTGTACTTCTGAGTTGAGCCTGTTTTGCTCTTGGAGTGTTTTCTCCTGGTCCTTATCTCAACTCAGGAACCCTTCGTTTAAATTTTTTCTCTCCTCTGCTCAGCTGTAGCAGGGGAGGGCAAGGGTTAGGTTCCTTCCTTTTTATAGATTTTTTGATTTGTTTTCGTTTTGTTTTTAAAGAATGTGGTGATTAACATTTGGAGCACAGGACTGAAATATAAGCAAAGCAGACTTTGCTGCCACATGTTCTTGCTGTTCTGATTCATACTGAGATAGTCATCACTAACATAGCTTGAAAAGTAAAATGATATGAAGGAAAAGAGTTTGACACAGCTTCCTTGAATCCATTTTCTGTCTTTTGGGATTTGATTACTGTTCTGACCGCTTGCAAAGCAACTTGAATTTCTCAGGTTGCATTCATTTGCATGGTGATGCCTGATGTTGCTTAACCAGGTGGAATTGTGCATCTTAGAACAAGGCTGCGGGTGTTGCTGCTGTGGGAGAAGTCTTCAAGGAAATGGATGCTTCTTTTACAGTGCTTGTAGAGGGAGCATTGGCTGTATTAACATTTTTTGATTGTTCAGTTTACTTGCTTTCACTTATGCATCTGGGTGTTACGCAACTGGCTGCTGTTACAGTTATGCGTAGTGTTCTAAAGACCTGTAGAGCTGAGAAGGAAAAATATCTCAAAACAGCTGGAATGTTCGAGCAGGCATGTTTGTTCACTTCATTATACTTGAAGTGGTGAGAGAAATGAAGCATGCAAGCGGAGCAAATCAAGGTCTTCCTGTAAGTCATGAGCCGTCTTAAGACAGTTCCCAAGAGTGGTCAGCTTGCTCCATTTATTTTTTAATGACACTAAATTGGGCACCAGTTTTATTTGTTTACTATGTCCATGAAATTTTCTGTACATGCTAATAGATTTGGGAATTTCCATTCAAGTAACCGATGTACTGTATTCAGAACCGAAGTTTTCGTGTGCTTTCCGGAAGAGTGTTATGCTCACATGAAGATTGAGTGCAACCTCAGTGTGAGAGAGCTGATATAATGAAGTATTTCAGGTGTAGCTGGATCTATTAGCTAATGAAATGTGACAATTTCTGGAATGGTATACTCTTTACTACAGCGGAACTGATGAATGTAACATGGATGATAGGATAGATTTGCTTGTAATCTAGCCAATGTTCTTACATGGTGAGAATTTGCTGTATTTCTGTTACTCTAGCTCTAACTGATGCCTTTTCCTGGTCTTAAAATCAAGAGTCATACATGGTTAGAAGGGGAAAAGGGATTTTACCTTGGTATTTATTTTAAGGATCCTTAGGTGTACACGTCCAGGTCATATGCATTGAGATGCACCCCGCCAAGTCTATATCTGTGTCCCCCTCCCCCCCCACCATTGGGTATAACATTATAGGTTTTACTAATTAGCATATCTATCAAAGATTCCCCAATGAGAGGCTCAAGTGAGCCCCCCTCCCCAAGGAACCTTCCCCTGGATGGTTCTATCTTGGTTTACAGAATGTGTTCCGGAGAGGACCTTGGGGTCTGGGGCACACTGATCCCTAGCTACGAAGCTTCTAAAATGTTTAGTCTCTTAGCTTGACAAACAAGTCTAAGAATGTAGGCAAAAAGCACTAGGAGTACAGAAGTTGTAAAATGGTATAACGGGTATAAAAGAAAAGGCAAAAATCTTCATGGCATCATAACCAACTGGAGCAACTACTAGGTATCCTATTTCTAACACCATTTCTGAAAAATGGGAATTTTGATTCTTCTGTAGGAATGAAACTAGACCATTTATGTTAACAATGAGATTCTTTAGACTTTTTTCGGAAGTATGTAGCTCTTTTGTCGATGGTTTAGCAGAGCAGAATCTCTTGTGAAGGCCTTCTCCAAATCGTGATAGTTTTCAGCTTGCCTTAAGAGAAAGAGGCAAAAGAGTTTGACATCTAAAGTATTGTGTAAAATGCACTTGAACAGTGTTGATGATTGAGGCACAGACTCAGACCAGCAGGGAATCTGAATAGTTTATTCAAAGAAACGAGCTGGTCTCTACACTTTTTCAAGGCACAGTATTTCCTTACATGGCAATTCTCCCTATGTGACCTATCCTGTGTTGCCACATCAGCAACACACTTCCTAAATGTCCTTCTATGGGGTGATCACTCGCTGTTCACTCGTCTATCAGCTCCTGGCAGCCTTCTCTCCGTAGGGGTCTGCCGTGTGACACCGCCTCCCCCCAGGGTCCGGTGGAGACAAGCTCCTTTGTGCTGCCATGTGCTTCTTTGTGCTGCCACGTGCCTCTGCAGGCAGGTCCTACAGCCCGCAACTCAACTATATCCCATCTCTTCCTACAATTCCCTCTTTTTTGTTTTATACAAACAAGAATCATGAAACAAAACACTTCTAACATTAGAACATGTTTGGCCCACTGCCCGAACCAAATAAGCTCCATTCCTCACAAAAGCAGTATTTTTCCTGTGAACAGGGGGATAGATGAAAACACCCAATAACTAGTCCTATGTATGAAGACAGTGATTAAACAGATTGAACTTAAACAGCATAAAGTTGTCTAAAACTTTTACCATCACCCACAGTCTGCAGTTGCGGGGAGGTCCTATTTCATAGTGAAGACTTGGAGAGTCTTTCCCAGGCAAGACTTCCAAGTTTACTTTGAAAGAGGGTTCAGCTTTTATAAGATCAAATCAACAATTCAAAGTGACTTGATTATGCCTTTAGGGCAGAAACACCTGGGTCTGATGGTATAATCCTCAGTCAGCCAGGGCTAGGGCTTGGCCAGAGCCTCAAGCCTTGACTGAGAGGGTTTCCCTAAAATACCTACAAAATTGCCTAAAAACTTTATTAATATCAGTTAGGAATATGACTTCAGAAGAGTTTATGTTCCCCACAAGCTGATTATGAGGCTGGAGTATCCAAGGCTGGTTGGACCACTCTTGCACTGGAATCTGTGGAAACACAAGCATATCTTTGCCCCCAGGTTATCAACGGAAAGGGGCCTTCTCATTTTCCACTTTCAAGATTCCTACCAAATACCTCAGCTTTTCCTAAGTGAGCCTGTGATCATTCTGAATGCGATTGAAAAATTAAGAACATATAAAGCTTTTTGCAGTCTTTTATGAGGGGTATACCCCATCTTTGCACCCCCTTTTTTTGTTTTAATGGTATGGACTTGAGAGCGCTATGGGCCCATTCTGCATGCTCACCTGTATGGGCAGAAGCAAAAATATATGTGGAAAGGTTATCAATCATAACAAGAACATATTTCAACTTACCAAATTCCGGAAAATGTGTAACATAACATGCAGTTTTCTTACTATGAACAGTAAAACAGTACATCAAATAGAACAACAAGCACTCTCAGAGCAAAAATAAGCAAAGTGGTTATCTTCAACTGCTTAAATACTTCACCATTTCACAGAATGTATGTAAGTCCAGGCTCTGGACATTACAATTATAATAACATTAACTCTCTAAGTGGTTTCAAAAGGTAACAAGCCCCGAGTCAGAAGTTGCTGCAGAATGAGAGGCTTTTATGGTCTTTCATTTCAGTGGTAACCTTTTCTATATCAAGGAAGCAGCAATGTGGGAGCTCTTCTTCCAGTTTCTTCAAGTAGGAAAAGAGTACTTTGAAAAAACACATCAGTTAATTTCTGTTTGAAAAGAGCTTACAAATCAGAATTATTATCCATCACAAAAAGCAATCAAAACAATGGGGGGGGGTCATAAGGTGCTACGGTAAAAAAGCAATCTTTGCGATAGGGTCCAGGATTGTGGCAACATTTTGAATAAGGAAAACAGGAGAGTTTTATGGACCAGCTGCAAGAGTGACATGCCTAGCCCGCAGCTGCTCCCGCACAAGCCGGTGCAAATGCTGCAGCTCTCCTACCCCCGAGGAAGGGGCCATCGGTCCACTCAGTTCTTTTCTCCAGCATGGCATCAGCTCATGAGGGTCTGCAGCAGATGCGAGCCCTGGCTGTAGCGGCGTCGGTCGGGCGGCGGCGCGGGTTGGGCGGCTTGCAGAGGTCTGTCGGCCCATCTTCTCACTTCCCACATGCAGAGAGCCACGATTGCTCTGCCAGATCCGCTGTGTCGCTGGCACAGTGTTCGCTGCCTTTTCCTGTCTCTGCAATGTGGTCGCCTTTAGCGGGGGGAGGTGGTCCCAGGTGCAGGAGAGCCAGCCTGAGACACGACACGAACACCGATACTATTTGAGCATCGTGCTCCAGTTTTATTGTTTACCTACACCAAGTTATACTTTGCAAAGTTCACGCCCCTTTCCCACAAGAAAGCCTCTAAGCAGCGGGGGAGCTGACCAGTGTATACCTTTTCCCAAGGCTGTTCAAGGCTGCCAGCTAGCAGGTGCCTTGCAAGCCTATCTTCAGCCTGAGGCCCCGTCAGGGGTACTTCTGCAACAGCTCTGGGGTGCCCAAGCTCTCCTGGGGTATCCTATGCCCCCACTCCACAAGGAATTCCTCTACATATCCCCTGTTTTCTTTTTGGGCAACCCAGGTCTGGTCAATGATTTTTTGCAGCCCCGCTTTAAGGCAAGAAAAATACACCCAAGTACTATTAAGCCTAATATAACTACAAATAGCAATCGGCAGCCTTCTACTACCAAGGTATGCAGCCATCCGGTGATACCCAGACTCTTAAGCCAATCTCCAATAGGGTTGTCTGTCTCCCGAAGGTTGTGTAGGCCCCTCTGGAGGTCAGAGAGGTGCTTGTGAATTGAGACAGAGTGGTCAGAAAGATTCATACAGCACATACCCTGGAACTCTTCACAGCCGTGGCCGTGAGCTAGTAGTAGAAAATCAATGGCTACTCGATTTTGTAATACTGCATATCTAACTCTAGTAAGATCTGCACTTAGCTCGTCAAGCATCTGCGAAGTTATGTGTCTCCCAGTAAGCAAGTTTATGCAAAATAGCGTGAGCCCTGGCTGCTGAAGCACCAGGTAAAAACATAGATACTAGCCAAATTAACTGCCTTCACTTGATCTAAATGGGCGGACAGCTGATTGAAAATGTCCGCTAATGCTCCTGTCTCAAGACAGTCAAAAAACAATTCCCCACTCTACCTCTGTGTCTGGTGCTATACCCAAGAATTTATGCAACTCCCCTTCTTAGTTTTGCCTTTGGAGAGGGTTCCCCGACACCCACCACAAGTCACTAGCAACCACCCAGGGCAGCTGTTACATTCGCCCCAGGGTCTCGCTATTTCTCCTGCTACGGAGAGTGGTGGATCTGGCAAGTCCTCAGCTCCCTCACTCAGCCACATCTGCAGCCTCTCCCAAGGCTTCTCGGGACAGAGGTCCCAGAGTTCCAGCTGTTATGGTAGTGGCGTCACTTTCTTCAGGAGCCGATGCTGACTGCACCTTCTCGCTTCAGGGTCCTGTCTGTGTAGCATGGCACCACTTGCTGGGCACCCCTCTGGTCAGTGCTGCGGCGATGACTTGTCCCTGTTGTTGCCGGACATTCTGCAGCGTTGCAGTAAAAGCAGCTGTTTGAGATGACTGTTCCGCACGGCTAGCATGCACGAGCATCTTGTCTACACCTGCTCCTTGGGGCAGCGTGGCAAGAATTGTCTTAGTTTGCCTATTTGCATTTTCAAAGGCAAGTGTTCGGAACATTTGCTCCTGGAGCTCTTCAGAGAGCTCAGTTGCATCCTTTACGGCTGCTGACAAACGGTCGATGAACTGACCGTATGGCTCCGACAGCCTCTGTCGGACTGCTGCAAACAGGGGAGACTTCTTCTTTTCAGGTACTGACAACAAGGCTTTGTGGGCAAGAGTCTGTGACAACTGATGAATGACTACGGGCATGGTCAGCTGTGTCACCGTCGCTCCATAAGCCCCGCTCCCAGTTAGCATGTCAGCTTGGAGTGCATATAGTGGGTCTTGTGTGTCACCTTGGTGTTTGCTAGCTTCTTCTTGTGCTAGCCACTTCCATGTTCGCTCCCAGAGCAGGAACTGAGAAGGGGTTAACAACAATTGTGCGATGCTGATGCAATCATTCGGACACAGGACATCTGCTGTAAAGATAAACTGCAGAATGCTTCGTGCAGCTTCAGACCGCAAGCCATGAGTGGTGACTGTTTGCTTAGCTTGCAAGATCTTCCAGTCATGGGGTTCCCACTTTGCAGTGTCCCCGTGTGTCTGTACAGGGCAAGCAAGGGCATCCACTGCGTGCCAGTCACTCTCAATGATTGCATCATGGATAACTCCATTCCATGTCCTTCGCAATGGGTCAGTCCTCTCCGTCAGGGCTGATGGAGGCGACGGCTGTACCTCCCCTCATGGGAAGGGAGGGGCTGTGGGCACTGTGCCTGATTCTCCCGACGGGAACGTAGGAGCTCTGAGTGCTATCTTGACCGGTGGGGCCATGGGACGCCATGGTGCTGATGGTGTGATATCACAAGCTTTGGACTCTAGCGCGTCTTGCCATGTAGATAAGTCGGCAAGCTTTTTGATTACTTCATGCATCATTTCTTGGTGCTTCTCCCCCTCTTGGGGCTGAGCCCGAGCAGCCCTTGGCTGGCTCTGGCTCTGCAGGCAACGAAACCACAGAAGCCGCTTTGCTGCCGGACATTGCTCCGCTGTCCAGCAGAGGGGGGATTGCGCTCTGCTGCTCTCGGCCGGGCTTTAGGACCGCTGGTTTGCGCCGCCGCTTTCGGCCGGGCACCAGGACCGCCTGTTTCTCCTTGGCCCGCCTGTGCCCCACCCCTTGAGTCGGGCAGCTCTGCTTCTGCCTTCGCAGCCATTTCTCTCTCAGATGTCGGAGGGGTAATTTCCTTCCCTGCCGAGTCCAGCAACTCCCGCAGTGAGTGGACGGGTGCTGCTGTGCCTTTAATCGGTCTTCTCGCGGCCAGCCTGAAGAACCGTGCAACCCTGGACTCCGCCCTGGTGTCTGGCCGCCGCTCCGTAAGACCCCCGTCTGTTCCCTTTCCGGAGCCGCTACACCTGGAGCTGCTACTCTCTAAAGCCTCTGTGGCGGCCGCGGCCACTGTCCTCTCTGCTTTCATCTCTGCGAGAGTGCCAGTTACTGCTCTCCAGGTTAAGCCGAGAGCTTTAGCTTCTTTAGCTTCCTTTCCTCCCTCAATCGTGGACAGCCACAATTTGTTTCCGACTTACCCCCCACGCTTCGGTTGAGAACAAAAGCGAAGTGTATTTCACACACCCATGTTCCCGGGCCTATGTAATGAGGGCATTCAGATCTCGGTCTTTCACGATCTCGCCTCTCTTAGAGAGGATGCTAGGTAGGAGTCGTGTCCCCGCCTCCTAATCCATAGCTTCTTTGCTGAGGGTACTCGCTTAGCCATGCGAAAATATGGTTTCCGGCACTCGGCTTTGAGGTTTAGCCCCCGGCTTTACTCGGCTTTGGGGCTTATCCTCCAGCCTTCTATTCAGCTTCGAGACCGGGCCTCCGGCTTTACTCGGCTTTGGGGCCACCCGCTCTGGCTCCCCTGGCTCCGCCGCACTGATACGATGAAATTCAGAGTCTTACCACCTTTAAGCAAACCTGCATGTAGCAAAACTCACTCGGGTCCCTGTTCGGGCGCCAGATTTAGCGGGGGGGGGGTGGTCCCAGGTGCAGGAGAGCCAGCCTGAGACACGACATGAACACCGATACTATTTGAGCATCGTGCTCCAGTTTTATTGTTTACCTACACCAAGTTATACTTTGCAAAGTTCACGCCCCTTTCCCACAAGAAAGCCTCTAAGCAGCGGGGGAGCTGACCAGTGTATACCTTTTCCCAAGGCTGTTCAAGGCTGCCAGCTAGCAGGTGCCTTGCAAGCCTATCTTCAGCCTGAGGCCCCGTCAGGGGTACTTCTGCAACAGCTCTGGGGTGCCCAAGCTCTCCTGGGGTATCCTATGCCCCCACTCCACAAGGAATTCCTCTACACTCGCTGCCATGTGCTCACTGGCGCTGTGTGCTTGCTGGCACTGCACCCCTGTGGCCCCGCATGCGTCTGCTGCCGCCGCTGCACTCTTGCAGAGGGGAAACAGAGAGGGAACACACTACCAGGAAGGGTCCCCCTGGCTCCAGCCACTCGCTATGACGCAGCTCTAGCTGATGCCACATGGCACAGGGCGGGGCAAGCTCTTCTATGATATTGTCCGGTTCCCCTCCAGGGTCAAACGGGTTGGCGCATGAGGGGCTATCTTCTGGTTCTCCTTCCACAGCCCCGACAGACTTACAGTTGCTCGCTGGCGGTGGAGAAGGGGTTGCCACAGCTGCCACCGTGGCACAAGCATCCTTCTTTGTCTGGTCTCTGGGTGCTGCATGTGCTGTGAGCACCTTGCACACTGTCCTCCATGGACACAAAAGCTTTGTCAGTGCTGTGTCACTTTGCGCAACTCCGTCCCATAACTCCGATGAAAAGGCGGTGCTCGGGTTTCGTGTGGGCACTTTGGAAGCCGTCCAACGCAGCATAATTTTAAGGGATTGGGGAGGCTTTCCATGTTTTTCAAGTAAATGAGACGTAAGTTCGAAAACATGGCTGTCCGATGAGGACTGTCCAGCTCCCATGTCCCCTGTGGTTCACCTACAACTGCAGGGATTGATCTCTGGCCCGTGTTCCTGCTGCTTTCAGCAGCACTTCAAGTCCCACAGGGCTCACCGATGGATGCGCAATTAGGTGTATAATAAGCTCCTCACAGGGGGCACCATTTGTCAGGGATTGAGGCACGGACCCAGAGCAGCAGGGAATCTGAATTGTTTATTCAAATAAATGAGCTGGTTTTTTACACTTTTTCAAGGCACAGTATTTCCTTACATGGCAATTCTCACTATCTGACCGCGTTGCCACATCAGCAACACACTTTCTAAATGTCCTTCTATGGGATGATCATTCGCCGTTCACCCATCCGTCGGCTCCCGGCAGCCTCCTCTCTGTAGGGGTCTGCCGTGTGAGACCTTCTCCCCCCAGGGTCTGGTGGAGACAAGCTCCTTTGTGCTGCCATATCCTCCTTTGTGCTGCCACGTGCCTCTGCAGGCAGGTCCTAAAGCCCGCAACTCAACTCTATCCCATCTCATCCCACAAAGCAGTGGCAGCTCAAATGGCAATATTAGAAGAACTACCTCTCTTTATGTGTCTAGTTGCTTTTCCTAACATATTTAGCTTCTCACTTGCACTTTTTCCTTTCTATGAAATAAATTTGTTTCAAAGAGTTACAGATGATAAATATTAGTTTTGCTATTTTAGCTTTTGGAAAGGACAGACATATGAAAATGACACTTGTGTGATGTGGGTGCCATTTCCAGTCTGAACCTGCAGTGAATCATTTTGACAAAGCATAATATCAGGTTTGGCAGAGAATGGGGATAAAATTGTCTCTCAGCTATCTGCTTGTGCATATCTGGAGATGGAAAGGGAAGAAACATAGCCCCTCAAAGAGAAATGAGGGGTATGTTTTTGGAGGTTTTAGGAGGACTGCTCATGAGACTGGAACCATGCTGGAGAAGTTCACTGAGAACTGTCTCCCATGGGAAGGGACCCACAGGGGAAGGACTCCTCTCCCTGTGTAGCAGAAGAAAACTTCAGGTGATGAACTGACCAAAACTCCCATGCTCTGTCTCCCTGCACTGTCGGTGGGAAGGAGGGAGGTGTTGGGGAAAGAAAAGGTGTTTTTAAAGGTTTATTTTACTTATCATTATCCTCCTCTGATTTTGTTAGTAATAAACTCATTTTGTACCTCTAAGTTGAGCCCTTGGAGTGTTTTCTTCCGGTCCTTAGCTCATGAATCCTTTGTTAATTTTTTTCTCTCCTCTGCCCAGCTGTAGCAGAGGAGGAGTGAGTGACTTCCATGGATGTGTGTACATTTGGCCAGTGTCAAACCATGACAGTATTCTGGGTAATCATTTTAATTTCAAAGACTGACCTTTTGCTCTGGGAGGAATTGAAGGGATATCATATGTGTGGATGGGAGGTGGTGAATATTCCTGAAGGGGATTAATTTTCAGGTGACTTAGATGCTTTGATCCTTTCCATCTGCAGGTTGGCTTGTTTTAGCTTGCTCATGTAGGGATAGAAAATTCCTGCCTTCCTTTTATGTTTGGAAAATTGCTTATAGCCCACACATGACTCTGTAATTGGGGAGAGATTGTTCATTCTTGCCTGCAGGAAGACATTTCTCTGTCTGCTGACATGGAGTTCCAGACTAGATAGAGGGAATGCAGGAAGAATTTCAATGGGAAGCAGGGCTGCACAACTCCTAAGCTACAACTCTTGAAGAAATTGACACTAATCGTCCAGAACAACATCATGTATTCTGCAGGATGAGGGAAGTAAAACTGCTCAGTAGCACTCAGCCTCTGTGTCTCAGTGTATAATGTTGTGGTTATCTGTAGTATTTGGTTACTGCATAGAAATTATAGTGAGTTTAGAAAAATTTTATTTATTGACAATCCACAAGAGTTTGCTCTCATGAACATATTTTTCTTGTTTATTTCAACTTCAGACCTCTTAAATGTGGGTAGAAGGGATCATATACATTTAAGTGACCTGAAAATAGACAAGGGTCTGCTGATAGCAAATGTTATGCTCTGCTTCTCAGCCAAACATCTTAAAGACTATTAAGCTTGTTCTCTGTTGAACTTGTATTGCCCTGCCTCCTCTCAAGTTGCTCTTTTAAGTCAAGATATTGCAAAAGAGTGAGAATTTTCTTTGCATTGTATTTTCTCAGAATTCTGCATTGTATTTTCTCAGAATTGGGTGCTTATACTGCAGGTAAGAGAGCAGTGGTCGGGTTACAGAGAGATTTAATCCCCTACCTCTTCCCCACCCCAGAAGACACTTTGAAAAGTTTTGTATGTCCACATGTGTCATTTGGAACTTTTCATCCCTCTGAGAGTATATGATGCCCCAAATGAAGATTTTATGTCTTAATTAAAAACTAGTAGCGCATAAGTCAGAGACCTGGCATAGGCTTATAGTGTTTTTTTAGTGGAATTTTCCCCAGTGTTGCTTCTACATTTAAAGATTTTAGGAGTTTGCTTTGAATTGGGATCACTCTTTGATTATTTTAAAATCTCACAGAATTTTGTTCAGAAATGTGTTTGACAAAGGCCATGTTCTAGAATGAAAAAAGGTAGTCTGTCCAGCTTTGATTAGATGACTTACCTTGATGCTTTTGTGCTTTTAGTTTGTGGCTCATTCTAGGTGCTTTGGGTCCTAAGGAAAGAATATTAAGCACTCTTCTCACCCACCTCACAGAGGTCTTTTTGAAAGAAACTGGGGGCAGTTTAAACCTCCTGAACTCACAGTGATTGTCACCTGCTGGTAGCTGGGTGTCTGCTAGTAGAAGATTGTGTATTTGAGGTTAAATTTGAGTGAACCGAGTAAAGCATGGGGGTTTTTGTGTTTGAGAGATCTTGGGTGATATAGTAGTGTTAAAAAAATTAGAAGAATTGGCAATTCTGCCATCTGCTACCATTTTTCAGGAGCAGTAAGTGGTCTCTAATAATTGAATTGATTTCTTAACAAATGTCTCTTTAAAAAAAGAAGCTGATGACTAAAGCAAGTTGAGTGAGTCAAAGGAAATGACCTGTGCAATACCTATAAAAATGTTTTTTTTTTTTTTAATTTTGATATTAGGACTTATATGAGGACCTTTGGGGGACCTTGGAGGATAATTGTTTGTTGCTGTCTCTGTGGAAGTATTTGCTTCTAGATTTAGATAGATCAGTCAGTGGTGAAGAGAAAGTCTTAGGATAGGTCATGATGCAAGTAAGCATTGCAGTAGATTATAAACTCTACAAGTTTATGCTGACTGGAATGCTTGGAAATGATGGCATGAATTGGACAACTGTAAGACTGAATTCCAGGTAATCTGATTCTGCTAGAAATTTTCACTTAGATGACCTTGTAGGATCACCTTGCTTTTTGGAGACTGAGCTCATTGGAACACTTCAGTTACATGAACGAAATCTTAATCTCGGTTCAGGCAGCCTGATGTTTTGAGGATACCTCACATAAACCAAGAAGTCTGTAAGAGATGCTCTCCTTTTCACAAAGCACAGTGATTTCAGTCACAAAAAGACTTAAACACAGCCATCCTCCAAAAGGCAGAGTAATAGAAAGGTAATAAATTTTCTGCAAAGTGTTACTATGACAAGACATGTCATTTAGTCTGAAGACGTCTGTCTGTAGTCGCAGCACCTGCAAGCAGTAAGAGCAAAAAGGGCATCTATATGTTGCGGTACAGGAATTATACAATTAATATCTTGTGTATATGTGTGTGTTTTGCATGGAAAAGATTAATTTGTCATGGTTGAGTGAATAGAATATAGTAGTTCAGGTTGCTAAATTGCAGAGTTTGGTTTGGCTTAACTTTTAAAGAATTTTATCACTTATTCTAAAAAAAAATACTTCATCCTTTATTTGTTTGCAAAATGGTGTTTCTTTGTTTAAAAATATCTGCACTGGTATTGATGTCTTACTACCTGTTCTGTCAGCAGTAAATTTTGATTTCCAGAGTTCAAGTTGCTATCATGTATAAACACAGCATGCTTGTTACTGTATAGAGGATGTTGTGGGGACAGGTTGGAGTCTCGGGTGCACATGGTGAACTGTGGTGTGTTAGGTTGCTCAAGGTGGTGAAAGAATAACTGGAGAGCAAAAAGGCGGACAATTAATTGCAGCTAGGGGAAGGTGACAGTTGCAGTCAGTATAATAACAGGCTGTGAATTGAACTTAACCTGAAGTGAAAACTGGTTGAACAGTTGTCTGGCATTTTGCTTTCCTTTACGCGTTTCTCCCTGTGCCACCACCCTTCCCTCTGCCCCCTGTAGAAACCTTCAGATCTAGTGGGATCTGATACAGGTCTGAAATGAAATGTTGCCTTGATCTCTGATAGTAATATTGGGAAGCTTTTTCAGATGCTTTGGTAAACATTTTTATTTCTCACTTAACTGGTTTTTTGATGTACAGAGGAGAAATGGATATACTTAGAGCATACCTATGTGGCTGTGTAGGGGTTAAGTGCTATTTAAAAATTGTTTTAGTGGGGGGAAAAAGGTTTCTAATTGTAGTGAAGTATTTTTGGAATTTGCCCTGTCAGTTAGTAATATTTCACTAATTAAAGCAACCCTTTGTTTAAAACAGACTCACAACAGTTCATCTGGAGAGTTGGCTTGTAGACAAACTGAGGTATGTTCATTCATCAGTGATTCAACATATTTTATTTGCTGATGTTTCTGAAGTAATGCTTTTAACTTGGAAGAAGATAATCACATCTGTACATTCCTTGTGGTTTCTCTAATGCTGAAGGTTGCAGCTTTTAAAAAATTTTACTGCCTTACAATCTTGTGTGTACTGAAAATTAACGAACAAAACAAGCATATAGACTAGGCTCTCTTTGGCTCTAAGTATCAAGTTTGTTTGGCAACATTAAGGGATTATAAATCTTTGCTGAAAGAACATGATCAAGAGGCAGTTCTCTCTTTTCCCCTTTCTCTCATGTACACTCTTGCTTGGGAGAATAGTGTGTGTTCTGACTGTGGTTTGGTCGATACGGTTGTATGTGTTTGTAGAAAAGTGAGTTCTTGTTTGGAAATTGTACTTTTGCTGTAAAGGAAAGGACAGGGGCCGTGTTGATGTACAGTGACAGCTGAAAAAGTTTACAGATTTTCCTGCCCTAAACTGCATTATACAAAGAAAGTCACATAATACTAAAAAGTCAACATACAGCTAACTGTACACTTGCAGGTGGTGTTTTCCCAATGCTGCAGATTCACTGCTTGCTCTTAGTTGCTTGGTTTTGTCAAATGGCTTGCTGCTTGTTAAGAAGTCTTTGCCAGATTAAAAAATTTTGAAAGAGTAAAACCTCTGACCATCTGGCTTTTTGGGTGAAATCTGTTGAGTGATGAAGACCTGCTAATACTTTAGGCTAGACTGAGACTTGGTAGCTTTTTTCTGAAAGATTACCTCTTCTTCATTAATAGATGATCACAGGCACACCTCAGGTTTTGAAAAAACAATATTTGTGCTTTCCCTTCACAACATTTATAAAAATACCAGCATGCAGACCTGCCTTGTCAACAGACCTGCAAACAAACATGTCCAGGCAATGAAGATGCTTCAGAAGTTTTAGTTGATTTCAACAGCAATATTGATACATTACATGATGTACTCTGTAATAATGAAGATGTTACTGGAATATTTGGATGTCAAAACTAACTAAGCCTTTTAAATAAGCATTCTGTAGTTTCACATGTTTTTTGTTATAAATTTCCATGAAATTTCAGATTTTGGCAAGTGTGTCATGGGACTATTGTTTTTTCAAATTACTGTGATCTAGGAAATTACTGTATTTGAAGAATCTGTTCTAGCAGTGTTTTCCCTTTTTTTTTCTATGAGGCAGAAGGAGTAGTAACTGCTCTGAATGAATGAATGAATGAATGAAACCCTCTAAAAGTGCAAGAAAAGAAATCTAACCTATGATAAAGTAGAAATTATGAAGGCTTTAAAGGAAACTTGTTTTCTGAGAAAAGAGTAGAAAAGCAGAGTACTTTTCCAGTGTGCCAATATGAAAGTAGCCTTGGTGCTACAGATGTGAATGGAAACTGAAAAACCCTGATGAAGTGATACCAATGAGATTGGAGAGTATTTGATAAGAAGAGTAAGGGTTTGTGGAGCTTTGTGGTTGGTAGAAGGAAGAAGTTAGTGTTTCAAGTGGATTCCTTGGGCCTTGGTGAATTTTTCTTCACTTGCTGTGGTAAGAGACCCTGATTTTAGTGCCAGAGAAATAACTAGGATAGTTATTTGGAAATTTAAAGTGCATGGGTTTTTGAGCCAAAAGGAAAGACCAGGTCAGTTGAGTTAAGCAACAGTTGCATTTTATATAATTGTTTTTCTTGATGTAATAGTTTAACTATTTGTCCTTGGGTGAGTGACCAAGTTAATCAGCTACAGAGCAGGGACTCCATAAATGTCTGTTGTGTTTGATTTCCATTTCCACAAGAGCTTTAGGTCTTGTAGCTGAATATGATCCTTGTACTTATGCCATTTTACATTATTCTGGTTCATTCATATGGCAGAGGAGAGGAATTAAAGTTCCCAACCTCAGGCCAGTAGCAACAAATCTTTTCCTGGCTGGATGGGAACATAGAGTGGTCCCAGTTGGTTGCAGCCTGTACTAGTCAGTGACCTAAATTTATAAAATTTGTCAAGATGGCTATTTTCTTGTACTCTTGCTAGAGGTTAATATTTGAATGGCTAACGGTTAATATTTGGAATAGCTAACTGAAAAGGTGGAGACCATTTGAACAGGCAGGGAAGGGTGTTGTCCTATCTCCAGCCTGGGACTGAAGTGAAAATGGTTATATTAATAAGGTGGAATTAAGGTTAATTAAAACTCTTTTACGTATAAAAATCTGAGGTTCAGCAGAAGTAGGTGTAATTATAATTATTAGCTTGCTATTGATTCATTCTTTTACCATAATATGGTTTGCTTTGCTGCTAAATTTTTCTTACATTTGCCCTCTCAAATAGAGGTAAAGGTTGAACCTTGCATGGCATGTGCTTTCCCTTTCTGTATGGCAAAGGGTGAGTGCATCTTGTGCTCAGCATGTCTGCCAAAGCCTGAACAGCCTACTTTCCATAGTAGTGATTCAGGTACCAGAGTGTGAATGATGGTTAGAGCTGGAAGCAGTGTGTGGATTGGAAGAAGAGCCTTATTTTGCTGTTTGTCGCAGTGAACAGTGTGTCTGTTACCGTCAGGCTGACACTGATTCCTCCTTAGCATTTTAAAAAATATTTCTGCATCACGAAAGTGTCGTTGTAATATGAATGATAGTTTTAACCAGGAAGTTTTGACACTAGTGCTTGCTGGTTTTTTGTTTGTTTGGTTTTTTTTTTTTGTGTGTAGCTGCATGGGGATTTCTGCAACATGTATCAGACAGTGAGGCCTGTGGAAAGAAATAGGGACTGATTCTTCATGGAAGTTTCAGAGATGTTTATTCTCCAGCCACATGGCCAGAGGACTGCTGGAAAACTCTGACAATCGCAGGACCACCAGGGTGCTCCCCAGGCAGGGGAACACAAAACAACCAATGGGGAGCGAGGTTGACCAGGGAGTAGGGAAACCCCGTGCCTCTACCCCAGGGCCCCTTCCCCCCGGACCCCACGCCAGGGGGGAGGAACCCCAACAGTGTGTCATTCATGTTCTTCAGTAAAAATACAAACCTACCTAGTACCTGTACTATCTCAAAATTTCCTCTGATTTGTTTATGTGGTAAGTGTGGGTTCTGTATATTATCTGTGGTTAGTAGCAGTAAGGGAATATGATCAAGGCTTTGATCCCATATACTGTTTTAACATGAAACAATTGTGTTCAGAGTAGTTGGTACCACCAATCTTATAATACCAAAAAAAAAAAAAAATAGAAGGTGTGCAAAGTCTACAGTTGCAAGTAGAGTGTTTTTCATCAGCTTGTGTTTTCAAAGACCACACAGGAACAGCAGGAAAAATACAAAATAAATGACTAACCACGAGTTGTCTGCTGTCCAATGAAAGTAGTGAATTTGCATCCTGGACCAGGATTGTTGAGTAAATATTTCTGATTTTTGGAGTGGCCCTTATCCTATAAAACATTTCGTAGAAGTCTGTGTAATACTACTTAGGTTCTGTCTCCTGAAAATGGTTGATTATAACTTGATAGAAAAAAATTGTCAAAGCTTCAGTAAAATAGCAGGAAAAAGTGAAACTAGATGTTATGAAAGAAATTAAGCTTTACCCAAAAGTGCACAATGAAGATTTTAATTTTCCACATGAGGTTGTCTACTGCTTCTTAAATTACTGAATACAAAATTTTGTAAGCCAAAAATTTTGAGTCCTCAGGTTTAATATGAAATGCAAAAACTGTTTCTATTTTAAGTTGTTATATAAAATATGTTGGTTTTGATTACTGTTTGGAACAGTCTTAACTACATTAAGTAAGATAAATTTATAAAAAGAGGAAATAGATAAGGACATAAATTCAGGCATACACACAGAGTGTTGTTTTCAATATGAGTTACTATCATTAGTGCAGATGTATGGGATTGCTTGTTTAACTAGAGCTGTTTACACACTGAAACAGGAGTGTTTGGAATACCATTGCTTCTGACGTAGAGGAATAAATTGAAGTACCTGGTTTGGTGTGGAGAACATAGGTGTTGAGTGAAGATGTTTTGGCCACAGCTGCTGGTCTCCAATCTGTTCCTTGCTTAGTGTAACTCCAGCCTTTCAAAGTACAACAGCCAGGTAGACTTAATGCAGTCATTAATACTGTCTTTGTCAGTAGGTCCTACGAGCCATGCTGATAGCCTGGGTTAAAATAAAGTAGGTAAATAAGAATATGTGTGGGGAGAGGAGGAAACTGGACTGATACTGCCATTTCTTCATCCTGCTGAATACCTTTAATGAGATCTTCATGCAGATTTGGAAGGCTTGTTATCTTCTGCTTTTTGAAGATGTAATAACCTGACTGATGACCTCCCTGATAAATGCGCTTTTAGTGTTCATACTTCCTTAGTACAGCACCTGCTGAATGCACACATATATGCAGTGTGCAACTGTCAGCTTCCTTACCTCTGTGTACTTCTATCCTGGATGCTGATTTTTTTCTGGACGATAGCGGGTAGAAAAGATATATCTGAAAGATATCACTTCTGTGCTGCACACATTACCTACTTGAAGTGCTAAATTGAATATGTATTAGTGTAGCACACTTGCCTCAAGCAGGATTGTTGGGGTAGGAGAGAAAACTCAAGCTGTGAGCCTATATGAAATGGGTAAAAATATTCACTGCATTAGTATTAGTAATATTTCTTCTATTTCTTAGTAACTGTGAAAAACGAGGTTCACTCTCCTGTTAGAATTTAAAGAGTTTAATACAAAGACAATAAGAGACACATAAAATAAAGCAAAGAGGTAACGGCCGAGTGCCTTGGCGCTCTGCCAAGAGCACACCTGATGCTAGAGGTGAGTCCTTTTTATACCATTTTTACTGTCTGTTCTTTATTCATATTAAAACTTTTCCAGGAACTGTTCTGCATGGCCACTCCTTGGGTCCGCCTTTTTAGAGCATGCATAGTCTTCGGCCTTGTGGTTTTATTTCTTTTGATTCTTGGGGTTGGACCCGCTAGGTATGAGTCGATGGTAGGGTGGATCTCTTAATTCTCCAGGCAGTCAGGGCTGATTGCAGCTTTGGGCCTCTTTGCCCCCCGGGCAGAGCGGTGATAGCGGCTCTCGGACCCTCCTGGCCGCCCATTCTCCGGGCGGAGCAGCCTTTGGGCCCTTTTGTTCTCTGGACAAAGTGTTGATTAGCAGCTCCTTGGGCCTCATCCTCTGCTCCCTTGGAGGTTATCTTACTTGCTCACACTTGCTAACATTCTTGCTAAAACGAGAGAAAACTACATCCACACAGCAAAAAGCATTTCTAACATTATATAATATCTACTTTAATACTTTGCGAGAAGCCAATACTATAATACATGTTTATAACAGTAACTGATTTAGTGATATCTTCATTCCTCTCAGCTATTTTTTCCTAGCCAGTGTTCTGACAGTCAGCTGCTTCTGTCTGTCCTTTTTCTAGCCCAGGTCTGATCTCTTCTTTTGCTTTCTCTGCTTTCTTTGCAGAATTTGCTAAATTTCCTGGTTGTTCCTTGTTAGATTGTTCCTAGTTGCTTTCTTGGTAGATTTCCTGATTGTTTTTTTGTGATTTTTAAAACAATTATTATTTTGTTCGTTTTTAGTATCTGGTTCTTACCACATCAGAAATTGCTACAAGAGAACTCTTGATAGCTCTTTGGTATTTGGCCTTGTATCTGCATTATGTCACAAAAGGGTTAGGTTGCACATTGCTGCAGTCCTTTGTTGCTTCTGGAAACAGGTTCATTAGGGACTATCAAGACAGAGAGAGGAACCATGCATGTAAGCTCAATGTGTTTGTGTACCTGCAAGAATTCATCTGCAGTGGGAAGAGATTTGATTGGAGAGTCTGTGTGGAAGATGATTTAAAAAAACCCAAACATTAGCTGGCAGCATTTCGAGGGTAGATGCCTAATGTAACTGAATTTTAACTTTTCTTATGCTCTTCATGTTTTTTTCTGTGAACAGAATTAACATGTATGTTCAGAAATAGCCTTTTTCCCCCTGTCATTTAAATATGTGAATTCTAGTCTTCAGCTGTCTAGCTCTGACTGTGGGAGTTCCAGTCTGTATGCAATAAAAGCAGTGTTATAGTTTCAGAGAAGACAAGGTCAGTTCTTTAACAAGGATGAAAAATAGCTATTGACAAACTGAACTTTAGTGAAAAGCAAAGCACAGTCCTTTGCTCCTTTCAAACATTTCCTTTCTATGGTATTTTCCCATACAGAACAAAGTTGGTTTGTCAGTGAGATGAGGATAAAATAGACAAGTTTTTCAGTGTCTGGAGTAATGGACTGTCCATCTGTCTCCTAATTGCTCTTCCAGTTATATAGATGCATGTGTAGTGGAGAAATGAAGGTGTTGAAACAAAAATGCAAAGAAGTGACGGAATGAAAAGATGTGAGATCTGCTGCTGTTTTATGCGAGAGGGGTGACCTCAGGCTCCCTTGTTTGTTCCTGTTGGGAGGAGAGGGAGTGAATCACTGCTCTGTACAAGTGACTAATTCCTAGGGATATTAGGATAAAGGAGAGCGGTGAGGATTTGGCTGGAGAAAGGAAAGTTGTTTCCTCTCTCCAACAGGCGTGTTGCTCTGCCTGCATTCTGCTGGAAGGGATGTTGGGCTACTAATGGGCATGCATTCAGACAACCCTGGGTACTGTTTTTCTTCAGCAGGTGTCATCCACCTCTATGCAGATCTGGATCTATTATCTTCTGGACTGTAATCTCAGCCAGATCATAAGGGGAAGAACCTTTTGGAAAACTGCAAACATGATTAAGTTTCTTTTTGTTGTTTAAAGTTTGAGGTGGCCAACTTCAAAGTTTAAAAAGGAAAAAGAAATTTATCTAATTATCAGTCTTTTTCAAGCACTTTATTCTCTTATATTACCTTTGCATCTTGTAGAAATCATTTTTCAAAGAAAGGTGATAATGCTTTGTCTAAAGAATTAAAAACTTTGAGAAGGCCACATGCAATTGATGAAGGACCTAGATGGTCTAGATGAAGGACATCCTCTGAGGTGAACTGTTTACAGACAATAATTGTCTACAAAGGACAAATGTGTGTGGCATGAATGAATAGTACATAAGATGTAGGTCCTCTCTCTTGTTAGGGAGCAGTGAAGTTGCTGTTACATTCAGTCATGGCTCTCTCTGGACAGGTCACTTGGTAGTGTGGCTAAGGCTCCGGACCCCCATTCAAGAACCCAGTGCAAGACTAGGTTTGTGTCGCTGCTTCTCTATTGGGTCTTGCATGGCCTTGTGTCTGTCTGGCTTTTAACTTGTTAGTTTGGAGCTGTAAGTGAGAGAGATAAGGTGAAAAGCTTTGTATGTGAGGGCCAATACAATTTTCCTTTCAGCTACCAAGGTGTTTTTTTATTATGGCAGCTGGCATTAGAAGAAGCCATGTCTGGAAATAGATCTAGAGTACTAGGTTGTATGAATAGGCTGTGGAGCAAATCTATCCCTTTGGACTGTTAACTTGAAACTTTGAATTATGTATCAGGTCCCAGCCTGTATAAAAGCATGTGGTAGGGTGACAATGTGGTCAAGGGGATAGAACAATTGCTTTTTGGGAAGGGACTGAAAAGATGGGGACTCCTCACTTTGGTTTTCCAAAAACAGGAAGTTGTTGGGTAGGTTAACATACAGAGCTAGTTATGCAGTCCCACAATACAGAAACTAGTAAGTGTCAGACATGGTGGGAGTTTGCATTAAAATGAACAAATAAAGATACTTTAAACAAAGGAGAGCATGAGTTTTTGGTACATGCTGCTGCAGAATATTGTGGGGCAGACGGTACCAGCATGTTCAAAGCAAGAGTTTGACAGAACTAGTGGGAAATGGGTCCATTAGTACAAACTGGGAGGATGGGTCTGTGATGCACCTTCCAGCATGCAT
This sequence comes from Corvus kubaryi, assembly GCF_017639235.1. NCBI lineage: Eukaryota > Metazoa > Chordata > Aves > Passeriformes > Corvidae > Corvus > Corvus kubaryi. Next base: position 4,075,265 of record NW_024581137.1, on the reverse strand, counting down.
GTACATTGCAGGAGCATGAAGGGAGTGGGACGCAGAAGGGGTGGGGCTGGCTTGCTCTGCTTGAATAGTGTCTCTGAAACAACAGTTAAGTACTTGGGTGAAGGAGATGGATGTTGTGCTAACCCAGTAAGGCACAGCTTATGTTTTGAGCCTTTTTTTTAACAATTGGCTGTTGATACACTGAATAAACATTGAATATTCATGCTTTTCACATCCAACCTTTTTCTTTAAGTCTGCAGGACTTGTAAGGTCATGTGGACAGAAACTTTTTAGGGGCTTTTGTTTGTTTGTTTGTTTTTTGAAAAATGTATACGTTTGAAACCCTGGTACCTGGGCAGAATTTCTTATTAAAATAATGAAGACCTGGATTTCTTTAGTCTGAGAAACTACAAAGGCTTCTTCTGCTTAAAATTGTAGTACCAAATATTTTCAACAAGGTGGCAAAAAAGTACTTTGTCATTTTATGTTACTTTTTTGGGCCCTTATGCTTGTACAGTAAAGCAGTTTTGTACTACCAAAGTACATGATTTTTTTCCTTTTTGACATGAACTTTACTCAGCTGGTTCGGTGAGACATTTTTTTCCTCACTAACTTCTCCATGTGCTCTCACTTGAATCATGAGTCAGGAGCAGACTCCACTTGGAGACATATTGCCAGTTCAGGCTGCATGATCCTAAGTAATATCTCTCTTCTCTAGCTTGATCTACTTGTTTGTGTTTCTGTGAAATGCCTTGAATGAATGAGGAGCAAATGGGGTATTTATAACAAATACTCCATTGTCTTTGCAATTCCTCTGAAGTTATTTGGTAATAGTAAGTGTTAGTGTTAGTAGTATAACTAGCTATTTGTGTACATTTTAGGATGTGTGTGTAAATATATCTATATATTTATCTATCTATGCTATGTCTGTCACTGTAGAAATAATCTTTGTGAGTGAAACAGCCAGAAATGCCTTATTTCAGCCATTGTAAAATTACTTTGGTGTTCCAATTCTTTTGTCACCATCCCATATTCTTGTCAGGTAGCATAAGTTCTGCAATATTTGTATATTCACTTGGTGGTACTTGTGGATGTACTTAAATGTGTATGATAGGTATAGTTAATGCAAACTGGCTACAGTGCTACTTTTGAAGCAATATATTTTCCAAGAGATTCTCATGTATGAGAGCTGCAGAGAATCTCATATGCTATGCTCTTTGCTATTTCTGGGAAGTTCTTCATTGTATTTTCATTTTATCCTTGTGTGAGACTTTTGACATAATCACTTTTTATAGTCACCAAGAAGTTGTGGTCAGCCCTGTTCTAAAAGCCAGGTTTACAGGGGAGATGGATAATATATTATTTGGTCTGTATGCACAGTAGGCATTCTTAAATACTTTTCTGGAAATGAAACCTACAGCAAATGTGGAGTACTGGTACTCCACATTTCAGGAAGTTAAAAAATGCTGTTTTACTGCATGGAGAGGAGAGAAACTTGAAACTATTTTATTTCATCAGTATAATACCAACTGTTGTATTCTGGGCAGCTCTATCTCATCAGTATTTGCTGGAGGAATGCTGGTTATGGGAAAGTGTGGGTAAGCTGATATGGGATTTTATTCTTTGATTTTTCCCAGGGATCTTAAAGTAACTGTGCAGAAATCATGGGACTTCTGCTGTGCACTTCAAGTGAGAGGGAGGAGAGGAAGTAGAGAAGTAACAGAAATAACAATGAGCAAACTTAACAGAAAGGTCTGAGAGGTGGCATTCTTCTGTTTGGTGTGCTGTTTTTTTCATTAGTCACATGATTTATTGACATGGCTTAGTTTTCCAAAGGTTTCCTTTTTTTAACTGGAGCTGAGCCTTTTCATGAAGACTTCTTTCAGTCATGTCTTATTTGAGCCTTTCTTCTGGATATCACCTACGGGCATTTCTCTAGCCTATAAAAGGTGGTGAAGTACCTATTCTGCTAATACACTGCTGGCCCCTTCCTCCATGTATTTAAAATAAGAGTTGTAAGCATTATCATCCCGTGGATTTAAATCTACCTTGGAGAGTAAAAGAATGCACAGAGTCCTAGGAAATTGCAGTATAAGTTGGTAAGTTAGCGGATAAGGAAAAGGAATCATTTTTGTATGACCACAGGTGGGAAGTGAAGAAAACATATTTTTGCTTTATGTGATTCTGCTGTTATTACCACAGGCCTAGGCTCTAGGGTATATCACCGTGTCCCGCAGCCATAGGGAGGAGGAGGAGGAGAAGATCCAGCAGGCAGGAATTGTGCAGCAAGATTGATTTATTTAATTATTTTACAAACTCTTTTATAGACTTTTTTCTTCATAGTCTAATTGGACAAAGGATCAGCCACCCCTTGGGGGTGATTGGCTAAAATCCTAAAACATCCATTGTCAAAATATTTTTCTACTGTACCATAAACAAGACTTTTCAAGGTTGCAGGTGGCTTGGTTGTTTACATACTCTGCTACCTCTTCTGTGAGAGAGAAAAGTCTCTCACGGACTTAGAAAATAGCAAGAAAATCCTTGCTAGCAGCATTTTTGTATCTACATGCTGTTATGCTAAGAGGCTATGTAAAATTCAGTAGGAGTAGAGTCTGACATAGGGCAAGTTAATAGGGCTTCGTATGTATGTTTATGGTTTTCTTTTAGCTGGAATGTGACATGGATTTTTACAAATTTTGGAGATGGAGAAATAATGTACAAACAGGTTTTGGCTTCCCCAGCAACACAGAGTAACACCAGAAGTAAATGATTTAATTTCAAAAGTCTAACCATTTTTGTTGAGATTTGTATTTTCTCATAGATATTATTTAGTCACTGCCTGGATGACTTTGTAGGGAACCAATTCTGTTCAGCTAAGTGCCTTTTTTTTGTTTTGTATTGTTTTTAATGGAGCATGTATATGTGTGAATATAATTTTCTTGAGGATTATTTGGAAAGGTTTAATTTAAAAATATTTCCTTGATTATTTAATAAAAGATCTAAACCCTCTGACTGCCTCTTTAAAGAATGAACTGTTATCACAATTGCAGTTTACATGTTGGAAACATGAGGTTGAAATAAGCTAATGTTGCTTAGGTCTGTTATTCATTGAATCATTAACTGTTATGATGTGATATGGTATTTGGGAATAATATTGGGAATACCTATTCCATAGGTGTAATGAACCAGTGCTAAGTCTCTGTCAAGAAGGAATTGCTGTATTGGTATTGCCAAAAACGAAGTTGTGGATCTTGACTGTTTTAACCTGTATTGGCTTAATTTCAGTCTGGAGAGTTTTTTGTAGTAAACTGCCTTTGACAGAGGTGCTGTGAATTTTGCATCTGGTGATGTTCAGCCTGTTGCTACCTAATGAAAATGCTCAGTGATGAGTAGTATTTGAAATTTATCATAGCTGAGGATGCATCTGTAAGTCTTTACACAGTCTGCAGAGTTACATTGATGCAAGTCTGGGATAGAGTTCCACTTCATTAGATTTCTGCATGCCACAGAGAGCACAGCATGGCAAAATATTTCCAGAGTAATTTTCATAATGCTAGCAATTGAGACCACATATAATTACAGACTTTTCTTTGGACAAAACCTGAGTCTGTAGTCTGTGGTTTTGAACTGATTTCTTCCAGTTTTTGTTCCTAACAATCATATGCACTTTAGATTCCAGTATTGAGCCTCATGAAAGTAGCATTGCTTGCTGTGTTTGCTTTGCCTTCCCTCCCCCCCCGCCCCCCGACCCCGCTTCTTTCTTTTTATATGTTTTTCTTTCTTTTTCCTTGGTGTCTTTCTTTGTGCTTCTCCACTAAAGCTGTACCCGGTGACAACAAAGAAACCTTTGTCTAGCCTTCTGTAGATTTCACAGTAGGTTATGCTGAGTTCTTGTATAAGATAAGTTGTGGGTACTGAAGTTCCTTAAATGAGCTGTTTAACTGAATTGCTTGGAGAGCCCATAGTGGAATGTACCTAAAATGAACAACAGGGAACAAAAAATGCACTTTTTTTTTAATGTAGATGCCAAGGCTGCATTGCAAAATATTTCCTAAATGCCACAGAAAAAATGCATTTGATGTTTATGTTGTAAATTAAATGGACAGATTGACTAGTTGATCAACTAATGTCAAGACCTACTTACACTAAACTCCAGTATCTAAACTGTGAGTTCTTATGACAATTGTTTTTCTTTGGAATAGTGCAAACGCCAAGGTTTGCAACGTGTTTGTTAGGTAGGAAATAAGGAGAAGCAGGCCTAGCTACAGAATATACTTACAGTGAAGTTTATCCATTAATTTCTTCAATAGTGCAAGCTCTGCTAAACTAATTTTCAGAGAGAATCACAAACATGTCCCAAAAGTAGAACTCTGCAGGGAAGAAGGGAGGATAAATCTAAAATGAGAATTGTGGTTTTTGTTCATAAGTTTACGGAGAGAAACTGCAGCAACCAGTGGGGATTGCTGACTTTTTTTTTTTTAAGGAAGAGGCTGTGGAAATGAGGGATTCCCAGCTCTTTGGGAACAATGCCCAAACCCAGTATGGCACAGAACCTCCCTGTGTTGAATTAGAGAAGTTACCTGGATGTAATGACATATTTCCTTCCTCCTAGACCTTTAAAAGCATCTCCTGTAGTTTCAAAGCCAAAAAACCCAATCATGACAGAGATTTTTCAAAACGAATAACTTTGATCTGTTTGCCATCAACTATGTTCCTATATAATTCTGGAGTTCAGCTGTTCTTTTTCTTTATTGTTTATTTTTGATACGAATCATACTTCTGACAATATCTTCCAATTTAACCTGAAGTAGCATGATGCAAATGTCATACAGGGGAATTTGTGCCTTTGGTTTCTACAAGGAATGATCAAAGTTTGTAATTACCCTGGTTTTAGCTAGAGTAATTTCTTCTCAGTAGCCGTTACAGTGCTGTGTTTTGGATTTGTTATGAAATAGTGTTGATAACACACTGATGTTTTGTGTTTTGCCAAGTTGTGCTGATACTAAGTCAAGGAGTTTTTTTCCCCCTTTTTCTCATGCTCTGCCAGCGAGGAGGTAAGCAAAACAAACTGGGAGGGAGCATAGTTGGGACAAGTGACCTGAACTGAACAAAGGGATATTCCACACCATAAAACATCATGCCCTGTATATATAAACTGGGATGAATTACTGAAAGGGTGGCTGATCTGCATTCAGGAAGGGCGGTCTTGCATCAGTTAGGAGGTAGCTAACTGAGCAATTGCATTGTGCATCACTTACTGTTTCCTTTTTATTATCATTATTATTTTCCACTGAAAATAAAATACAATAATAATAATAATAAAAATAAAATTGTTCTTATATCAACATACAACTTTAACTTCAATTCTTCTCCCCATTCCATTCGGGGAGGAGGGGGGCAAGAAAGAGGAGAGCTGACCGAGTGGCTGTGTGGTACTTAATTTCCATCTGGGCTTAAACTACCCCTTCCTGGGTTTCGGCACCAAAAAGACAGTAGTGGGTTGACTCTGACAGGATTGCAGGCACCCACCAAAGCTTCTCTATCACTTTTCTCTGCAACTGGACAGGGAAGGGCTCATGAGATAAGGACAGAGCAAGACCACTCACCAAATAGCATTGTGAACAAACCAGACTCGAATTAGAGATATTAACTGAATTTATTACTAACAAATTGAAAGCAGGCTAATGAAAAATAAAGTTAGACTTTAAAAATACCCATTTATTACTAACAAATTGAGAGCAGGCTAATGAAAAATAAAGTTAGACTTTAAAAATACCCTTCCCCACCCCTACCTTCTTCTCAGCTCAAGTGGTGCAGGGAGATGGAGAATGGAGATTACCATTAATTGATGACAAGTTGTTTCTGCTGCTGCTCAGGGAGAGGAGTCCTTCCCCTGCCTCCAGCATGAGGCCCCTCCCATGGAAGACAGTGTTCCACAAACTCCTCTGATGTGAATCCATCCTATAGGCTACAGTTCTCCATAAACTGTTGCAGTGTGAGTCACTGTTCCGTGGGTCCTTTGAGAACAGCCTCCTCCAGTGTGCGTCCTCCATGGGGTCACAAGTCCTGCTAGGAAACCTGCTCCAGTGTGGGCTCCATGAGTCCGCAGGTCCCTGCCAGGAGCCTCTTCCAGCACGTGCTTCCCACAGGTTCACAGCCTCCTGTCAGGCATCCACCTGCTCCAGCATGGGTCTCCTCCATGGGCTGCAGGGGCACAGCTGCTTCTCAATGGTCTTCACCATGGACTGCAGAGGAATCTCAGCTCCTGTGCTTGGAGCACCTCTGCCTCCTCCTTCTCCACTGACCTTGGTGTCTGCAGAGTTCTTCCTCTCACATATTCTCACCCCACTCTTCTCTGGCTCCAATGATATCTGCACAATAACTTTTTTTCTTCTTAAAAATGTTATCACAGAGGCGTTACTTCCGCTTCTGATTGGCCCAGCCTTGGCCAGCAGTGGCTGTCTTGGAGCTGGCTGGTATCGGTTGTGCTGGACATGGAGGAAACTTTTAGCAGCTTCTCACAGAAGCCACTGCTGTAGCCACCCTGCCCACCAAAACCTGGCCATGCAAACCCAATACATGATGAAGCAGTGTATACAATTCAGTTTTATTTCTCAACCGTTTCATCCGCTTTTTCAGACTTTTAAGGATGCGGACCAGTAGATTATTTCTCTCACTAATTTACTAATTTCTGCTGATTAATATACCTTACCATTGGAAAGATTTTCCTGAAAGTCCAGACAAAGGTTTATTCCTGCAGTCTCTGTAATTTATTGTTTATGGAAGTAAGTGAGTTATCTTGGCTTTACACTGTGAGTAAGACCAGCAATATTTCCTGAAGCTATTCTTAAGATCAAGCTGACTGTGAATCCCCACTGGGGATGGGGCATCTGAGCCCGCAGACTGCTCAGTGTGGTCAATTGTTGCCATTTGTGTTCCTCAGGGCTTCTGTGGAGTTTCGGATAGGCCCCTGTGGAGGCTGTACTTGAAAAGTGTCATTGTTTTTATGACTGTTCTTGTGCCTGTTATGTAGCTGTGTTGTAGTTATTTTTGGAATCAGTAAACCTTTTGCTTAGAGCCATATTGAGTTGCTTAAAGCCACAAAGAATTCTTGGGATTCCTCTTTACCGTGTTACCTTGTGCATTGCACCATGCTGGGAAACTTTCTCTACTGACGTATGGGTGGAAGTCTGGTGCTGAAATGGTCCAGCTGTGGGACAGCTTTCTGCTTCTAAACTGCTGCTAAAGCGCAGCACAGGTGTTAGTGTTGAATGCAGACTTGTTTGCAGTACTTTTAAGGACAGTATGGTGCAAATGTGAAATGAAAATGAAGAAACATGAAGAGCATTTGGGGGTTTTCATGGTCTGGTGAAATGTATTTTTGTTTTTGAATAGGTAACTGATATTTCCAGAAAGTCTGCTAATGAACATGAATGTTGTTACACACCTAGAAAAGATAATGGCTGTCAAAGGCTTTTGGTAGCCTCCTCTGTTTTTCTACCTAAATGTTTCCTAAGTTATAAAAGCCATAAAATATCTATTGCAAATATGGTATTGACTTTTTGAATTCTGTCCCCAGTTAGAAATTTCATAATTGTGTTATATTTTAATATGATATTTCAGCTAATGTGGAAATAATGCTACTTTAAACTAGTGTATGTTTCTTATACAGGAAAGAAACAAAGGGAATTTTAAGTTAGCTTTAGTTAAATTGGCTACTGTGATAGAGCAGTTCTTACGGTATTTTTAACCAGTTGAAACTGAACCAATGCTAGTTTTTATGTAGATAAAACTTAGGTCAGAAGACTGTTGGGTCATATCATAGACATTATTCTGTATTTTCTCTTAAAAGATAAGTTACAGAGTGAATTGTGAAATTATGATAAAAAATGAATTGCAGTGGCCATGTCCTGATGTGCAAGAGGTTGTTCACATTTTGATGTCTCCCACACTTGAGAGTGGAAATCTTATGTTCTAGAACAAGAGTGAGGATGAGAGAGCGAGCAAGAGCACTTTCATGTTGCTACTATTATACTGCTAAATATAACATGACTGTTAAATGGTACTATATATAAAAGTATACTGTTAAATTTTGTTATATATACACTACTGTATGTAACTACTAAAAATAACTACTGTTATTGTTATTTTAAAATTATTTATATTTCCCTTATAATTATGACTCAAAAGCTGAGTGAAGGTCTGATGTTATTCTCCTTGCTTCCAGCCTCAAGCAACAGCTTCAAGGTCTCACACCTTCAAAAATAAGTCTTTTAAGAAATCCAGTATCTGTGGAATCTGCAAACAAGTAAATGATAGCCAAGGGATATCCTACAGAGGTGAGTAATACATGATGTGGTGTTTACTTTCTTGCTTCGTTAAGAAAATTAGTTTTATATTAATGTTTAAATTTCTAGAAATCCATGTTTCTGGTATTCCTCCTGGACTAAGTTACCTTCAGTTTATTTCTTTCCTTTGTACAATAATGTTCCCTGCTACTGTCAGGGAATAGGGTGCTGTAGTAGGTAATTGGACTTGTATAATCATGTACTTATACTACTGTGCTATTTAGACAGAGTAAGGCAGTGCCTGCAGAGGATCTGTAAGGAGCATATGCGTGATGTGTACACAGTGGATGACATATGCTTCTGGAATTCAGTCTACAAATGAGGAAGTGTGTGACCCTTGCTCCCTGAGGCATGAAGGATTTATCTATGTTAATTTCCAAAAGAATCACAAGAGCAGTTGTCTATTTATTTACTTTAATTTTTCCATTTGCATTATGCTCTGTCTAATCATTAGTCCTTCAGTCTAATCACTCACAGAAAGAATAAAGATGTCCTGGATAACACAGACTAGACACTTTCTGCCTGTGGTATTCCTGCCTGCACCTTAATGCTGTTTTCCCTCACTCTTCTCCCTTGCTGTGTAGAATTGCACATCCTTCCCTCTTCTCCATAGGATACCTGTGAAAAATTAAATATTGGGAAAGCTCAATAGAGGTCCTTTCTGCAAGTTGCCCAGGGATAGGGCTTTTGATCCCCTGGTTCTGCCTGGTTAGTGTTTGACTCCTGTTGTTCCATGTTAATCAAACCGTTCCTTTACTTCCGAGAATGAGAATGCTATTGTCTGTTCATCTAAAAAGTAGTTGCTGTTTTCACTTAGAGGTGTTTGCACCAACTTCAGGTTCTAGTTGGATCTCCTTCTCCCATCTCCCCCCTTTCATGTTCTTCAGACAACTTAGGATCCCTCTGAGAGTTTGAAAGGGAGGTGTGAGAGGATATGGAAGGAATGTGGCCATTTCCTGAGCTATGGTGCAGACTGCAGATGAACAGCTATATATTCAGCATTATAGCTATCATCATAGGAGTGGTAATTATGTATGCATTTCTTTAAAATATTTCTTCTCGCTGTCCTTCTGGAGGTTGGTTCCAAAGTTCTTAGGATTTAGTTGTTTTCCATTTAGCAGGAATAGTATTTTTGGAAGGAAGACTGCTTAGTGAAGAAACTGCCTAAAGACCCTCTTGATCAGGTTCAGTATAAACAGTACTGTACAGGAAGAGAACCAGAACTTTGATTCATAGAATCATTTAGGCTGGTAAAGACTTCTGAGATCATTGAGTCCAAGTGCTAACCTGTCACTTTCAAGTATACCACTAAACCATGTCCTAAAGGGCCACATCTATGCATCTTTTAAATGCCACTTTCCTCCAACACACTCCCCATTCAAATACATTCATGTCTATGATACATCCGTGTCTATTTCTAAGTCAGTCTGGGATAATCTTCTCTAGGTTTCTGGGTGCAATTTTCAGAAGGAGCCCCTCGACTTTATTACCTAGCCTCTTGTGTTGATGTGAGCATCTGGCAGACCCACCAGTCGTCTTTGCTACTGTTACATTTTGACTGATTGTTGTTTGATACTTACCTGTGGGATGGGAGCAAACAGAAGTTACACAGTGAAGAGATGATTCCAAGTAATTTCAATTTAATAAGAACTCATTTGTATTTTAACTTACAGCATGGACTTCATAAAGCATAGTTTTGGAAAAGCAAGAACTAAAAGTAGTCTCTTTCCTTGCCAGCACTTCAGGTACTTGAAATGTATCCCTAGTACTCTGAAACTCTTATTAATATGAAGAAAAATAAGCTAGCTGTTTCAGAGCCAAATCCTGGTGCTGCTCTGCTGCTTCTGATAAATTCTCCCTTGGTGTTGCAAGTTGGCATTGCAAGGGAGGGGAGGAAGAAGAAAAGCTTATAGTTAAGAAATAGTTTCTTTGTTAATAAGAAAATCTTCCCTTTTAACAGTTTCTTCTCACAAATTGACAGCTCTTTGTCCAGACTATAGGTTCCTTTCAGACTGGATCTTACCAGTTAAGGGAAAGTTACATGTAAGCGAAATGAGGTAAGGGGAAAGCTCCAGATTGGTCAGTATGTAGTATTCGCTGTTTTCTAGCAATGAATCATCTACTTGTTGTAAGAAAAAAGAAAAAAAGCTGTAACTGGGTGTTGTGTAGGCTTTTTGTAGTATGTGGTAGTAATTTTGGGGGTGTGTTTGGGGGTGTCAGCCTTGTCTTGCAAATGCGGTGCGTAAAAACTTACTGTGACCAATGAACAATTTAATGAAAGGTACCATTGAATGATGTCCCTTTATCCTTTCATACTTCAGTCCATCCCAGTAAAGTATACTCAGTTACAATTTTTCTACAAAAACAGTGGCAAAAAGGAAAGAGAGAGTTGAAGAAAGGGAAGCTCCTGGCTCTTTTTCTGCGTGGTAAGCATGTTTGTCTTTGATACAGATTCTCATTATGAGGTAAGGACAAACAGCTTTTGATTGATTTCTACACTACCTGCATATCTTGCAGTAAGCTGAGGACCGCATGACTCCCCATGTCTCTTCAGTACTACCTCAAACTTGAATGCTCTGGTTGATTTTCCCTGAAGTACAGTATAATTTAATTCATGGCTAAACAAATAATACATAATAATCTTGTGCATTTACATGGTTAGCTAAAGGCCACTAGGGTTACAGAAGCCTTTTGATTTTATTTTTTTAAGCTACCTAAATGTTGAATATCCAGTATTTTACCCTACTTGTAAACAAGCTGTCATAAGGATGTAATTTCTGTCTTTACACATGAATTTCTATTTTATTATTTTTATTTTATATTTTATATATATAAAACAGATGTTAAAAATTTCTTTTACTTTATTTTCCTTTGCTTTTAAAAGTTATTATTTATCTTTGTTGTGTTTTGATCAAATAATTTTTAGTGTAGAACAGAGAGCTCTGAATCTCTAGACTTTCTGGCAATTTAAAAAACTGGAGACCAGATTTGGGAGATTTGAGTAATTTTAAATAATAAAGTATTATTCTGTAGCTCTTAGAACATTGATGTGATGGGTTGTCTTGGGGTGAGTTTATGATGTGTATCCCCTATCGCTGCTCTATGCCCAGAAATCAATCCTGTGCCTTCTGTGCCTTTAAACTGAGCCTGAGAGGGGGGAGAGAAAAAAACTGAGCAAACTTTTCAAAACAGTTGTTCAAGGACACAGATACACACTCCTCTGCGTTCTCCTGCTGCGGCGAGAAGAGCAGAGGAAGCACCCGGCTTGCTTTTCAGCCAGCTTTTGGCTCCTTTTCTCTGGAGGGAGACGGAGAGTTGAACTTTGTTTTCCTGGGACTTCAGTTTTTCCCTTCTTCTCTTCCGGGCTGTTTCAACATCAGAACACACCAGGAGAATTTTCGACCAAGGCCTCGGAGGTGGGCCCACACTGACCCAGCTCCAAGGAGGAGGAGAGGAACCACACCTACAGAAGGACTCTGAAATCTTCCCAGGTTTCTCTCCACAGCGAGAAGTTTTATTATTCAGCATTATGTTATTTTCCTGTGTGTTTGTTAAATAAATAGTTTATCTCTTTCACTTTCCTCCGAGGAAAAATTTTTTTCCCCTGAACCTGGTGGGGGAGGGGTGGTTGTAACCTGCCTTCTATCAGAGGATATTTTCCTCCAAATTTGTCCAAACCGGTACATGGGTGAAATATGTGTGAAAAGTTGAAACACTTTACAGACGTCTTTTGATGAAACTCCCCTCATCTTCAGTTGACAGTTAAGTTACCTAGTTTAGGTTTAGCTGCTAGTGAGGCTTTACATGCACTACAAGCATTCCATAAACTAATTTTTGAGTGTAAAGCAATTAATGGTTCTTTGAATGAACTGAGTGTCTTTTTGTTAATCTAATGTAGCTATGAATGTGTTGGTTTTGGAAATATATGTTGGAGTGATCCAAACAGGAGTTCTTGTAGAATTTTAGTTCCTGGCTTTTTTTTTTCTGAAAATCTTTTTCCTTGATGCTTTGACTATGTTTGAGTTTTGCTTTCTTGCTTTGAAACTTTACTTTAAATCATGTATAAATGTTAGCCAGAGGTGCCAAATTATATTGGCATGTGCTGTTAACTGTATTGTGAGCAGAGAAATTCTTATCATGGTGTTATGTGCAAGCTAAGTGTAATAAAGAGTACAATTAATCTTCTTGACTTATTTGTAAGTTATTAATAACTTTCATCTTGTAAATTGTGTTAACATTTGTTTCATTCAACTGTACAGTAAATAAGTCCTGGACTGTTTCATTGAGCAGGTTAATGATAGAAACTATGTTCTCATCAAATTGCAGTATCTGTGTTAATTCAAGTGCTTTCGCATGCTTACAGACCATAGATAAAGATTTGAAGACAATTTGAGCTATTTTTCTTTAAGATATTTTCCTTTGAAATTCACTTGCTTGTTTGTGACTGTGCTTGTGGTTGGTGAGTGTTCTACTTAATATCTCACTTTCGGGTTAGTTGGCGTTACTCAATTGAAAAAGTCCTCTGTATTTAATCAAATTCATTGCTTATGACAAGTCAAAATACATTTTTATATTAAGACTCATATGGAGATGACAAATTGTTTGGGCATACTATGTGTGTAAATATATGGATATTTAATTTTATATGATTATATTGCAGGTGGTTTTATATACTCTGTTTTTCAGTAAGTGCTAAGACCAGTAATAACTTTTGAGCATTTTAATAATGTGCAAAGCATGTCTCTTGCTACAAGTCCTGGCAGACAAACTAGGAAGGTAGAATATGTATCCTGCTTGGGCTAGTGGCATTATAGTTGGCTCTAAATGGCAAAGTGTGTAGTGAGGTAGGAGTGTTTGTGTCAGTCTGATTTCCATGGGGTGATCCTTGTGAAATAAGATCCTGTAAGGTGCTTACATGGGTGTATTATGAGATGTATCTATCTATCTCGTATTTTTATATATATATACTCTAATTTCAACGTAACTAAACCATCTTCTAGTTAATTATGGCAATGGGAATTGGTTGATTAACCATAAGATTATTAATTATGGCAACAGGCATACCCATCTACTCATGTTGATGTTATAACATGGGAAGTTTTTGAGACAATGAAAAGATTGTCATCAAATTAAAATGTCAAATGCAATGAACAAGACCAGGTAGATGATGAAAGTCACTCTTCCCTCATCTGCCAGTTCTGTAGTGCTGTCACAGAAGGCTACCAAATTTGTCAGGCAAGATATGCCATTAGTGAAGTCATGTTGGCCATCACCAATCACCTTATTTTCCATGTGCCTTAGCATAGTTTCCAGGAGGATCTGCTCCATGATCTTGCCAGGCACTGAGGTGAGACTGACTGGTCTGTAGTTCCCTGGGTCTTCCTTATTTCCCTTTATAAAAATGGGGGTTATGTTTCATTTTCTTCCAGTTAGTGAGAACTTCAAGGGAATGCTACAACTTCTCAAATGTGATGGGTAGTAACTTAGCCACTTCCTCAGCCAGATCCCTCAGGACCAATGGATTTATTTCATGTCCCATGGACTTGTGCTCTTTCAGGTTCCTTAAATGGCCTTGGACCATGTGGTCTCCTACAGCAGATGGTTCTTCATTCTCCCAATCCCTGCCTTTACCTTCATTGAGTATTTCAGCCTTTTCTATGTCCTGGATAACCAGGTCTCCCATATCCTTCCTAAGAAAACCCACATTTTCCCTAGTCTTTCTTTTATCACCAATGTACTTATAGAAACTTTTTTGTTACCTTTGATGCCCTTTGCCAGATTTAATCGTGTCAGTGTTTTAGGTTTCCTAACTAGTTCCCCGGCTGCTCAGACAATCCCTCTGTTCTTCTTAGGCTGTCTCTACCTTCACGTTTTAGAGGGTACCTTTTTGCATTTGAATATGTCTGGGATCAACTTGTTCATCCATGCAGTCCTCTTGGAATTTATACCTGATTTCCTCTTGGTAGGGATGCATTGCTGTTGAGCCAGGAAGAGATGATCCTTGAATTTCATCCAGCTTTCTTGAGCCCTTTTTCCCTCCAGTGCTTTAAGCCCACGGCATTCTACCAAGGAGATCCCTAAAGAGGGACACAAGTCTGCTCTCCTGAATTCCAGGGTAGTGAGCTTGATGTGCATGTTCCTTATCACGGTGTCCCGCAGTGGTAGGGATGAGAAGAGAGATCCAACAGGCAGGAATTGTGCAGCATGATTGATGTATTTAATTATTTTACAAACTCTTTTATAGCCTTTTTTCTTCATAGTCTAATTGGTCAAAGGATCAGCCACCCCTTGGGGTGATTGGCTAAAATCCTAAAACATCCATTGTCAAAATATTTTTCTACTGTACCATAAACAAAGCTGTGCAAGGTTGCAGGTGTTCATAGTTTATAGAACTCGGCTAATATCTTCCATGAGAGAGAAAAGTATCTCATGGGACTGGGAACAAGCAAGAAAATTCTTGCTAGCAGCAATATTTGTATCCACAGATCCTCACTACCCCAAGGATCTAGAACTTCACTGCTTTGTGGTCACTGCAGCCCAGGCTTCCCTTGAGCTTCATGTTCCCCACCACCCTCTCCTTGTTGGTGAAAAAAAGATCCAGCACAGCACTCCTCCTTGTTGGCTCATCTGTCACTTGGAGAAGGAAGTGATCAATGCCTTCCAGGAGCCTGCTGGATTGCCTGGGTCCTGCTGTGTCATCATTCCAACAGATACTGCGTTGTATGAAGTCCCTCATGAGGGCCAGGGCTTGTGACCCTTGAGGCCATTCTGTTTTACTGCAGAAGGCATCAGCTCAGCCTTCCTTGTCAAGTGGCCTGTAGTAGGCCTGCACTATAATGTCATCTGTTCCTGCCCTCCCACCCTTTCATCCTGACCTGTAAACTTTCAGTCAGCTCCTCATCCATCACGAGGTAAAGCTCTATGCACTCCAGCTGGCCATTCAAAGAGGGCAACAATGTTCTGCCCGGTTACAAACCGAACCTGCGACAAAATGGTGAAGAATGCGGGCAATTGATGAGAACTGTGAGATAATGATTAATTAAGAGGAGTACTGGGCAAAGCAAGTATTAAGTCATAAGTTAAGTAGCATGATAGCGAGAAACTTATATTGTAATTGTATTGAACTATCTAGGGGTGGAATATGGTAGAAGTTGAATGTAATTTTGATAATAATTCTTAAATGTGTCTTCACAGAGGCGAGGGGTGGAGAATGTCATAGGTTAGCAAGCATAGTCCTGGAAGGGATGTCCTTGCTAAGGGGTGCTTACAGTTTCCTCTGGGAACTGATAGAACCTATCAGCTGGCCAGTTTGAATATGGACAATTCTCTAAGCCACTTAAAGTTGTGACCACCTCTGTGATCCACATTTAAGAATAGGCAAACTCCCCCTCCAAGCTCTCTCTCGTTTCCGGTGCTGGGACAGGTGGCTGCAGGCCCCGAGTGGGGGCCGGGCCACGGCCATCCTGGAGTCGATGGACCTGTTCCAGCCGTGGAACTCCCCCCACTGCCTTGCCGTGGGCAGCCGGAGCGGCTCGGCTCTCCCCCCTCTCCACTGCGATAAGAAAAATTCAACATTCCAGCTGCAAAGCTGCAAGGCCGAGGCGAGATTAACCCTTTTATTGCTCTGAAGAGCTGAAAACCTGAGGGAAGAGAGAGAGGAGATGCTTAAAGCTGAAATTCTGTTGTGAAGCTATGATATATCAGAGTATCCTGTTGTAATTTCATGAAGATATGGGGGGTGGAGTGTTCAACTCGTAAGCAAAAGCACCTGTGCTGAGATAGGCAGATGCTGATGCAGCTGTAATTTCATGAGAAATTTGGACAGGGAGAGATGGACCAGATGAGGACTTTTGCGCCCAATGGGAAAGGAGAAAACCTCAGTCCCTAGAGATGCTCCCAGAGATAGTCCTAACGATGAAGATGATGAAGACCCTTTGCTCCCAGGGAAGGAGAAGGGCCTCTGTTTTTGTTTCTGAACGGCTCAACCTTAAAATTGTACCCCAAAAAACTTCAAGAGCGGACCCTTGAAAGCAGTTGCGGCAAAAGCTGCAAGTCGGGGAAAGGGACTCACATGCAGGCAGAGAGACTCCTCTTCCTAAATGGACTGAACAATATTTGGAAGTGGGCGGCTGTCTCGTTGTGATAATGTTTTCATAGCATGAGCAAGAAGAGACTTCTCTTTCTAAATGGACTGAACAAGGTTATTATGGAAGTGGTAAACAGACTGAACATCTTATGGGTTGTCTTTTTACATTGTCAGTGGGAGAAGGGAGGAAGGTGGGGGGAGGAGGAGAGCTCTGAAGGTGGTATAATTTTTTTTTTTTTTTTCCCTGTTTTAGGTCTGTTAATAAACTTCTTTATAGTCTTTCAAGTTTGGTGCCTGCTTTGCATTTCTCCTAATTCTTATCTCACAGCAGATAAACAGTCATGAGTATTTTGGACCAAACCACTACATCTCCTCATCATCCCTGCCTGTCCTTCCTAAAGAGCCTGTACCCTTCCATTCCAAAACTCCAGTCATAGGAGTTGCCACAGCCCGTGGCGTAAATCAAATCTCTCCTGATGGGAGAGAGTTTTTAAAGTCCTTGCCAGGAGTTAGTTTGAGAGACAAATGGAGGCTTTCAGCCTTCACTGCTGCTAGATAGTTGTTTATTAAGTCTTATCGGAGAAACAGAGTCACTAGCATGACCCAGACACAGCACAGAGCAGAGAATGCAGGAGAAAGCCTAATTATCAAGATTTACACAGCCTTTTAAAGATAATTTAACCAATGGTTACTAAAAACGTATATTATTTTCACTTTCCTACCAATTATTCAGTTATTACTGAACTATATAACACAGTTATTACTGTGTTATTCAGTAACACAGCCAGGAACTGCGGAATTTTTTGTCCAATTATCCCAAATTACTTTTACTGCAGAATATGGAGTAGTCGAAGAAAAAGAAGGTTTGGAGAACAACAACAATCCTCCATTTTGATGTTTTTTGCTCCTATCTATTTACTACAAAGAGAAGCCCAAAACCTCTAAATTTTTCACCCTGTGACAATCTTACATAGTAGTCTATCACCTAATTCACACCATTGTATTTTCTAGTTCTTGTCTGATAGTTGGCAATTTTTTCCATGGATGAAGGTCAAAACAGTGTTGTTCAGGGGGATAGAAACCCTTCAAAACAGGCAGAGAAATATTCTCTGCACTCTGGGTTCCTACAGGAGTAATCCCAGTATGTTTCCATGATGTCAGTAAGGTCATAAGCATGAACATGTGTTATGCATGTTAGCCATAATATACTGAGTATACTGTTATCATGGTGTTCAGTATCTTAGATTGAGTCAAAGAATAATGACTGCACATGGGGCTAATGAAATGTGATAGGCATCAAATTTCCTATTGTCTCTTACTTCTAGTTTTACATCAGGAAAATAATTCTCCTAATACAGATCACAGTTCCCTCTTGGCAACCTCCTTCTACACATAGTATTAGAAAAAAACACCCCAAAAATGATGTGATGAGATATTTTAATATTTGGTGATGTTTTCCGTGTGAAGTATCACATCTTTTGCCTGTGGCAGTATGTCTTCCATGTGGAAGAGAACTCATAAACTGGAAACAGCAGGCATGAGATGAATAGGGAAGGAGGGAAGGGAGGACTTACACAGTTTCGTTACAGAGATTTTTAAATCAGTTTGGCTGTTCTGGTTAATTTTTTTTTTTTTTTTTGCTTTACTTTTTTCACTTGGATGTCCCATAGATTTGTGTGTGATCTCTTTCAATTTTTTTTTTTTTTTTAGGACTTGAAACCAGAAAGATTTATAATTGGTGAAGCTATCTCTTAGAGTGGTTAGAGTGGTCACCCCATGCCAGTGTAGTAAATAATGATGAAGTTTCAAGAAGAAAGGTCAAGCCTTCACTAGAACTTTAGAAATTTGAAGTTTAAGTCTTCAATCTCAATGGGACTGGTAGTCTTGGTTAAGATCTTTAGCTTGGTTATTTGAATATACTTTCAAAGCCCCTCTTCATATGTGTCCAGTCAGAGACTTGAAGCTGGATCATCCACATCTCAAACAAATGTACCACAGTAGTTAGCCAGTGAAGGAGTTTATTTGTAATTTTAGTCCTACAGCTGATGAATAGGCAGCAGGAGTAGCAGTATTTGGCTTGGGGGCAACCATTTTAAAGCTGTGATGGGAGCATATGGAGACTTGAGTGTACACCCTTATTACATACATACATACATACATACACACACTCTGTGCATATACTGACTCATCTGTTTACCTTAGATGGTTCTTTCAGCACACCTCATTTCAGCACTCTTCCCTTTAAGTCAGAAGAAAAAAGAAACAGTGGGATCCTGCTAGTTGAGATAGTTATGTCAAGCCCTGTGCTGTTAGCACTCTGTGTTTCCTCTCAGTACTAAAGTGGAGAGAGCTATTGCTTCTAGCAGAGTGAGAGAATATGAGACATTTCAGTAGAAGCTTGACAAACTGGAGAGCAAATTCAAAACATTAAAAAAGAAAAGAGAAGAGCTTCTTGCTTCTTATTCCATATTCCACCTGATAGCTACCCTAGAAAACTTCCAGACTATACCAATCCAATTCCAAAATAAACAGACAAAACTCCTTTTAACTGGCACACATTCGGTGTGAACCTCATTTATGTCTCTATACACAATTACACAAATAGGCTATGTAGTTGTTGTGGAAGGGTGGGTGCTGAGTTCAGCTTATGTATGAACTTTCTGGTGAAGGGCCAAAGTGGGCAGTGCGTTTTCCCAAATGCTCTGCTCATGAACCTCATGGAGTCTCTTTGTACGGAGATTTCTAAGTGAATCAAAAACTGTATTTTGTGTGTTTTGCCTTTTTCTGTTTGGGTCTGTATTTTTGCTAAGTAGCAGTGGGTGTGCTTAGACTGTGACATAATAGTAACTAAAGTTATACACATGTTTGTTCTATATATCACCTTTAATCTGCTGAGAAGAACCTTGACGTTTCAAACAATAGGGTTCATGGGTTGAATTAATAGCACTGGTCAGTCTGTATGTTAGTTGTTCTGACTGACAGGTTTGTACTTCCAACACTGTGGAGATTTGATAGCTGACAAGGTAAGTCAAGCTCTTGAGTAAAAAAAAATCAAACAAACTCAAAGCATATTCTCATGGATTAACTGTGAGCCAATCTCACACTGTAAGCATTATGGTTGATGTAGGATGTATGCCCTGGTAAACTGCGTGTGGTTCATTTAACTAAGCAAGGTGTTGCAGGTGTTGTAATTTATACTCTGAAAACCTATAGCTCTTTCCAGTTGAGATTTTTAACTAGAGTCTAGAATCTGGAGTCCAGTGACCTACCAAAAAAAGTTGACAGTTATGAAACTGCCTCTTCAGTTCAAAATGTCTTTCCAACAGCAGGATTTAGAGGCCAATTTTTAGTTGTACCACTTTCAGTTGTACCACTTTTAGTTGTAGGTTTTTTGTAGTAATGAATTGGCTCTTTTCTTTTAAAAGGTTTGTTGTAAATCTCTATTGATACAACTTAGCTTGTTTTAAAGCCTTGAGGAGATTTTTTTTGTAGAGTACTTAGAGAAAATTCTCAGCAGTTCATTTCATTCATATCCACCCAAGTATCTGTTTTCATGAAAAAGCATAAAATGAGAGATTGGGTTAAAATGCAAAAGGGAAGATGTGGTTAGCAATGTACATCTCCATGGACATTATACCTTGGAATAAACACTCTCAGTAGCTGAGTACTGTCATATAAGACCTGAATATACAGGACAATAATGCAAAATTAATTAATTTTCCATATCTGTTTGAAAGGTAGTTTGCTTATTAATACTGTAGAGTGAATATGTACTTCTGAATGATTTTTTTTTGTGTGTGTGTATGTGTGTGTACGCCATTAGGATTGGATTTCTTAGAATGTACTTAAACTATCTGGAGAATTAAAGTCAGTTGTGTTAACTTTTCTCCTTTTGCAGGCTAATAACTCTGAAGTGGTTAAAAATCATGTAAGCAGAAGTGTAAGTAATTCTATTTTATTTATTCATTTTTCTTTTACTTGGCCTGATTTATTTTCCTGCTTGTGGCTGCTTATTTGTATTACATCTTCACAAAGCACTTGTTCCTAGCCATTTTCACAGTACGGACTTTGGTTTCTGTACTGTGTGAAATTAGCTTCTGATTAGGACCATTAGTGTTTTTTTCCACCACTGAATTTTTTCAGGAACAATGAAATGAACTCTGCATTCCTTATTTTTAAATCAAGCAGGGGAGAAATAAAGGGAAATATTATAATCTTCATAGACTGAATTGTATTCAGAGGTGTTCAGAAAGTCAAGAGATACCTTTTTTCAGCAAGTAAAATATTAATTCTTGTATTGTGTTCAATGTGAAATTGATCTTCTAGCTTTTATTTGTTCCAGTTATTATGCCATGTTATTTAAAAAACAAATTAAGTGCCCTTTCCCAACCCTTTATTACTATGGCTGTAGTACTCCTCGTAAAAGTAGTATTAATTACATTTACTGAAGTGCAATAGAACCCAGCTGTCTAATTGATGTAGAAAATTCTGCAAATAGGAAGTGTAGCCCATTTCAATACTGACAGCACTTACAAGTATACTTTTAGCACAATTTCTGTAAAAGAAATAAGACAAAAATGTCAACTTTGGAGCTACCTTTTAACATAGATGTCAAATCTTGTAGATTTTTAAATAAATCATGAGAGATGCCTATAGTTAACTATCTGCTAGTAGGCAACTGTCATACAGGTGTTTGATTTGCCACTGTGAAAATGAGGCTAAAATTTTAAAAGGGACAGAAGAAAGGACTTGCAAGATGCACATGATCTTCACCAATTTATTGTTCAATTTCATACCAGCTCTCTATTGCAATAAATGAGCATCTGTTTCACAGTGTTAGCCCTGTGTGCATTGCATTTATTTTGCTATGCTGTCCATGGTTCAGTGCTGCAGGCTTCTGCTGGTGCCACTCTGTGCAGGGCATGAAGAGTTCTGATCTCTGACTACCTATGTAGACAGGAGATGTTCAAAGAGGTTACATTTGTATTAGCAGTGTAGTTCGTTTACTTTAACTGACAGTAAATGTTTTTCTACAACCAAGTGTATCTCTGTGTTGGATCCATGCTATTATTGACACTGTTTCAGTAAAATTAGAATTATTTCTAATTCTAAAATATATTTGATATTGAGACCAGCTAAAATGCCTAGTGACATGATTGTTTCTCCTTTCAGTTCACTGTTCTCTTCCTTAACTAGACAAATTAACTAAAATTAAAAAATCAGAAAAGAGCAAACTTCTCAGTTATTTGCACGTGAATAATTGGTTCTGACAGCTGCTTATAGTGAAACAAACGTGAAGCAAAATAATGAGATCATTCTCTGATCTAGTTTCTAGTTGGAAGTTTTTAGCATCTTTGTATTACATCTGAATACTTCAGAGGGTTTCCTGTTTCTACTGGTTGTTACACAAGCCAAGATCATGTTTCTTGGCTTTTTTTTCTGTACATGTGATACTTTGTGCACAGCCATTTTGAAAGCAGCTTTAATAGCAAGCAATGTTTTTTCAGCTGTGCCTTTTGTTTTATTGCATTTTGCATTGATTATTATTTGACCATTAGCGAGCTTCCTGAAATTGTTGG
Organism: Corvus kubaryi; assembly: GCF_017639235.1. Classification (NCBI taxonomy): domain Eukaryota; kingdom Metazoa; phylum Chordata; class Aves; order Passeriformes; family Corvidae; genus Corvus; species Corvus kubaryi. Next base: position 4,053,273 of record NW_024581137.1, on the reverse strand, counting down.
TAGTTACTTTCTATGGACCAGTATATTCCAGGAGCAAAGGTTGACATGGATTGAAGTGCAGAAGAAAGGTCCAATCTGAAACACAGATTTCTATTTGGAAAAAAGAGGAGGTGTAAAGCTACAAGGCTAGGTGATTCACAGAATGCTGTCTCCAGACAGTGGGGCTGGATGCAGCCATGAGATGAGGCTTGGATGAGGCTTTTGCAAGTCTGGTTCTGTGACTGCAGCACACATCCCATCTGTGTGGTGCTAATGGGAGCTGCATCCCTTGTCTTTCTGTTCTTTTCCTTCTAAGTTTGTGCCATGCTTGTTCTCCTTTTTTTTATTAACTAAATTGGAAGAGGCTGCTTTAACAGTTTTGTGTCTCTGGGATTTCTTCTCCTTTCTCTCTCTCCTTTGCATATTATTTCATGGCATCTGGTCCAGGAAAGTAAAGCTCTCTTACTTTTTCCTGGCAATGTGTCTGCTAATGGAATATTTCTAGTGTCAGCCCTTACTGCTTTATAAGAAAGCTGTGTGAACATCAGCCAAGACAGTTTGACTTGGTTGTGACACTACCTCGAATACAAAGTTTTGTTAGCTTCATTCTAGTGTTCAGGGTAGCTTTGAGGCATGGATAGCACATTCTTACTTGGGAAATCAGAAGTGCATTTTCTTACATTTAGAGGGCTTCCTCATGCCCTTATGGACCGCAGTGTTATTTTATTCTTAATATTAACGTATTTGAAAGAAATAAATTGAACTTCTTGTTTCAGCCAAAGGCTAGCAGAAATGATTCTGTCACTTTCTATTCAAGAATTGTGTGCATATAATTTTCTGTTAGTTAAGAGGTGCTCTAAATTTGTGGTGAAAGTTTACTTCAGTTTTGATCTCTTGCATCTTAACTAGGTCTGAGAGAAACTCAGGAGATCCACTCTGAAGGCTTTCCCTCTGCCGCCACCTTTTTTCTTTTCTACTCTGCATGTTAACTATCTCTTTACAGGAAATAGAGTGCATACATACAGAAGCTTTGTATTAGGTGCTACTGAGTCGTGCCATACAGTACTTCTGCAGAGCCTCACAATGTGGTGCATGTGAATTAATGCAGAAATCTTTACACTCTGCTATGTCTGTTGTGCTTCGTTACAATGCCTGTGGATAGTACTCATTCAGGAAGCTGTTTCAAAGCTCTAGCATAATTATGAAACTCTGCTACAACTGAAGCTGGAGCATATACATTATTTTAGTCAGTTGAGGCAATCTCCTTACCTAACACTTAATATAGTAATACTTACATATGGATATGTTGGGGTTCCCCCTCCCGGTGTGGGGTCTGGGGGGAAGGGACCCTGGGGTAGAGGCATGGCCTACAGCTTTTCCCTACTCCCTGGTCAATCCTGTTCCCCATTGGTTATTTTGTGTTCCCCTGCACGAGGAGGGCCCTGGTTGTCCTGTGATTGCTCAGTTCTTCGGCAGTCCCCCGGCCATGTGGCTGGAGAGTAAAGATCTCTGAAACATCTATGAAGAATCAGTCCCTATTTCTTTCCACGGGCCCCGCTGTCTAATGCATGTTGCAGGAGACCCCACTGCAACAGATGGTGATGAATGCGGGCTGCATATTGATCCCTGGAGACAGTGACTATGATTTGTGAGTAAACTCTCTGGATTTCTCTTCTTGCTTTTGTTTTGCTGTTCCATAAACTATGGAGGAACCGTGGAAAGACTCATGGCTGTCCAAGCCGCATGGGGACATTTATCTTAAACTTGAAAAGATTCTTGAACAGCAATATGTAAATTTTAGCTTAATTCAGGCTCAAAAAGAACTGAGACACTTCCTGGCATGGTTGTTTAAAACCTTTTTCTACGTTCCTTGGGACTTGATTCTTACCAAAGACTTTTGGAAGAATGTTTGGACATAGTTAATTTCTGAGTCAAAATATATGCCGATGGAAGAATATTTCCGTGAATATTATCTAATTACGGAGACTGTTGAACAATATCAGCTGTGTCCTTGTGAAGGGAAACATGCTTCAGACACCGTGCGGCCTCGGCCACGTGTGCCGAGTGCTCTGCGGGCGGCGGCGAGGCAGTTCCCGTGTGCGGGCGGGCCAGTGCGAGCTGTGGTGGTGGCAGTGGACCCAGGCACAGCGGGAGCAGCGCGATGGAGTGGACCTGGTGGTGCCCACCTGGCCCTGCACAGCGTGTGGTGGAGTGAGCCCCGTGAACGCCCGGCCAAGAGGGGTGGCACACGGGCGATGGCCAGCGGAAATGGTGGTGGAGCAGAGCTGCGCATAGGCAAAACACGCGCCGGAATGGAGTCATTTACAGGGCGCGGGGTGGCCGCCGTGCGGAGGCCCAGCCAAGATGTGGGCGCGATGCCAGGCAGCAGCAGCCCAGCTGTGACCAGAGATGGCGGCAGTGGCGGCGCATGGGGAGCTGAGCAGCGCGGCCTGGCCCGGCCCGTGCGGCCCCGAATGTGACCCCAAGAAGTCGAGACTCTGCGGTGAGAGCACGCAGGCATGGGCAGCCCTGGCAGCTCTGGCAGCTCCAATGTGGGAGCAAGCAAAAGCGAAAGTGAAAGCAGGAGCACAGCGAGACAAAAAACAGCGGTGACATGGAAAAAAGAAAAAATTATCGTAGCTAAGGTTTTAGGAACAGTAAAATGGCATAATATAAAACAAAATTATGGTTTTATAACGAGATGTGACAACAAAGAAGACATATTCATTCATCGTACTGCCATTATGAAGAATAACCCCAAAAAATATACCCCAACTTAGGAGACGGAGAAGTAGTAGAGTTTAAGATTATACAAGGAAGGAAAGGCCCGCAAGCAGCAAATGTTACCGGGCCTGGTGGTGTTTCTGTGAAAGGCAGTATACATGCTGCAAATCGTAGTCATGTCAGACAATATCCCCATTATAAGCAACCCATATAGTCTCCCTTTCCCAATCCTACCTTTCCCTTTTATCCAATATCCTATTATCCCCAGTGTATTCCTAATCCATTTTTTCACCCATGGTTTCCCTCACAAAACCATGCCTTTACCAATTGTTCTCCCAAAAATCCCTTTCCAATGCCGAGTGCGGGATGACAAGGGGGGGTGAAAGAATTAACTATTGTTGTTTAAAGTTTCAACAGGTATAAATGGAAGAAACCCTCTCCTGCCTCAGTTTCCCCACAAAGCATGCTCAGAGAGTCCTGTCTCCCTTCTTCCAGCCCTAAAATGTTCTAGAGAAAAAATCTGCTTGGACATTCAGAGACTCAGGAGTGTGGCTTGTTTTCTTTTGAAATTGTTCTTGTTATCTTATGTTTATCCAGTTGTTTTCAATGTTAAGCTTTAAATCTCTTTTAGTTAAAACAAAAGGGTGAAGTGTTGGGGCTCCCCCCCCGGCGTGGGGTCCGGGGGGAGGGGACCCTGGAGTAGAGGCATGGCCTAAGGGGTTTCCCTACTCCCTGGTCAATCCTGTTCCCCATTGGTTATTTTGTGTTCCCCTGCCCGGGAAGGACCCTGGTTGTCCTGTGATTGCTCAGTTCTTCGGCAGTCCCCCGGCCATGTGGCTGGAGAATAAAGATCTCTGAAACATCTATGAAGAATCAGTCCCTATTTCTTTCCACGGGCCCTGCTGTCTAATGCATGTTGCAGGAGACCCCACTGCAGCATGGATATGTTAATTTTCCCCACAGATTTGTATTGGAACACAGTAATTTGAGTGTTGACAAAACTCTGATTCACGCAGGCAGGTGTGCAAAAGACAGTAGTGCTAATTAGGGCTAGGTTTTAACCTCACAAAGCTTTGTGTGAACTCCTAGTCTTGAGATATTGTAGAACTAAGGCTTCAGAAATACAATTTTCTAAATGTGAGCATGTATACCTGTAAAATTTTACACTAAGTAAGACACAATTATACCTCATGACTTTACATACACTCACTTTTCTTCTAAAGAGTCCTTAGTAGCAAAAATGTGCTATGTGCCTTCTCTCTGTTATGAATTTCAATTTTTTAAGAAAAGACCAAACAATGGATAGACAACCCAACTGTACAAGGAACTTGCAGGCCATGAGCAGGGCTGTTTTCTTGAATCTAAATGAGTGGGAAGATAATCTTCTTGCCTGGTTAGTTTCTTCTTGCCCTGGCAGATTGGTAGATAGAACTCTATATCCAAGGGTCCAACAAACTTGTTAAAACTGAGGCGGATTACAAAGCCCTACAGTGAACTTGTTTGGGGAGCCTGGCAGTTTTGGCTGAAATGTTGTAGGAAATAATCACAGGAGCAGCTTTGCCAGCAGCTAAGAGTCAGGATAGATTTTGGCAGAGAGAAAGCAAGCTGGGATTTATAAGTTCTGCAGACACTTGCAAGGGGCACATCCGTATGGACTCCTGCTGTTACACTACACAAGGGAACAGATCAGGATTTTTATGGACCACAGTATACAAAACAAAACTAAATTTGCTCTCAAACAAATAGCTGCTTGCAGTGGAAATAAATCTCTTCTGTGGAGTCAACTAAAAAATATTTAAAATTAATTTTTAATATTTACTACAGGAATTGATACACAATGGCATAGAAACATTTGTATTCACAAGGCATAAATATTTTCTGCACTTGGAATCATTCTAAAGCCAGAGGCCAAAAGATTATGCAAATTCTGGTTCTCATCCAAAACATCCAACAGGTTTCACTGTGTCAGAAGGAGTTATTATGGTGAGCAGTCCAACAATCAGTGTAGTTCATTGCCCTGTCTTTTTCTGCAGTATGCTGGAGAATATAGAACTGTTACACTGTGCCTTAGAATAGGTTGGAGAATTTCTTCTGATTCCTGTCCATGGCTTGGAGAATGAAAATACATCACAGATCTGGTTCAAATGCATTCAAGTGTCCTGCTGATGAGTCTCTCTATTAATGTTTTTATTTATGCTGTTTGAATGGTGAAAAATCACATGGAAAAAAGTTTCATAAGATGGTTAAAATCTGTGTAAAACCCATGTAATTTTATGCATATTAGCTAATCAAATTCTCTGTTGCTTATAGCAACATTAAAATAGGCACAAATAAAATACTTCTATCTGAAGTAGATCCATATCATTCTTCCAAAATATGTCCTGATACCTTTAAGTCACAGATTCTTCACTGATTTACGTTTCAGATAGTTGTAGTTTCTACTCATTGATCCTTATGCCTGTTAATGCTTTCATTCAAGAAGGAGCCCAGGAGAGAAACAGATGAGCTACGTGAATGCATGCCAGATCTTGTAGCCCTGAGTTTTCAGTAGTGCTGTTCGTCAAAGGAACATATATATGGTTGATGTGCAGCTGATTCAGCTGTTTAGAACAACCCAGTCCTTGAAACCAGGATTTCTTATATTCTGCTGAGAAAACTTTTAAGCAGATACTGTATTATTCTACTAATACTACTGTATGCCAGCAACAGGGGCTTAGGAAAGGCAGTTGATTGATTTTTCATTTGTCTTCCTTAGCCTGTCTTTGATTCTAGTCTCAAAAGGGGCAAGTCAAAATCCTGCCTAGTATTTCTAAGCCCATGTGTGGCCCACATTTTATTTTGGAGTTGGAAACTAGTAGTTCACATATTAGGTTTTTGATTTACTTATTTTTCCAGAGCTGTGTAGTAACTCAGTGGTACTGCAAAAATGCAAATGAATTTGTCTGGGACAAAACTGAACTCCCTTCATCCTTTGTCCTTTTCATACTCTTTCTGATGTCAGAAGCTCTACTACAGAGGACTTTAGCCTATGAAGTATGTAAGCCTACTGAGATATGTAAGCCTACTGCCTGTAACCCAAGTTTCCTTATTCTGTTCTTGGAAAAGTTGAGAATGATCATCTAGCTGAGATAATGACTTTTTTTACAGATACTTCCTTTTTTGCAGGCATTTTTTTTAACATGATTTTCTCCATTTCTTTCTTTGAGAGACAGCCTTTCATCATAGAACAGGGGATGCAGATTTAGCAGAAAGGTTATTTATTTCTTATTCCTTCTGTTTCTGGACTTGTGGAGAAGTTGTCTCAATGCCACCTCTGTGCCCCATGGTGTGAGATGGCCTGTACTATACCTTTGTCATGTTTTTGCTCTGAAGCTGTGAAGCAGCTCAAAGTAAGATTGTAAAGGTATGAGATGCTGTTTCCTGCCTGGGACAAGCGCAAGCCTGCTATTTGAGGCAAGCCAGGTAATCCATAAAGAAATTCACACTCTGTGGTGTCAAAAAAAGGTGAATAAACAGGGCTGATCTCAAAAGTCTGTTTTGTTCAATCTGTGCTTTAGTTTAATTGGACTGCTTGGCCCACTTCCTATGCATGCATTGACAGCAGGCTATACTGTAAACCTTATGTCTAGTGACTGTTGTGACCTGGTGAAAATGATGCAGAATTAAATATAAGACTGTTTCTTAGCTTCTGTATCATGCTTCGCCTGTAGGGGACTCTGAGACGGTTTTGTCTGACAACCTAATTTTTGAGAAAGTTGGCATAACAAACTCTGTGATGAGCCCAGTACTAGGTGCAGGAGCCAACAGTGGTAAAAGAAGCAATACAGAGTGTGTTAAAGGAGAGAGTTGCATGGCTTGAGTTTTTACTGGAAAAGGGCAATGACACAGTACTTTGGATGCAATGAATTTGCTTATTAATACAAATCCGTGACTGGAGAGAAGATGGTTGTCTTTTGAGAAGCAATTGCCTCTACCTGCTAGCTTTCATACAACTGCAGGTAAAATTGACCAAAAGGTTCCTTGCACTTGCTTACATAGAGATAACTTCTTTGTGGTATGGTTTGGAATATAAAAACTACTAACTGAATAAATAGGTGAATAGAAGGTGTTTACTTCTTTGAAAACTGTTCATTGTATGACTGGTTATACTGTCAGGTATACTGGTTATAACAGCATTGCCAGGCAGTCCCAGGGAAGCAGGGGAACAAGAATCTTGGTGAGAAGTTCATGGAAGAAAAATCTCAGGGTGGTCTGTCCTACTCACAGTATATCAAGCAGTAGTTTCACTGAATCTACCCTAGTTACAACTCTAAATTTTTACCCAGGTGTGGTTAAAATACCCCATATGGAGCAGTTTTTCATTGTCGTGCATCTTCTCTACTGCTGTTAGTTGGCAGGAAATGAAAATCATACCTAGTTTTGTGAGATTTTCTGTGTAATAGTCCATTCTGGGATATGCCAGATGGTATTTGCCTTGGAAGATTAGTCAGGTTTTTTGCATTATCCCTCCACTGTGTAGCAAGGCAGAGAACAGTGTTTGTTTGTTTGTTTGTTTTCATTTGGATGGAGATGATTTGCCTTTATGGATGGTATGCCCTGTGCTTCTGAATCCTGTTTGGGGAAACTTGTATTCTGATGGTTTGGTGACACAGCATTCATACAGTAAATATATATCTCATTAATGGTTTTTTTTTGCTAGTGGTTTGCATTATGTTATTGTTCATGTGCTTATACACTGCATGTTACTAGGATTTCTGCTAGTTTATATGGCACAACAGTGTGAAATAGAGAATGATTTTATCACTAACTTTCTTACCAGAGGAAGCTGTTAAGTGTCTGATTATTCAGGTTACAAAACAGTTTAGTCATAAAATTTTTAGTAAATGCAGAAGTACTTCTTAAGCAATGGATATATCTGTGCGACCAACAGAAACCAAGGAGGGGTTCTGTAGGTTTTTTTCTTTTTAAACCTATCCTGGAGCTTAATTCTGAGACAGCTACAATTAGGTGAGACAAACTCTATTACTGTGGATCATGAGGGAGAATATTTTTGCACTTTTTCATTTACAGTTACTATTACTATTACTGAACAAATGGAACTACAAAAATAAACTACTACACAGTAAATTCTCAAGAGTCTGATACAGGAATATATATTTCAATATCGTCATAAGAAAATCAGTTGAGAGGAACTTCCTTTTTGCAGGTTTATACAAAAATACAAGTTTTATATTCTCAAAGCCTGCTGTGTTTTCTCTAATCTTAATGCAGTTACCAAGAAGAGCACTAAAGACTAAGAGTCACAAAAGACTCTTCTGGCAGCAGTGAGTTGGAAGAGGTAGTAGAAAGTTAGACATAACCTGGGCATAACTACAGTGTTTGCATTCAAAACATCCTCTCGTATCCTCTTGTTGTTATAGTCTTCTAAATCATAAACAAGGAAAAAAGCCTGAAACATTGACATCAGTGACAGCAAGTAAGGTTCTGGATTGATAGTTTTGCTTTCTTTGTTCCAGAATTCCAGCAGTGCTTTGAAGAACTCCTCTTTCAGTTGTGACAAAGTATCACGGCAAGTATTTCTTTCATGTTTCATGTAGCAGTGTCATGTGGTGCAGCGGTGGGTTTAGGCTTTGTTATTTGTGGTTGTGATTTTGTGGTTGTGAGTTCAGTCTTCTGCAAGATATGACCTGCTATGCAAGTACCATTTTATAATCCCTTTATGAGAAAACAACTGGGCATATTTACAGAGCTAGTCTTCTGATATTTTATTAAGAAGGACAAAGTTGTGCCCTGGAAAAGAAGAAGTTTAAGTATTTGTAGACTAACCTGTGAAATTAGTTGAATTACACTCATGTCTGTTGTCCTTTGGGACTGGTTTTAGATTCACTTCAGTTTTACTCAGAGCAGGCTTCAAGCTCTGCAGTGTTTTACAGATCACTGGTCAAGCTTCCAATTTGTAAACCATTTGTAGAATTCTACAGAGAGATGTGTACAGACATACGTACATACACATTTTCTATTTGACTCACAAGTTTGTTGTGCTAGTATTTGTCAAATTGCTTGTATTCATTTTGCTGCTTTTGCACATTATTGGTTGCAGAGATTTTTTCACTATAGTTTTGATGTGAAGAATTCTAGTGAAGAATTCCATTTGTGTTCTGAACTGAATACTTTGAGCTCTGGAGGCATTTAATGAGTTGTAATTGTAATGAAATTACTGGAAACATCCGATGCTTGGCTGTAGGAGTTCAAGTTGCAATTTCTTCTCATTAATATGCCATGTTTCTTCTCAGCTGCATTGCTCTGAACTCCCACATCTAATTTCTTCACAGAAGTGCAGACTTTGATCACATTATGGAGGAAGGCTATGAACTTGACCTCACTTACATCACAGAGCGGATTATTGCTGTATCCTTCACTGCTGGTTGTTCTGAGGAAATTTACCTCCACAATCTACAAGAAGTAACACGAATGCTCAAATCCAAACATGGTGATAATTACTTGGTATGTGTAAGATCAGCCATTTGTGATGCATCTTCTTTTGTCATGCAGGAAGACTACCTGAGGTGCACATATACCATTATAAACTGAAAGTCACTCTTTGGTCCATCTTTACAGCCTTGTAAGCAAGTGCAAGATTTTCAGCAGTGTTTTAAGCTGCTAGAAATTGAAAACACTTTTTTTGCTGAGGCAGTGCAGTCTCTGTGGTGATGTGATAACGTAGTCAAATGCTGAAGAATAATTGCACTGACCGTTTTCATTGTTCAAAGCATGCTCTTAAAAGATACACACCCTGCAATGTGAAGTGTGTTCTTCTTTTGTAGCAGTGAGCTTCATCTGGGTTCTCAGGTGGGTGTCTGATAGTCTCTCACCTGTCATGTCTCCACTTGTGAAGGCAACGTGTAAAAGTAAGGTTGCTGTTGTTATGGTCTGTCCAACTCTTTCTCATTATCTTGTTTTAGGTGCATTTTTCCTGCCATTTAGTTTTCTATAGGAAATTAAGCAAATATATAATGAGCTCCATGTGCAGATTTATTTTTTTTAAATTGTGATAACAAGCTGTTAATCTCCTATGCTGTTTTCTGGCTAGTGCCACGGCATGTATTGTCTCAGCTTGTTCTATGAAGGTGAATTTAAAACAAGGCCAATTTTTTTTTACTTTTTTTCTTGTACTGTCTTTTTAGGTAGTGTGTGACTTCAGGAACATGAACTTTACTCACAGTGGAAATCAGTTACTGGAGAGATTCCACTAATGATTTAAACACATTATCTTCTGCTCACAAACTGAGATGTCATAGGTGCATTATGAACCAGACCGAACTTGTGATGTGGACTGATGTCCTCAGCATGCTGCCTTGGTGCCCTTGGCTTCCCTTCCGTCAGGCACTGTGTAGTGGTTTAACTCGAAATCCATTACTTACTTATTTTGCTTCTGTGACATAAGAATTAGGAGAAAGCAAAGTAGGCACAAAACTTTAAAGAATATAAAGAAGTTTATTAACAGAACTAAAAGGAAAAAAAGAAAGGTCAGCATAAACCTTCAGAACACTTCTCCTCCCCCCATGTCTTGGGGTGACTTTATGATGTTGTATCCCATATTGCTGCCCTATGCCCAGAAATTAATTTTGTGCCTTTCTGTGCCTTTAAACTGAGCCTGAGAGGTGGGAGGAAAAACTGAGCAAAACTTCTTCAAAGCAGTTTTCAGCTTGTTCAAGGTCACACAGAGATAAGAGATGGCTCTCTGTGTTCAGCTGCAGCAGCAGAGGGAGAGTGGGGAAAGCACCCTGCTTGCTTTCGGCCAGTTTTTCAGCTCCTTTTTTTCTCCGGAGAGAGACAGAGAGTTGAACTTCTGTTTTCCTGGGACTTCATTTTTTTCCTTTTTTCTCTGCTGGACTGTTTCAACATCAGAATACATCGGGAGGAATTTCCACCGAGGCCTTGGCCCTGGAAGTGGGCCCACCACCCCGTCCCAGCTCCAAGGAGGGGGAGAGAGAGACTATGGAAGGACTCTGAAATTTTCCCAGGTTTTCTCTCTACAGCAAGAGGTTTCATTATTTAGCATTAGGTTGTTTTTTTTTTTTCCCCTGTGTATTTGTTAAATAAATAGTTTTTATCTCTTCCACTTTCCTTCGAGGAAAAAGGTTTTTTTCCCGAACCTGGTGGGGTAGGGGTGGTTTGTAACCTGCCTTCTCTCAGAGGATATATTTCTAAATTTGGCCAAACTGGCACACCCCACCTCTCCTCTCTTCTCCCACTGACAATGTAAAAAGACAAAACTTGGGATTTTTTCCAGTCAGTTTACCACATCTATACTAGTCTTTCTTCAGTTCACTTAGGGAGAGGAGTCTCTTGCTCATGCTATGGAGACATCTCCACAAGAAACAGTTCTCTCATGGCTTCAATGTCACAGCAAGATAGCCGCCTGGGATGGTTCTCTGCTCACATGTGAAAGTCCCTTCCCTTGACTTAGAGCTTTCCCCACAACTGTTTTTGAGGGTTCAATCTTTAGCTAATGGGGTGCCATTTTAAGGATGAGCTGTTCAGAAGCAAAGGTTCTCTTCAGCTATCTCTGGGATCATCTTCATCTCTGGGAACAGAGGTCTTCTTCTCTTTCCCTGGGAGCAATGGTCTTCATCACTAATTTCTTTCTCTGTTCAAGCTTCTTATTAGATCACAGCTACTTCAACATTTGCTTATTTCAGCACAGGTGCCTTTGCTCATGGTTGCAGTTTGAACGCTCCACACCCCCATGCTTTTAATGAAATTACAAAGGGTACTCTGATGCATCATAGTCCATCACCATAGCTTTACAATAGAATTTCAGCTTCTAAGCTTGAAGCATCTCCTCTTTCTCCTCTCTCTGGGCTTCAGCTCTTCCTTCCTCACTGACTTTGGTGTCTCTATGGTGTTTTCTTTACGTGCCTTCACCTTTCCCTTTCCTTTGATTTGTGAGAGGATTGATGTCTGCAGGCTTCATCTGTTCTGAGTAATCTTACAGCACTTGAAGAGTTAGTCTCACCCGGGCCTTGCAGCTGGAGTTCGCTTTTCGCTGTTGGTCACGTAATCTCTGCCGGGCGGCGACTGGAGCTCATTTCAGTGTAGCATTTCATTTCAGCAGCTGCGCTGGCGGGGGGCCTGGCTGAGCAGCGCCGTGGGCCCACCCACATGGAGCAGGGCTGTGGATGGAGCAGGGCTGCGTGGCTCCGGGGTGGCTGTCTCCCAGCTGGCCCAGGCCCACGCCAAGGGCCGACCTGGCCAGGCCGCGCCGTGCTGAGCCTCCCAGTTACCTCTCCGAAAAGCTGGAAGCAAGAGAGCTTTCCCTGGCTATGTTCGTTCTTAAATGTGGATCACAGAGGCATGTCGAGCTTCTTAAATGGCTTAACAGAGTTGTCAATATTCAAACTAGCCAGTTGATTGGTTCTGTCGGGTCTGGAGGAAGCTGTCTGCAGCTCCTTGTAAAAAAATCACTTCCATGGCTGGTGGATTCCTCCTTAACTAAAACCCAAGCCGTGCTAAACCATGTCACACTGGTAGCTTATAAGGCACAAAATAGTAATAGTTTGAAGGTGACCTGTGTGTAAACCCTTATAGGTTCAAAATCAGCTGTTCTCTGGCCTTTTCCATGTGACAACAGTGTAAGCTTGTAGTCTGTCCAGTCAAACCTCACTTAATACTTGTTTGTATTATAAAAATCTGGTATATGGTAAGTCTGGTTTAGTGTCTGGGAAGGATTGTAGTATCTGTCTCTGAGAGGGATTGTAGGCAGTTTCTCTTGCAAAGCTGGGATTTTTTTATCTTTTGTTTTAGTTTTGTTCTATTTATTAATTTATTTTTTAACGGGCACTTTGGAAATGAGCTGTCTTGATAAAAAGAAAGCTTGATGCCATTTACTTCAAATGTGTGTGTGCAAATTTGCAAAATAACCTGACAAAGCACAGCCAGGTTGTAGATTCAGAGAGCTTGTTTTTAAACTATCATTTGTTTCTCATGTTTTGAATACCTCTTCAGCTTGCTCAAGAGGCACATGTATATCAGCAAAGAAAAAAACCCCAAAACCTCCACAAAATGGTATGCAAGTCTGCAGTCCTGCTGAAGTTGATGGGAACAATTCTACTCTTTTATTGGGTCAGGGTCTCAGCTAACAGAACATATACTACAAATCAGCATTTGTCATTTTTTATCTAGTCATTTTCCTTTCACAGCAGTGAAAGGAGTGAGTGCGTTGTTTCCTGTTTGAGTTTGTTATGAAGAGTATGAAAAAACCCCTAAGTACCTAATTTTCTCTAGCAGTAGAGAATTATACTTTGACAGTCTGAGACCAGAGTCCTTTAAGGAGAGATGAAAGCCTGTCAATAGCTTACAGTAAATTTTTCTCTGCTTTGATGTTCTAAAAAAACATATTCCTTGTAGACTTCAGTTCCCAGAAGAAGCATGACTTTTCCAACAGATGAAAATTTAGAAACTGAGATTAATGCTCCTCTTTCTTGTACCGAAATATAACAAAGCAGACCTAGGATATGCCAAAAAGGGACCAAAAAGGATGCAGTTAATCTTCAGATGTGTCACAGTTTAATCCCAACCAGTAACTTGGCCCTGCACAGCTGCTCACTTGCTTCCTCACCAGTGGAATGGGGGAGAGAATCAGAGGAGTACAAGTGAGAAAATACATAAGACAAGCTTAATAGGTTAAACAAAAGCTTTACACACAAGCAAAGCAAAACAAGGAATTATTAATTGCTTTCCATGGGCGGGCAGATGTTCAACCATCCCCAGGACAGCTGGGCTCTGTAATGCATAATGGTGATTTGGGAAGACAAACACCATCGCTCTGAATGTCTCCTCTCCCTCTTTCCTTAGGCCTATATGCTGAGAGTGTCATATGGTATAGAAAATCCCTTTGGTCACTTGGGGTCAGCTGTCTTGGCTGTATCCATTCCCAGCTTCTTGTGCATCCTCAGCCCACTCACTGGTGGGGTGGTGTGAAGGCAGAAAAGCTCTTGAAATGTGTAAGCACTGCCCAACAATAATGAAAACATCCCTGTTTTATCAGCAGCATTTTCAACACAAATCCAAAACACAGCCCCATGTGAGCTCCTGTGAAGAAAATTAACTCTACCCCAGCCAAAAACAACACAGTGGCATCTACTTATACCATATGCTTCTCTTCAAAGACTTCTGTGGTGTCTTGTTTTGTTGTATGCAAAATGTTGGTTCCTGTACCTTCTGATCTCTATTCTGTGCTGTTGGGATTCTTGGAGTATCTCAGTGTGATCACTATAGCTTGACAGGGATTTGGGTACAACAGCATCTTTGAGTTTGGTGTCTGACCCAGCAGTAACAAATACCCATCATGAACAGGACTGTATCCTGACACACAGGAATTTTAAATTGTTATTAAGTTTAAATACAATAACAAAGATGAATAAAAAAGTTTTTGTCAAGTAGCCCTTTTTTTCCTGTGGAAAATTTTAGGTAATTGATTTCTTAATATAGCTTTAGCACTAATTTTAAGAATTCTGTATTGAGATCTGTATTGAGAACTGCACCTCTCTGTTAATTTGTTTTCCAGTTATTGAAGCTAATAGAAAATTACCCAAAAAATGGTGTCACTTATAGAAGACAATATTGGTTTCATTCCTGTTTTACTATTGGTATTTCAGGAAGGATAAGTATAGTGATGTAGTTACTTTAACCTGTTCAGGTTTTGGCTTCTTTGCTTAGACAGCTGATGAGAGCGCTAGTTAACGCAAAAGGGTAATACTTTAGAAGAGTGTTATACTTTAGGAAAGGGTCCTTAAATTGTCCTTGGGTAGCAGTAAGCTGTATAATGGACTTACCTCATATTTACTCTTTCTCATGTTTATGATCTGTTTATTCCATTCTCTCAGTGTAATTAACGAGAATTTTTTTAAATGAGTATGCCATCTGTACATAACTCGGGATGTGAAATTGCCCCACTGTGAAAGAGAATCTGCCTCTGTAGCATTGTTTCAGTTCTTGAGTATTGATATTTCAGCTTTTTGTTATTGATTGATACTAATTTAAGGTACTTTCTAATGAAAGAGTCAATTGTACTTGTATACAGTGCTTTCTTTTGTTAATTTCTGCCGTCTATCTCTTCATTTGTTCCTTATTAAGCACTAAGTGGAAGGTAACTTGCTGTTTAGTGGGATAGCAGAAGAGTTAGAAGATCTCATAGGCTAAGCTATAGTTAAATAGGATGTCATATCTTCCCTGCAAAATTTTGACAGACCAATACTTTCTTGTCAGGCAGGAAAATTCAAATATTTAACACTGTACCACCCTCCCAGACTTCTCATTGTTAGTTCTTATGCTCTGTGTTGCATGCATGGTATCCAGCTCTCTCAGGATACCTCTGACTCAAAGCCATGCAAACTAAATAAGATGTAGTAGAATTTGAATTGTCCTTTTTCAAAATGCGCATTTAAGTTTAGCTTTAGTTTTATTGTAAAATAATTGAATATCTAAAATACATTTGCAAGTGCTACCTGACATCAAATGTTAATTTAGTTTAGTAGAACAGTGGCCAAACCTGAAGCCATATCACTGTAGTTTCTTGTAATTTTTATGTTTCAAATACAGCTATTTACTGCATAAATTATAGAGTCTTGATGGTTAATATTTTTTTTCTTTCTTTCTGAACAGGTGTTAAACCTCTCTGAAAAGAGATATGACCTTGCCAATCTTAACCCAAAGGTACTGATTGTCTTCCATAACATAGCTTTCTGGTGTTAAATACAACTTAAATGGCCTGATAAGCCCTGAAGCTGTGCAACTGTTGATATACAGAGTAAGAGCAGAAGTTTTGGAAGATAATAAAAAAACCCACATGCATTGTACTAGTTTGAAAACAAACTAGTGGGAGACACCAAGTCAGAATAACAATTTAATAGGAAAACAAAAATAAGGGCAGAAAACACTGGTTCAAACTGACAGAGTCAAGATACAACCTGAGTCCCTGTTAGTCAGGGTGGTGGTAGCAGTCTGGTAGAATGGTGGCTGCAGTCCTCTGAAGCGGTGATCCTGTAGAAAAAGGGTCTGCTCTTCCTCAGAAAGTCCAGTGGTGGCTGTGTAGCTCCTGTCCTCTGGAAATCCAGTGGAAGGGTAGTTTCTGGTGTTCAGAATCTCAGATTATATCCAGGATGGAATGCTTGGTTCCTCCCTCTGGGTGGAGCATCTCACAATGGGGTGATGAGTCATGAGGCCAAGTGTTGATTAGGCTCATTAACAGAAGATAGTCCGGAGGGAGTTATCTCTGAGTCATGCAGCAGGACAATGATGGGCCATTAACAGAAAGATAGTCTGGGGGGAGAAGGCAAGGAAACACTGCCCCACCTGATTTCAACAGCTCATGAGGATGGTGATAGAATACACTGCAACCCAGGACATGCATCCCTTTCTATTTTTTCGCAAGTTCTGTTTTCTGTCTGTTAGATCTGTGTTTTACACAGCTGTTCCTGTTGTTTTCTTAGACTTTACACACAGGACCAGAAGCCTGTTGTGACTTCTGAAAGACTTCTATTGGGTGATAAAATTTTTACTTCGAGTATACTTTCTTTGTGCAGTCACAGTTTACTGGGGTTGTATACTGTAATATACAGTCAACTGAAGCTAGTGAACTCGGTTCAGATAAGGACTTCCATTTTGTACTACCTTTGAATAGTTGCTTCTCTGCACAACAGTGACATAAGGAATGTCAGAATGATTGATGTCTGACTCTTGTTCCTTCTTACCAATTGATGTGTTTGTTGCTGTAAAAAATGGTGTGCAGGTACTCTTCAGCCTCTGTTATAAGGCCAGAGTAGTACAGATGTACATTTGCAGCAGTAGATGTACAGAGATAAGCTACCTGAGGAAAGTACTTAAACCCCTCTTAATTTTAACTTTTTGCATGCTTTATTGATCATGAAGGATGGTTCATAGTTGCTGGTTTTTTTAATATTATGCATATGTTCTATGCATAATATGTATGTATTGCATATGTTTTGTTAGTAAATATGCATATAATAACAATAGGCTTAGTAAACTGTATGATGTAGTGAATAGAAAACCTGAACAAAATTTCAACATGCTGTAATCTGTTGCACATGAAGGAAATAAACTGAAAATAAAATGAAACCCGTCAAAAATCGTTCTTTGTTCTAATTCTGATTGTATTTACTGTTATAAAATACTAGAAATTCTAACTGAAAAATCTTTTAAGAAATCAAGACCTTCAGAAATGTTGTCACTTTTAAGTAGTTGGTGAGATTGGGACGGGGGGAGGAGGAGGAAGATTTTTTTAATTTATTTTTTTAAAAGTACTAGTGTCTTAAAAAACAACAAATTCCCTCTTCCACTTAAGAGATCTGTAAGCATCATGACAATTGAATTGCATTATTATCTGAGATTGGAAAAGTTGTGGAGACTTTCAACTATGACAATTATTTGAATCCAGATTTTAGTATGTGATATTAGGATCAAGGTGTCTCTTATAAATGTTACTTGTTTAATTGCAGATTATGGATGTAGGGTGGCCTGATCTCCATGCTCCACTTCTTGATAAGGTTTGCACCATCTGCAAGGCTATGGAGTCCTGGCTGGACAATGATCCTCAACACGTGGTGGTGATCCATTGCAGAGTAAGTGCAATGGATGAGTTTGTATTCATTTTAAAAAACCTTGCCCTTTACTCTTCTCATTTTAAAAAATAAAAAGCTTGATCTGTTTTCAATGTTGGCAACAGTGTGCCAGATGTTCTGTTGGTGTAAGAAAGCTTAAATCCATTGGCCTTGCATGCTTCTTAAAGATTTCTTTTTTATTGTGACTGAAGTCCTAGCCCTTGCTGCAGGTATAGCATGCACCAATATTACTCCACATCCTTCAAAGGTCACCACTGTTACTTCTGTGAATGTATTTAGAAGCTTGAGGTTTTTCCAGCTTGATGGGAAATTCTCTGTGTTTTGTGACTCATGAATTTTGTTGCAGGATAAGGATAGGAACTGTATGACAGATCATCTCTTTAGACTGTTTATGGTAGGAAATGAGGTCATTGAGGACCTACTGGATACTTCTGAAAGGTTTTAACTGACAGCATCATTGCAGTGCCTTAGAGCAAAGCCACCAGTGTGCTGTGTTTCTTCCTCCTGCTTGCTCACAATAGACAGAAATAAAGAAAAACCTTAGTTAAATTTGGATAAAATTAATTCACAACTGGTTGGTAGCTGTGCTCGTGACACTTGAGGCAAACCTATCTCTGTATCACTGGCAGATGTTATGCTAAACAAAATGATGGTGATAATGGGATCGAAACTTGTCTTCAAGTCAGGTTGTACAGTCCCCGTCCCAAATTTCTTCCAGGCAGAATGCCATTATTGTATGAAACAGCTGAAATCTTACTAGTTGCAAGAATGCAGCCAGGAGAATGGCTCATACATGGGACAAAAGAAAAGGGAACAAAGTATTTCTAGGTATACAATTATATACAAATTGGTAATGCATGTTCTTGAGAAATGCCTTTTGCTAATACTGGTTTCCAGCCACAAAGATAGATACAGCCAACTACTATCACTTGAGGGACTGAAAATATTTTGAAATCTGTGAGAATTACTGCTTGTTAAATTTTACTGAATTTGTCATGTAAATTATTTTAAAATATTTTAGAACATTTTTAAGTTATCCATAGAAAATCAGTTACTATAAATCTCGGGCGCTGGGGAGATAAAAACGCGAAAACCTGTCAGAAACTCCTATTCGTTCCAAAATAGGTATTTTATAGCATTTCATCCTGGGAATTGCAACATTGTTTAGACTTGTTGTGAATGATCTCTGGAAAAAATAACACGAAATTAGAATAGTTCATACAATTTTTCTTTTTTTTTTCCCTAGTTAATTCCTCTTAACTGGTAAGACTTGACAGGCACGCACATAGAAATCCTACTTAGTGTTTTTTTATGCCATTTGTCAGCCAGTTCACATTGACAGATAAGATGCTGCCTATTATTTCCACCTTTCCATCAGCACAGGGTGCATGAGCAAAAGGACTCTGAACCTCTTGCCTTAAAATTGTATTTAGTATGGGTTTTAAATAGAATAATGCTCAATAATGTAATACATAAAACAAGTTATCATTCCCTTTTTCCTATTACAGGGAGGAAAAGGAAGGATAGGTGTAGTCATATCATCATATATGTACTTCACCAATGTTTCTGCAAGGTAAGTGTGAATAATTCATGTTGTGTGGTTTTTTACGATAAATATTGGGAAAAAGCCCTTTTAGTTGACTACGGTCTGTCAGCTTACTGTTTGTCAGTTAAGGTTTGTCAGGTTTTCTTCTCAAAGAGTTTTGGAACATGGCTTTTTTAACATAGCCTGCTTTCATGACAGTTTTCTTGTACTCCTGCTTCCAACAGGAGACTAGACTAGGTGACAGCCTAAAGTCCCTTTGAGACTGAGATTTTATTGGTTTGCAGAAAACCTTTCTAAAGGATGTTTTCAGATGAATGGTGGAATGTGAAAGAAATCATTGTTATGTAATGATACTATCTTTATTCCATTAAATCTATGTATTTTCCATGTCCATCAAGTGGCCTCTTGAATCAGTGAGATATTTTTCCTTAAGTACTTAAGGAAAACAGTTATTAGAAGCTGGAAACAGTGTTTGAATAGGGAATTCCTAGATGTTGATCCAAGTGCAGAATGAAGTGTAAGAAATAATCTAGACTTTATTTTGCAGTCAGTTAAAACAATAGGTGTGTCATTACTTGGTTTTAATTGTTTCTTTTGGAGTGTTCAAATTATGAAATGACAATTGACAATTTATATCAAAAAAGACACAATTTGATAAATGGTCTCAAAAAGGATGAAATGTGTTTTGGAGATTTTTTTGTTGGGTTTCTAATCACTAATTGCTTTCCCTTGGGGTTTTTTTATTTATATACATACATAAATGTATTAAAATAAAAATGCACTCTAAATGCCATGGTTAAATCAAATTTGGTCCTGAATTTATACCAGCCTGTTAGTAATAGATTTGATCCTCTACTGTAGTTGATGGCATCTTGAATCACTAGAGGCTGATGGTAAATTACTCATGGATGTCAGTCAAACTAGAATTCTGGAAAATAATCTGTGTTCGTTAGGGTAAACCCAATTTATAAGTAATTACAGACCAAGAAACGAAGTGCATTGCATATACACACATTGGTGCATATACACCAACATGTGCTGAAAAAAATACTTGCTTCAGTTAGTAATTGTCAGAGTGATTGCCACAATTTCATATTTTGTTGAGAAGTATTGTGAATGACAAAAACTGTCAAGTGAGGGTAGTACAGTTGTTGTGGTGTGATTCTGTGCTGCAGTATTATATCATCCTTAAAGGTGGTACCTGGCTATAAATACATTTTAGTAACACCATTACAGTCCCATTCAGGTGTTGTTTTGTTAAGCCCAGCAATGAAAGCTATCACCTTTTACCCCAAACAAATTCAGGATTCCTCCAGTGAAGTTGCAGGAGACGAGTGAGCTTGGAAGCCCTCTTTAACTTTCTTGATATCTGGCAGCTGCTATCCAAAACTTAACTTTTCTGTGTAAGAATGAGGTTGGGGGTTTCCCAGCTAGGATTTGTATATCCGTAGCATTATCAAGACTCTTGAAAATGGTACAAAGCAACCTTGCAGAAGCAGAAATTACTGCAGGTGCTGCTGTTGAGGGTGCCATTGGACTGTGTCTGAAGTGGTACTTAGAAGACTTTGAAGATGTTCGCACTAAAGAAAGTTCATAATTGTCAGTATGCATAGGTGTCCTGGTTCTGGCCAGGACAGGGTTAATTTTTTCAGTATGCTTGTGGGAGCATGGCCAGTACTGAGAGGTTATTCTATACTACCTCATGTCATTGCTGTGGGTGGGGGGAAGGGGATCCTTCAAGGGAGAAGGGATCCCTTCCTATTGAGAAAGTGTAGCAGAGGGAGCCATCCAGCATTGTCTATTGTCGGGGGTCTCCACAGTGAGCAATAACGTTTCCTTTCTTCTACCCTCTGTCATTAGTATTGTTGTTGTTACTATTAATTTTCTTATCTCATTCCTGTGTCCAGTAAATTGTTCTTATTCCAAGATCAAAACCTGTGATCTTTGCCTTTGTGCCTCCAATTCTCCTCTCCATCCCACTGCAGGGGAAGGGGAGAGGAGGGAGGAAGCAAGCAGCAGTGTGGTTTGGAGAGTTTCAGTAGGACCACTAAATTAGGGAATTCCATTCCTGAACCATGACAACATGCCAAAAAAATCTAGGCTTAGTGGAATCTAGTGAATATAGGCTTAGCACCTCTGCTGTGAAGATAGGCTAAGGGTTAGGGTTGAGGTTGTTCAGTCTGAAAGAAGAGTAGGCTCCAAGGAGACCTTCTAGTGGTCTTCCAGTACCTAAAGGAGGCCTACAAGAAGGGTGGAGTGGGACTTTCTCAAAGTAATGCAGTGATAGGACAAGGGGGGGAATGGCTACAGACTGAAGTGGGGTACATTCAGATTAGATATTAAATATAAAGAATAAATTCCTTACTGTTAGAGTGGTGAGACACTGGAACATGTTGTCCAGAAAAGTTGTGGATGCCCCATTCCTGGAAGTGCTGAAGGCCAGTTTGGATGGGGCTTTAAGCAACCTGGTCTAGTGAAAGGTGTCCTGTCCATGGCAGAACGGCTGGAACAAGATGATCTTTAAGGTCGCTTCCATGCAAAATCATTCTATGATTCTATGAAAAACCCTTATTGATGCAACCGCCCTTTAGTTATAATATCAAATTTTCTCATTTAGGAAGGAATAATGTGTCATCAAATTTAATAAGGTCAAACAGAGCTCTTTGCAATAGTTGGTAAACTCTATTTTAACAAGCAAAGTACTAGCAGTTTTTGGCCAGTTAAGAATGGGCTGCCTAAATTCTGGATGACAGTGTGGGTGAAGATGTATGAAGATATATGATGGATTGGGTGAGAAAGAGTTTTGGGTCAAGAATATTTTAAGTACACACTATGTAATTTTTAACACCCATGAAGAAAAGGCTTGACTTTATAGCCTGATCCAGCACCCTGTCAAGACAATTGGCACATTCTGATTAATTTTTGGAAAAGGCATCAATTTCATTTTTATCCTGATATGCATATGTGTACTTTGCACAGCTTTTTTTCCTCTGGTTTTCCTAGGTTTAACTAGCTGTGGAATTTAAAAGTTGACATTCTAATGTGTAGTTTTATTTTGGAACTTCCAGATCTTTTATATTCTGATGTAAATTAACACTGTGAACTACATCTATTATGAGACATGTTGTTTTTATCTGGAATAGATAAATAAGAATCAGCATAGCACATTACTTGGCATATGTGATTAACAGCATTCTTACTAATTTTTGGCACGTCTTTTTCTTTTTTTCTGTAGCCTCATGCCTTCCTTCACCCAAAAAAGACCCACATCAGAGCCATTTTGGATAGAGAATAGAAGAAAATGTATTTTTTGGAATTTGTGTGTTTGAAGAGTTTGTGGTTGTCTGATGTAAAATAGTTCTTTTTCAAAGATAGTCTCTTTCATGGCTCAGGGTACAGGAAAAAAAAGGCTGAATGAATTGTTGACTGCTTAAATGAACCTCTATCCTGGTACTACTGTTCTTTCTGAAAAAGAAAATAAATTTATATTTTATAGAGAGAACTCCCCAGCGGCACACTCAAGAAATTATGGCAAGTATCCTTCTTTGGGAGCCTGAGCTGCTTGGTTTTGCCAAAGTTTTTTGCATTCTGATTTCAACGTATTCATTTTGGAAGTATGCAATCCAATTAATTGAATAAGGAAGTAGGTGCTTTGCTTAGGAAGGAAACTATCTTAAGGTGTTGAATGAGAAGGTGTCAGTGGAATAAACATCATCGTCCACAATGGTCAAAGTACTAGAGTTGCTAGTTAGGTGCTTCTTTCTTTTATTTTTCTTTACTTCCCTCCTTTTTTTCTTCCAAATATTTTTGCATATTTCAAGCAGTAACCTGCTGAATTTTCAAGATAACACTGAAGCAGAATAACTTGTGTCTCTTTTTTGACAGTGCTGATCAGGCTCTAGACAGATTTGCTATGAAGAAATTCTTTGATGATAAAGTTTCAGCTTTAATGCAGCCGTCCCAAAGAAGGTATTCAATTTGTTTCTAATTTATATCAACAGGAAATGTCATCATTATCTTCTGCTCCCATCCCTTACTCCCTCCCCAGCTATGTGACGGCTATTTTCACAAGATCCTCCAGTGCTTCCTGAATTCTCAGCACTTTATCTTATATCAATATTCCTTGATTGATGAGATCTCTCTTTCAGTTCCTGCATGTGGCCCCAGATAGACAAGGCCTTTTGTACCACACTTATCTAAATGGGTTCTCACTGCATTGTTTGTTAACAAAGAGATGCCACAATCTATTTCTTGATTCTTCCAAGATAACAATAAACTCATTTTTCTGTGGCATAATTATGAGTATGGAATGTGTGCTGATTACTGTGCAATAAAGATATTTTTACTACTTGTTTAGAGGATCTGCAGATTATGCCCTTATCCCATGTCCATACTAGTAAATGTTTGTCAAAGCATGCAATATCCATTATGTTTATCTGGATGTGTTACCATTTCAGTCTGTCTGTATGGCAAAGGTTGAGTTAGGATTCAAAGTAATAAGCAGTTCGGAAAGTGAATAGTTCTGGGATTCACTGTGTACCTTGTTTTGATGAGAGGTAATTGAAGGATTCAGTACCGAAAGAGACTGATATCCATCAGACGAGTAATTGTGATATAGGTGAATCTCTTTTAGAAATATAAAATATCATCTGGGTTTGATTTGGTAATTACTGTTCATTTTTTTGTCTTAAGCCACATGCATGCAGTAGGTTGTTTAGAAGTTGTTTAAAGTATAAGACTTTGCTAGTAATTAAAACAGAAAAATCAGTAGTAACAACTAGTGTAAGGTGTTTGGTTCTGTTAATCTCTAAATAAAAACTTACCAGTTACTTTTTAACCCATTAGGTGACATGCACAGCTCCTTTTACTTGAAAAATAGTAACACAACATTCTGTTAGGCCTGAAATAAACTTTTCATAAGTAGAAGTTTACTGGCCTTTTTCTGATCCGTTTTGTACTTGCATATATGTATATTGCATTTCAGTAATAAGGATTTGAGAATGCTGCTTACCAGACAGAAGTGTGAACCATAGCAGCAAAAGGAAAGAGGTGGTGTTAATCTTCTATCCAGAAGCCCTAGGCAGCAGGCATAATTCAGTGAGAGCCAGGAACCCCCACAACAGCCTGTGAATTGTGTATCAGGGCAGTTTTTCAACCATGTTGACAGGAAGCTTCAGTAGCTACTAACTTAGGTGAACTGTATGTGAGCCCTAAGGCTAGAAGTTAAATAGGTATAAATGGTCGCATCTATCTTTCCTACCCCCCTTCAAGGACACTTGCTTAATTCTTCTGGGGGTAACTGCGGGGGGAGGGTCTCAGAGATACTCAGTTTGCTTCTTGACTTATGGAGTTAGCATCTTTGCTCACCAGTACTGAACTTGAGCTGCCCTTACCATCTTCCAGACATATATACATACTTTGGAGTGTCATTTCTCATAAGAACAGAGGTGGTTCTCCAAACTGTTTGTTAGAACTGTTCTCCTGAATCTCACCTCTCCTACCTTTGCCTAGCCTGGCAGTGATCACTAATCTTATTGCAGAGAAAGGAAAACCAACTCTCTTAATATTTGTGGAAAATTTTATACTCTTTTGTTCCCATTCTGATCAGTCAGTGGCCTTTTAATATGCTTTTTCTCTGAAACCATTGCTGGGTAATTAATTAATGATATCCTTGTTAAAACCCAGTTGATGTATAAATGGGTATAATTTAAGTGGATCTCAAAATTGTAAAATATGAAAATACACCCATTTTTCACATTTTGAAACCTTTTCTCCACTAAATTTTGTATAGATAAAAATAAATTGTGGCCATTGAGTCACTTAGCTTTTCCCTACTGCTAGCTGGGTACTGTAACAATGACAAGAAAAGTAACTGTAAACCAGATCTATTTTGAATCCATTCTCAGATAAGCAGTTAAAGATTTGTCCGAATGAGAAATGCAGATACAGACCCTTCATGTGAAAAAAATTACTCATAAAGCTTTAGGATAAATCTTTGAACACTCGTCTCAAAAATAAGCCAACTGCCTGTAAGCCCCTTAAGTGCACTGCCTTGAGAAAGGTTTTCAAAAATTCAGTCAAATTTTTGGAATTTGAGCAGGTAGAGAGAAAATGTTCACACTGATATTAATAAACTCATTTATTAAATTCATGAGAGGTCACTGACAAAACATTTTAACACACTGTTTTTTTGTCATGTTAGGTGTGTCAATCTGTAAAATATGTGCTTTTGATGTACCAAATCCTTTCAGAAAGACTGAAGGAGGAAACAAAAAAAAAAAGTTGCCTTTTCTTAACATTTCAAAATAAATTGAGCTTTGCAAACTCTCTGTAAAGTGAAACCTATTTTAAACCACCACAACCCCCATTCTGGGGTAGTAAAGCTGTTGTTACTTGGCAGGATATCCTTAGCTGAGGTGTTACCAGGAGTTCAGTTAATGAGATCTGTGCATAAAGGTGGAAAAGAGGTGATTTTCCTCTATACATTCCTGAGAATAAAGTTAAATGAAAGTCTTCTCATAGGCATGGAAGAAAAAGGGACTGAAAGCCAGTGGCAAAATTAAAAGACACTGCAGTGATGCTTACTTGCATGTATTTGCTCATGAGCTTGTGACCAAACCAGGTATTAAATCACAGAAATAGAGTAATTTTCACATTACTGTGGTAGTTTTCCTCTTGTTTTGTGCTGAATGAGATCACTTCTCATTATGAAGATGCTATTTAACCACATTGCCCTTAATGTTAAGATTTCTGACAAGGGCAATTCTTGTTTTAATGAAGGTAACTTCACTGTAAATTGGGTGGGGCACATATCATGCTGCTGTGAAAGACATTTAAGACTACAGTTACAACTAGGAGTGCATACCAAAACAATTGACTTTACTATCTCTTCTACTTCATTTCTTACTTAGACTATTAATGTAAATAACTGAAATAAAGATATCAACAATAGCAATGTGACAGCCATGGATTTAATACAGTGGTAAATTTAAGTGTCTTTTCATGCTGTTTTGTGACGATTATTATTTTGGAGTTACGTGCATTGTCACAATGCTATTCATTACCCATAATCTGTAAATATCATTGTGTAAATAATATATTTTCCTGGTATTAGTGGTTTTATATAATTCAGATAAACTTTTTGTTTTTAGATATGTGCAGTTCTTAAGTGGCCTTCTATCTGGATCAGTGAAAATGAATGCAACCCCTCTTTTCCTGCACTATGTTATCCTTCATGGCATCCCAAACTTAGATGCCGGGGGAGGTAAATTATCTAATTTTTCCTATTCAGTTGGAGGATCAAAGTCTTGTTTCATTTTGGAACTTTCTAGAAAGCCTGCATGAATCTCAAAGTAGAATTAATATCTTCTTGCTAGCCATCCAAATATTCCCAATAAAGTAACCAGAAGAGAAACATTTTTAGAGTAAAAATTGAAGGAGGTGAAATCAATTTATTGTTCTGTGTTAAATGAATAGTTCATGCTCTTCATCTCTGCCTAGTTTCTGAACAGTTGTGGTCCCTGTTACTTCAAAGGATCTGGTGAAACCTGGTCAGGTTTCACAGTCATTTCCTCTTTGTTTCAGGAAATTACTGTAAATGTAATTTCTTTTCTGTTTTGAGATTGAATTTTGTGTGGAAAAGCTGTTTGGATAGGGTGTACTTACAGAATTACACAGAATCATTTAGTTTGGAAAAGGACCTCCAAGATCATTGAGTCCAACCTTTGACCCATCATCACCTTGTCAACTAGATCATGGCACTAAGTGCCATGTCCAGTTGTTTCTTGAACACTGTTCTGGATTGGCCAAATTTAGAAATATATCCTCTGAGAGAAGGCACAACCACCCCTCCCCCACCAGGTTCAGGAAAAAATAAATTTTCCTCAAAGGAAAGTGAAAGAGATAAAAGCTGTTTATTTAACAAACACATGGGAAAAGGATAATAATGCTAAGTAATAAAATCTCTCCCTGTGGAGAAGAAACCTGGGAAAGTGTTAGAGTCCTCCCTTTGGTCTCCTCGGAGCTGGGGCTTGGCCCAGGGCCAGGCCCTCTGTGCCCGGTGGAAAGTCCTCCCGATGTGCTCTGATGTTAAAGCAATCAAGCAGTCCAGTAGAAAAGGGAGAAAATCCGAAATTCCAGGGAAGGAAAAATTCAACTCTCAGTCTCTCTCCAGAGAAAAAGCAGCTGAACCACTGGCCAAAAAAAACTGTCCTAGGAGCAGCAAGCTGGGTGCTTCCTCCCTCCCCTGCCACAGCTGGGAAACAAATTGCTCTCTGTCTGTGACCTTGAACAAGCTGCAAACTGCTTTGAGAAAGTTTTGCTCCGTTTTCCTTCCCCCTCTCAGGCTCAGTTTGGAGGCATCGAAAGGCACAAAAATTAATTTCTGGGCATAGGCAGCGATATGGGATACACATCATACGGTCACCCCAAGACAAACACCTACAGGGATGGTGACTCCACCACCTCCCTGGGCATTCCATTTCAAAGTTTAACAACCTTTCAGTGACAAAATTTTTCCTGATGTCCAAAAGGAACCTTCCCTGTGCAGCTTGAGGCTATGTCCTCTTATTGTATTATTAGTTGCCTGGGAGAAAAGGCTGATTCCCACCTTGCTACAACCTTCTTTCAGGCAGTTATAGGGAGCGATAAGGTCTCTCTGAGTCTCCTTTCCTCCAGGTTAAACAACCCAGCACCCTCAGCCACTCCTCATAGGACATGTGTGGAGACGCTTCACCAGGTCCCTTGAACTTTTCTGGACACACTACACCACCTCAGTGTCTTTCTTGAAGTGAGTGGCCCAGAATTGGACACAGTTCTTGAGGTGTGGTCTCACCAGTGCTACTAAGGTGGCTTGCTATACTAAGTGGCTTTAAAACTAAAATGATAGAATGAGATACTGTGCTAGAGCACAGTAAAGGAATCCAACTTTAATGGTTGCACTTGATGAACTTAGAGGTCTTAATGATTGATGATTAAATAACAGTTCTGTGTTTTTGTATTTATATAATCCCAAGGTTAAATAGCACTGGTCTTTTGTAATATAATCAGCATGAATTTGCAATGATTATATTGTCATTGTTGTTTAGTCTGATTTAATTTCTAAAATAACTTCAATAAAGTTAGGGTATTGTTTGTTCTAGGTAGAAATTTAAGGGCCTTACTAATTTTGAAACTAAACTGAAGATCAAATAATTTGTTTAATTTGAAAATGTTTTTATTTTATATTGGGAGTTTGCATTTGTTTTGGGCATTATCATTCTTCCCTTAATAATCTTGTTTTCTTGCAGAATTTGTTTCCTTCCTTACTAGAATCCTTTAAAGTTCCTCCCTATTGAATTCAGAACCAGTCTGGAGATCAGGAAAAAGTGTCTTCCCCATAAAATAAAATACTTTTTTAGCCAATTTTGCTTGGACGGGTATTTTGACAGTCCAGCATTGCCACTTGTGTGCCTCTTTGCTCAGTCTGGATTTGCATGAAGCTTCTAGTTGTAATTATTTTCCTATATCTGAATACTACAAAGCACCCTTTTTTGTTGGCTTATTTTCAGCTTGTCGGCCTTTTCTGAAGTTATACCAGGCTATGCAACCAGTTTATACATCTGGAATATAGTAAGTTGTAAGCATTTTCCATTTTGTTTGAATTTAGGTTTTCATTTTCATGATTGCAGAATTACATAGCCTTTTTTAGTTTTGTTTGTGGGTTTCTTGTTTGTTTTGTGCTTTTGTGTCTTTAAACCATGTATTTTATTTTTCTTTTCTCTCCTGTTAAGTAGCATAGGGTCAGAAAATCAAAGTCGAATCTGCATTGCTATAGACCCTGCCCAGCTTTTGAAGGGAGATATTATGGTAAGTTAATTGTATGGAATGAAAATCTATCAACATGACATTTAGTTTGTAGCCTCTGACCTGTTTTGTGTTCTTGTAAAAAAAATTAATTGATGAAGTGCTTAGAGATACTGCAGAATAATTTAGGTTAATTTAGTCATCATCTTTGGCTTTCATGGGAATAAAACTTCTTGTAAAACTCAGACTGTAAGGATTTTAGGAGCAAATTGTTTCCAAAACAATTGCTCTCAGTATTCTCATTTTATAGCATCACCAAGTCCAGTAAGGCCTGTATTGCTGTTTTCTTTATAAAGATTACTGTGGGGAGTATTTGTAATTTGGCATTAAAATATCTTGTCCTATAATTTGGCAGGCAGTGTGCACAATTATAAAACTACCTACTATAAGGAAAATACCTAAGTAATTCTAAATTGTTCTGGCAGTCAAAAAAGTGCAATACCAAATAAGGGATAGATAATGTCCTAGGTCTGGCCAGCACAGGGTTAAATTTTGCAGTAACCAGACAGGGCACGGTTAGGACCCAGAGGTTATTTTGTACCACCTCATGTCATTTTCAGCGATAGGGGAAGGACTTCCTTCTGGATCAGGTAGAATGGTGGAGGGAGTGCTCGGGTATTGCTGGGGTTTCTGGGGGATAGGGAGGAGGAAGAAGGCGAGAGGTCTGTGAGCAATCATGTGTGAATTGTCTGGGTTTTTTTTTCACTTGCACTCTCTGTCATTTGTATTGTTGCTGTTACTGTTTGTGTGTCCAATTCTCCTCTCCAACCTGCTGCGGGGGAGAGGGGGAGGGGTAGTGATTGAGCAGTGTGTGTGGTTTGGGGTGTTTCAGTGGGAACACTAAATTGGAGAACACCATTCCTAAACCATGACAGCCTTATCTGGCACCCAATGTGAGGCACGAAAGGTTAGAATAGCAACAGGTCTGCCTAGGTTGGGTTTGAAACAAATTTGATCTAAGCATTTGTTGCATTTGGTCCAGAGTCACTGGTCACAATGTTGCTTGATTTGTCCACGCGGTGTGGTACCTAACTGTATATATTTCCATACCTCATGATATTTTTCAGGTCAGGGAGAGGGATCAGGATTGTTTTGTTGATGTACCATGTGATACCAGCTTATAATGTGGTAACATCAAGGACAATGAGGGTCATTTGGGATGTGTATTGAGTGCTGCTCTCCTGCCCTTACCTCCAGCACTACCTTTGGGAGTCCATTAAAAATCATACCCAGTTTGTGAGGGGAACAGCGGAGAATGATTTTCCCTAGCTTTCCACCTCCTTTTTCTCCTTCAGGCCTGTTACAACAGTTTTTGAGAATTTTGAATTCTCCTTGGATATTTAGGAAAACATGTTCTTGTGGGTAGGTCTGCCAGCTCTCCTCATTGTGGTCCACACTATGTTTAGAGTTACAGGAGATTTTTAGGAGGGTCTTCTAGAGAGCTGCTCCAAGGATGGGTAGTCATGAGTGGCATGGAAGGTGGGAGAAAATGGGCCAGCTTTTGAAGGACTGTTCTGCTCCAATGGTTTGTAAGTTCACCCCTGAACAACCACAGGACTCTGTTGAAGTGATAAAATATGCAAAAGAAAAATGCTGTGGCAGTTCCAGAGAGGCATGAAGGTACACAATGTGCTGGGCTTTGACTGCTATTTATTGGACATTGCTCAATACCAGACAGCACCCTCACTGGGAAGAGGAGGAAAGCAGATCAACAGGCACTGTGGCCACTCAAACTGCAGCTGAACCAGGGGAACAATGTGTGCTGGTAGCAGTTGCCCCTATACAGAAGAAGAAATCCGAGACCAAATCAGTTGGCATAATGAGGGATGAGGAGGCAGTAGGGCCCTCCACAAGAAGAAGAAGAAGAAGCAGGGCCGGAGATAATCACCTGATCGCTGTCCCTGGGTGAG
Source organism: Corvus kubaryi (assembly GCF_017639235.1). NCBI lineage: Eukaryota > Metazoa > Chordata > Aves > Passeriformes > Corvidae > Corvus > Corvus kubaryi. The sequence goes on along the minus strand of NW_024581137.1, from coordinate 4,022,629 downwards.
CTATGAGATATGGGTAAAGATTTCAGCCACCAGCTGGGTAGTCACTGGTGATGTGGCTGGTCCAGTGCTGGGATATTGTGGCCCATGATATGAAACCAGAGGGTAGTGAAGCCAAGGAACTGGGATCCCTGTCCTGGAAGGTGTACATTGGGATTGGGAAGAGGACAGAGGCTCTCAGCCTCTGGAGGTGACTCCTGTCAAGTATAAGGAGTATCTTGTATCTTAACAAGGGTCACCTCTTACTGCACCGAGACAAGTGGAACACCATGGAGAAAGATATCCAGTACTTGAGAGAATTAGCTGTGCTGGAGGTACTTTATAAGGATTCAAATAATGAGCAATTCCCTATAAATCCAGATGAAGTCCAGTGTACACAAACACCACTTTTACCTAGGCAGAAGTTCCTAGGAAGTGCACCATCACCGTATGCGAACTCATTGACAGTGATGTCATGGAAAGAAAGGTGAACAGAGTGGATAATTTGGTTACCAAACTACGACTATATGAAGAAAGTATCTCTTCCTCCCCATGGGCCTGTGTCTTGTCCATGGAAAGACTGTCCAAGGACCTCCAGCAACTTAAAGAGGATTACCAGCAATTTGAAGAAGTGTCCTATGCCCTGCCAGTACAGTCCAGTTTCTGCTATTAGCAATAAGTGTTGCCCTGCTCAAGAGAGAGGGTACACACCACGAAGTAACCTGTTGTTTTACGTGCATGACCATGGAGAGGACATATGGAGGTGCGATGGAAAACCCACCTCTGTCCTAGCAGCCACTGGTGTGTGAGTTGAGAGGAAGCACAACTACTGCAGGAAATTCTTCAGTTTCCAATAAGTCCTCAGACAGAATAGGAGGACTGATGCTACTTTCAATGCTCTTGAAGGGATCTCCATACTTACAAGAAATGAGCAACAACTACTGTTACCAGGAGGGCCCCTACCTCCAGCCAGGTGGAAGAAAGGGAAAATCTGATTTATTGGACTGTGTGGATCCCATGGCCTGGCACATCAGACCCATGTGAGTGTAAAGTTTTAGTTGACACCAGTGCACAATGTACCCTGATGCCATTAAGATATGTAGGGGCTGAATCTTTTTCTATTTCTGGGGTGACAGGGCAATCCCAACAGCTGACTGTACTGGAATGAATGTACTGAGCCTGACTGGGAATGAATGGCAAAACACCCAGCTGTGACTGGTCCAGAGACCCCATGCATCCTGGACATAGACATCAGGAGCGGGTATTCTGAGGACCCAAAAGGTCATCATGGAGCTTTTGGGATAGCTGCTGTGGAGACAGAGGAAATCAGACAGCTGAACACCTTGCCTGGTCTCTCAGAGGGCCCTTCTGCTGTGGGACTGCTGAGGGTTGAAAAACAGCAGGTACCAATCACTACCACAAAAATGTACCCTTGATAGTACCACAGCAAACCGGGAAACCATAATCCCCATGCATGAGATGATTCATCCACTGGAGAGCCAGGGAGTGGTCAGCAAGGCTTGCTCACCCTTTATTAGTCCTGTATGGCCAGTGCATAAGTCCATTGGACAGTGGAGACAGACAGTGGGCAATAGGCCACTGTTGAGTGCTGCTGTGCTGGACATGCTGGGACTTCAATATGAACTGGAGTCCAAGGCAGCAAAGTGGTGTCACCTTTGATATTGCTATTGCATTTTTTTCCATTCCTTTAGCAACAAAGTGCAGGCAAGTTTGCTTTTACCTGGAGGGGTGTCCAGTACACCTGGAATGGACTGCACCAGGACTGGAAACAGCCCCACTATTTGCCATGGACTGATCCAGACTGATCTGGAAAAGGGCAAGGCTCCAGAATACTTGCGCACATTGATGACATCATTCTGTGGGGCTACACAGCAGAGGAAGTTTTTGAGAAAGGGGAGAAGATAATCCAAGTCCTCCTGAAGGCCAGTTGTGCCATAGAGCAGAGTAAGGTCAAGGGACCTGCCCAGGCAATTCAGATTTAAGGAGTAAAATGGCAAGATGAGTGCTGTCAGATTCCAATGGATGTGGTCAACAAAATAGCAGCTATGTCCCCACCAACTAGCAAGAAGGAAATACAGGCTTTCCTAGGCATTATAGGTTTTTGGAGGATGTATTTTTCAGATTTTAGTTAGATTGTAAGGCCTCTCTATCAAGTGACCTGGAAGACGAATGATTTTTAAGTGTGGTCCTGAGCAACAACAAGCTTTTGAACAAATCAAACAAATGATTGCTTGTGCAGTAGCCCTTGGGCCAGTCAGGACAAGATAAGATGTGAAAAGTGTGCTCTATACTGCAGCCATGGAGAATGGTCCTTCCTGGAGTGTCTGGCAAAAAGTACCTGGGGAGACTTGAGGAGACTTGAGCCCTGGCGTGCTGGAGTTGGGGATACAAAGGATCTGAGGCCTGCTACACCCCTACTGAAAAAGAGATCCTGGCAGCTTATGGAGGGGTTTGAGCTGCTTCAGAAGTGATTGGCCAAAGCACAGCTCCTCCTGGCACCTCAACTGCCAGTGCTGGGTTGGATGTTCAAAGGATGTTTTACTCATGCCACCGACACTTCATGGAGTGAGTGAGTCATGCTGATCACACAGCGAACTTGAGTAGGAAACCCCCATTGCCCAGGGATATTGGAAGTCACCACAAAATGGCCTGAAGGCAAAAATTATGTACTAACATAAGAGAAGCAAGAGGAGAAGGTGACGTGCTGAGAAGGCCCCACTATATAATCAGCACCAGAAAATGAAAAGTGATATGCTCTCTTTACTGACAATTCCTGCCGTATTGTAGGGATACATTGAAAATGGAAGGCTGCTGTATGGAGTCCTATGCAACAAGTTGCAGAAGCTATTGAGGGACAAGGTGGATCAAGTCAGGTCACAGAGCTGAAAGGCATTAGGTATTGCTGAATGAGAGAAATGGCCAACACTCTATCTGCACACTAACTCATGGATGGTGGCAAGTGCTCTGTGGGGGTGTCTGTACCGGTGGAAAAAGACTAATTGATAGCACAGAGGTAAATCTATCTGGGCTGTTGAATTGTGGCAAGACATTGCTACCTGGATAGAGAAGTTGGCTGTAAAAGTACCTCATGTAGATGCACACCTACCCAAGAGTCAGGCTACCGAAGAATGTTGCACCAACCAACAGGTGGATCAAGCTGCCAAGATTAAAGTGTCTCAGTTGGATCTGGACTGGCAACATAAGGGTGAATTACTTCTGGCTTGGTGGGCCCATGACACCTCAGATTCTGAGGGAAGAGATGCAACATACAGATGGGCTGGTGATCAAGGGCTGAATTTAACCATGGGCTCTATCTCTCAGGTTATCCATAACTGTGAAATGTGCTTCAATCAAGCAGGCCAAGTTGGTAAAGCCCCTGTAGTATGGGAGACAGTGGCTGACATATAAATATGGGGAGGTCTGGCAGATTGATTGCATCACACTCGGGCAAACCCACCAAGGCAAGCACTACATTCTTACAGTGGTGGAAGCAACCACTGGATGGCTGGAGATGTACCCTGTGTCTCATGCCACTGCCAGGAGCACCATCTTGGGCTTTGAAAAGCAAGTCCTTTGGAGACATGACACCCCAGAAAGAAGTGAGGTGGACAAGGGGACTTATTACTGCAGGCCTAGGCCCTAGGGTATATCACCGTGTCCCGCAGCCATAGGGAGGAGGAGGAGAGAAGATCCAGCAGGCAGGAATTGTGCAGGAAGATTGATTGATTTAATTATTTTACAAACTCTTTTATAGACTTTTTTCTTCATAGTCTAATTGGACAAAGGATCAGCCACCCCTTGGGATGATTGGCTAAAATCCTAAAACATCCATTGTCAAAATATTTTCTACTATACTATAAACAAGACTTTTCAAGGCTGCAGGTGGCTTGGTTGTTTACCTACTCTGCTACCTCTTCTGTGAGAGAGAAAAGTCTCTCACGGACTTAGAAAATAGCAAGAAAATCCTTGCTAGCAGCATTTTTGTATCTACAGGGACTCATTTCAAAAATCGCTTCATAGATACCTGGGCCAGAGAGCACAGAGTATTGAGTGGGTACCATGTACCATGCACCAGCCTCTGGGAAAACTGAATGTTACAATGGACTGTTAAAAACCAGATTGAAAATAATGGATGGTGGGACCTTCAAACATTGGGATCTAGCAAAGGCCACCTGGTTAGTTAACACTAGAGCTCTACCGATTGACCTGGCCCTGCCCAATCAAAACCTCCACATACTGCAGAAGGGAATAAAGTCCCTGTGGTGCATAAGAGGAATATGTTAGGGAAGACAGTTTGGATTAGTTCTGCTTCAAGCAAAGGCAAACCCATCTGTGGGATTGTTTTTACTCAAGGACCTGGGTGCACTTGGTGGGTAATGCAGAGGGACAGGGAAATACGGTGTGTACCTCAAGCAGATTTGATTTTTGGGTGAGAACAGTCTGTAATGTAGAATTGTATAATATTTGTTGCTGAATGACACTGTGCGCCAGTTTGGATAAATTTGAAGGAAAATATCCTCTGCTAGAAGGCAGGTTACAACCAGCCCTACCCCCCCAGGTTTGGGAAAAAATAGATTTTCCTTGGAGGAAAGTGGAAGAGATAAAAACTATTTATTTAACAAACACACAGGAAAAGGATAATAATGCTAAATAATAAAGCCTCTCGCTGTGGAGAGAAAACCTGGGAAATTTTTAGAGTCCTTCCATAGGTCTCTCTCTCTCTCTCTTTCTCCTTGGAGCTGGGTCGCAGGCCCACCTCCAGGGCCAAGGCCTCAGTGGAAAGTCCTCCCAATGTATTGTGATGTTGAAACAGCCCAGCACAGAAGAAGGGAAAAATCAAAGTCCCAGGAAAACAAAGTTCAACTCTCTGGAGGAAAAGGAGCTGAAAAACTGGCCGAAAGCTGGCTAAAAAAAACAAGCAGGGTGTTTCTCTGCCCTCTTGCTGCTGCAGGACGCAGGGAGGAGTCTATGCATCTCTGTGTCCAAAACTGCTTTGAAAAGTTTTGCTCAGTTTTTTTTCCCCCCCTCTCAGGCTCAGTTTAAAGGCACAGAAAGGCACAAAATTAATTTCCTGGGCATAAAGCAGTGATAGGGGATACAACATCATAAAGTCACCCCAAGACACACTGCCACTGTATGCCATAACTGCCACAGACAATGAGGATAGACAGCTCCAGATAGACCAGTCATGAGCTCCTGATGCAGCTTGCAGCCACCCAACAGCACACCAGCCACCTGCTGTGGAAGACATCTAGGACTAATAGAATTCAGAGTCATGAACTAAATGAACTCAGCAGACATCTTGGAGGGATTGGGCCAGTGGCTATGGAAGTTATACCTGTGCTTGTGTGTATGTACATATATATATATATGTATGGAAGGTGTGGGATTTGGGGATGATATAGATGGCATAGAATAAGGGCTGGATAATGACCTGGTCCTGACCAGGACAGGGTTAATTTTTGCAGTAGTCAGCAGGGGCATGGCTAGGGCACAGAGATTGTTCTGTACCACCTCCTGTCACTTTTTGGGGATGGGGAAGGGCTTTCTTCTGGTTTGGATGGCATGGTGGAAGGAATAGTTGGGTATTGTTGGGGTTTCTGTGGGGGAGAGGTTTGAGCAATCGTATGCGACTCGATTTTTTTTCTGTTAATAGTATTGTTGCTGTTACTGTTCTTTGTCTGTTTTCAGTAAATTGTTTTTGTCTCAGTCTGTGATCTTTGCCTTTTGTGCCTCCAATTCTCTTCAGCCTGCTGCAGGGGAGAAGGGGAGGGGGCGTAGTCTAGCGGTTTGAAGTGTTTCAGTGGGAACACTGAACTGCGGAATACCATTCCTAAACCACGACAGTGTCCCTGGTATTAGATTCCTTTTTTTATCTTCCCTCCCCATTCAGTTCTGTATATTGTTCTTTCGTTCTTTTACTGAAAAACGGAGATACAATTTTTAAATATACTCTTATAAAATGGCATGCTCTGGAGGTTTGAGACAGTTTCAAATTAAGGAAGTTTTGCTCCTTTTTGAAGGACTGTTGGTGCCTAAGGAAATGGAATAGATCACAACAGAAATCAGTCTGAGATAAATTCAGTATCTCTCAAATGAGATTTTAGAATGAAAAAAGAGCACGTAGCTTTTCAGTAATGCTTGCATAATTTTAAAAGAGATAATATTCCTTAATCTCATGCTATTATTTGAGATAATTCTGAGCAAACCAGTATCAGTTTCAGCATTTCAGTATTTCCTAAACAAATACTTCCGTTTTGAATATTTTTTTATTATGTCTAAGCAAAAACTTCAGTGGTGTCAGACAAAAATAATGATCTGTAAGATGCTCCACCTCCAATTCCAAAAGGTTTAACTCCTTGAAATGCATGTTTGTTTGTTTGTTTTTAAAAAGGGAAATAAAATATCCTTTCTTGTCTTAGCTTTAGGGAATTTGTTAACACAATGTGAATAGCATGTGGTGATACAGAACAGATGCAGCTGTTGAAAAACTGCACTGACTTCTGAAAACGCATATAGGAATTTTCCAGCACATTATAGTGGCTTGCATTAATTCTTGATTATGGCATCAAAAGGTAATGGAGTCAAAATTCAAAGTTACACTTAGACTTCATTGAAAGCTTGTTACGCATATTGAGCATTAAAAGGTATTTTTAGTCTGTGGATATAGATGTAAAGTATTACTGATTGTAACAGAGGACAGATTTTCATAAAAAATTACAACTCTCTGTAAGTAAGTTCTTTAGGGGTAAAAGTATGTTAATTTTAATTTAAATTAATATTAATTTTTAGTTATTTAATTTTAAGTTAATGTAGGTCAAATCCAAGGCTGGTACTTTGAATTAGAAAGTAGAAAGAAGGAGGAACTCCTTCTCTCATTCAGCATTTTTAAAAATGAGATTATGCAAAAGAGTAAACCTAGCAACTGTGCGAAGCCAAAACTTAAATTGTGGATGAATGTGCATAAACTTAAAGAAGCTCTTTTCAAGTATTTTTGCTCATATCATACAATTAAATGGAATTATCACAGTTACTTTCATACCAATTCTTGAGCAGGTTAGTTCTAATATCTCTCATCATGGCTCTCTTAATTCTGTTTCTGTCCATTTTTCACTTCTGGGCAAACCTGCCTTTTTCATCCTTTATGATGGTATTTTGCCTTTACAGAGTTGCTTGGCATACTGGAGATCTGTTTATTGACTCAAGCAGTCAAACTGTTACTCATACCTTACCTTTTGGTAATTAAAGTAGTGATGCTGGTAGTTGTGTTGGACTAAAACGAAGTAGATCCCTTTAATAGA